>NC_135891.1:15869206-16276706 GCF_964194155.1 Cetorhinus maximus
CCTCCGTGACACCCTGGTCCACTCCTCCATCACCCCCTACACCTCAACCCTCTCCCACTGCACCTTCCCATGCAACCGCAGAAGATGCAACACCTGCCCCTTTACTTCCCCTCTCCTCACCATCCAAGGGCCCAAACACTCCTTTCATGTGAAGCAGCATTTCACTTGCACTTCCCTCAACTTAGTCTACTGCATTCGTTGCTCCCAATGCGGTTTCCTCTACATTGGAGAGACCAAACACAGACTGGGTGACCGCTTTGCAGAATACCTTCGGTTTGTCTGCAAGCGTTACCCAGACCTCCCTGTCGCTTGCCATTTCAACACTCCACCCTGCTCTCATGCCCACATGTCCGTCCTTGGCTTGCTGCATTGTTCCAGTGAAACTCAACGCAAACTGGAGGAACAGGACCTCATCTTCAGACTAGGCACTTTACAGCCTTCTGGACTGAATATTGAGTTCAACAATTTTAGATCTTGAACTCTCTCCTCCATCCCCACCCCCTTTCCGATTTTCCCCCTCCTTTTTGTTTTTTCCAATAATTTATATAGATTTTTCTTTTCCCACCTATTTCCATTATTTTTAAATGTATTTCCATCCATTGTTTTATCTCTACCTTTTAGCCTTTTTCGATTCCTTCACCCCACCCCACCCCTACTAGGGCTATCTGTACCTTGCTCGTCCTGCTTTCTACCCTTAATTAGCACATTCCTTTAGATAATATCACCACCTTCAACATCTCTTTGTCCTTTTGTCTGTGACATCTTTTGGTTATCTCCACCTATCACTGGCCCTCTATCCAGCTCTTCTTGTCCCACCACCCCCCCACACTTAAACCAGCTTATATTTCACCCCTTTTCTATTTTTCCTTAGTTCTGTTGAAGAGTCATGTGGACTCGATACGTTAACTGTGCTCCTCTCCGCAGATGCTGCCAGACCTGCTGAGTTTTTCCAGGTATTTTTGTTTTTGTTTTGGATTTCCAGCATCCGCAGTTTTTTGCTTTTATCTGAGGAAAGATCTGAGAGTTTTTAAGACAGTGGAAAGGGAGGGAGGTGGCAGGAAGAACAAAAGAGGTCTGTGATAGGGTGAGGCCAGGGAATATTAAATAACAAAAAGATTTCACGATGCGTGTTTAGGTTTTGAAACAGTACTACATGCCCTATCTGGCTTGCCTTAGTTATGTGACCTCTGCCATGAGGCACTCTCTCTGAAAGCTACCGTTTTAGATGAGTTTGATAAAGACATACAATGAGAAAGCATTGCTGTCTTTGAACTTGAGACATGTTGTCAGAAGTGGGATTAAAATAGGGTTTTGAAACCCTGAAAATGCTACAGGGAAGCCACAGCTCAGAAAGGCACACAGAAATGTTCAAATCTGATTAAAGCTGCTGAAGCAAGACAAGGAAAAGCAAACTTAAACCGAAAGCTGAAATAAAAATACTGGGTGAGTGAACATGGCTATGAACCTACCCCTCCCAGCTCCTGTTGAAATGAAAGGCAATATGTGGCAAAACTGGCAGTTTCCCCACTTGCAATGGCAAAATTATGAACTGATAACAGGTTTAATTAACAAGCTGGAGCCGATAAGAGTAGCCACACTTCTAACACTGCTGGAGAAGGACTGCTACAAATTGAATTCTACCCTAAATCTGACGAACAAAAGAAACACAGATTTTGAATGCCTTGAACACACATTTTGAACCCCGAGTGAATGTTAATTATGAACACTATGGACTCAACATTAGAGCTCAAGGTATAAATGAGCCCATTGAACAGTATGTGACTGCAGTAACACAGTTTGCTGAATCATGTAAATTTGGGC
Organism: Cetorhinus maximus; assembly: GCF_964194155.1. Taxonomy (NCBI): domain Eukaryota; kingdom Metazoa; phylum Chordata; class Chondrichthyes; order Lamniformes; family Cetorhinidae; genus Cetorhinus; species Cetorhinus maximus. The sequence continues at coordinate 15,871,028 of NC_135891.1, forward strand.
AACTAAAAGATGATCTGATTAAAGAGCGAATAGTCTTAGGCATAGGAGGCCCCTCATTGTGAGCAAGTCTACTGAAAGAGGAGAAATCTACATTCAGGAAAGCAATAGACACATGTAGAAATGTGGAACTTGTAAAACATCGGTTAGAGCACATGTATGGCAGAGCAGACCAGGACGTACATTATGCTGGCATAACAAACCAAAAGAGCAGAGCAATCGCAGACAAAGGGCAAGATACAAATATTACTGACTACATCAGACAAAGGAAAAGGAGGATTGCCCTGCATGGGGAAAAGCAGTGTTTTAACTGTAAGCAGCAGAATCATTTCACACACAAGTGTTTGGCTAGAAAGAAACAAAACAAGCTTATACAGATGGCCACTGGAGAGATATCAGCAGAAGAGTCTGATGAAGCACTATACACGAGATTGGTTCCGTCAAGTCCATAGGTGACAAATGGTTTGTGACTGTAACAATGGTTACTGCAGAGGGAGAGCATCAAGTGAACAAGAAATGTCAGACAGACATTGGTGCATCATGCAATATCATGACCTTCATGGGCCTGTGCAGTGGTTCAACATGGCGATCCAAAAATGAAGCCCTCAAAAGCAAGGTTGCGGCTATATGATGGCACGATACTCATACCGAGAGGATAAATTAGTCTGACAGCCCAATGCAATGACATGAAGACAGATCTAGAATTCCAGATCACTGATGGTACGCAACAGCCGCTCATCTCAGCTGAAGCAAGTCTAAAGCTTAGACTGGTAACCCTGAACATGCCAGAGATTTGTAATGTGTCGCAGCACACAAAACCACTGACAGCCGAACAGATCCTAGAGTACAACAAAGATGTGTTTACAGAGTTGGGATGTCTACCAGAAAAATATCATCCAGAAGTAGATGAGTGTAAGACCAATTCAGCATCTGCCAAGAAGAGTTCCAGCTGCCCCCAAGTCAAGCCTAAAAGACCAGATAAAGAGCTAGAAATATAATTTAACTCGACTGCTGGGAGAGCTTGCCAACTGAATCCCAAGATGAACAAGAAAAAATTGCAACTGAAGATGCCTGAAGTCAAGTACATAGCTCATGCACTGACAGAAAAAGGTCTGCACCCTGATCCTGACAACGTTGGAGCTGTAGCCGCGATGCAGCAACCAACAGATGTGAAAACAGTGCCGTGATTTGTTGGATTTGTGAATTTAGCAAAGCTTTTTGCCCAATTTGTCAATGTGTGAATCATTTACCCAAGCTCACTGCCAAGTAGGTGCAGTGGCACAGGACAAGCTGCCTTCACTAAAATCAAACTAGCGACAATAACATCAGTGCTGAAGTAGATTGGCATCAATGATGAAGTCACCTTGCACTGTGAAGCCAGTGAGACAGATCTTGGACAACCGTAATGCAGCAAGGACAACCAGTCGTATTTGCATCCAGGGCACTAACTCAAACTGAATGACACTATGCTCAGATCAAGAAAGAGTGCCTGGCTATTGTTATTACTTGTGAACATTTTCATCAACACCTGCTTGGGAGAGGCAAGGTAACAGTGGAGCGCAACCACAAGTCAATTCAAAACATTTCTCTCAAACAGCTCCTGTGTGTTCCAAAGCATCTGCAAGGAATGTTACTTGGTTTAGAGAGATATCATGTGGATGTGATATACAATCAAGGGAAACAGATGTACACTGCAGACATGTTGTCAAGAGCAGCGCTCTCCATGAAGAAACTCAAGGATGCTACAACAGAATGTGAAATCTTCCAGATTCAACATGAAGCAGCAGCTCGACATGATCTGGAAGTCATCAACCCAGCAGAGACACTGAAACTGAAGACAAGCACCTTGCTCAAATCAAGCGAACCACCCAACATGATACAGCTCTCCAAGCCCTACGAGTAGCAGTGATGAAAGGATGGCCTAAGCACATCAAGGACACACCTGTGACCATGAGTATAATGGGCATGCCAGGATAAATTGGCAGCCCAAGATAGCATCTTCTTCAAAGGAAATAGAATCATCCATGAGAAGAGATGAGATGTGAGGAAAGATGCTGAAGCGCATCCATGCAAGCCAAAGGAACTGGATCGAGTCTAAGAAAGGCAAGAGAAATGCTCCACTGGCCAAACATGAGTAATGAAATTTAAGACCACATAGGCCAGTGCAGCACGTGTACCAAGTACCAAGCTAAACAAGCTAGAGAGCCGCTGATGATGCATGACATCCCAGACAGACCATGGATAAAGTTGAGAGTAGACCTCTTCACTATAGCAGGAAATTATCTTGTCATTGTAGACTACTATTCTGACTATTGGAAGTTAGGCCAGCTAACTTCAATGACGACAGGAGAAATAGTAGAATGCCAAATGTATACTTCAGTCGTTATGGCATTCCAGACAGTGTGTTAAGTGACAATGGCCCTCAGTTCATGAGTGAAAAATTCAGCTACTTTGCAAAGAATTGGGAAATTCAACACCATACATCATTCTCCACACTATCCCCAGTCAAATGGAAAGGCTGAAGCAGTAGTGAAAGTCGCCAAAGGAATCATCAAGAAATCAAACAAATCTAACACAGATGTATACAAGGCAATCCTAGAGTGGAGAAACACCAACTGAAGGCATGGAAAGTAGTCCAGTCCCAAGACTAATGTCACGCCACACCCAAACTACTCTTCCAATAGCAAAGAAAGCTACTGAAACCATAAACAGCACAGGAGTGAATGAGAAAATCGAAGTGAAACAGCAGAAAGCCAAATTTCATTTTGACAAGACTGCAAAACCTTTGCCAGAGCAGAGCTGAGCTTTGGAGAGACAGTCAGGGTGAAAACTTTCAGCACTCTCAACAGAAGTCAGCCCACATGGCAGCTTAGGACATACGCAGAGAAGTTGCCACCTCGATCGCACACTGTTTAAGTGAACAACCAAATATATGTCTGTGGTTGCTGCGGTATATGCACAACTAGCGAAGTGTTTCTTCACAGCAATCAGCCAGTCAGGGAGAAGGAATGTCACCAGCTGTACTAAGTACAGAACTACCATCAATCGCTGAGGTCCACGGGTCCCCAACAACGGCAAAGGACCAACAAGTTACCATGGCAACAAGTGCCACAGGAATGACACTCTGCGGACAAGGAACATCATCCAGGCAAACAGCCAATGACAATGTGCACGGGTACCATTAAGAGACCTTCATGATCTAAAGACTATGTATGTAATGCAGGGGCACAGACTGACTAGTAGAACAAACAAACAGTTGTTAATGCATGGGAACAGTGCGTAACTTGGATAACTCAGTTATACATGATCGTGAATGCAAATATGTCTTCTGTTCATTAGGAAAAAGGGGATGTTTGGATCTTTCATTTATTATGGAAGGGGGATGCTTGGTTTTGAAAATACTACATGTCCTATCTGGCTTGCCATGGTCATGTGACTTCTGCCACACAGCAATCTCTCTGGAAGCTGCCACTTTACATGAGTTCAATGAAGATCTACAATGAGAAAGCACTGCTGTCTTTGAACACAAAAAAATGCAACAGCCAAAGAGAGTAGTAATGGATATAGTATCAAAACAAAGGTTTTGATTGTGCTGCCTTATCTCTCATCATCCTCCTTGGAATCTCTACAGCTTTCAATATGATTCGATCACAATCCTCAAGATTGTCTCTGCTCCATTGTTCAGCTTGATAGGGCTATCCTAGAATAGTCTCTTATTCTTGCCTATCCAATCAGAACAAAAGCACATGCATCAATGGTTTCTCTTCCCAACTCAGTACTGTCTCCAATGATCTAGTCTTGGTTTCTAATCTTCCTCAACGAAATGCTATCTTTGGTAATATCATTCTCAGGTATTGGATTAACCTTTGCATGTATGTTGATGAAACCCACTTCTACCTCTCCACCACCTCCAACACCAGATTGTTTGCCCAACATCCAGTCCTGGAACAGCTAATTTTCTTTCCACCTAAACACTGAGAAAGCAATGTTATTGCCCTGTCCACCACAAATTCCAAATCCTTGCTACTGACTATCCCCTGCACAGCACCTGGCCCAGGCAAAATCAAAATGTTTGCAAAACTCTAAACCTATTACATTCTGAGCTTAGCTTCCAATCCTTTATCCTCTCTACCACAAAGGCTGCCTGCTTTCACATGTGTAACATCGCCGAATTCTGGCATGTCTCAGTCAGTTTGCCACTGAAACCCTCACTTGTGCCTTATTCACCTCCAAACTGGGTATTTCAATGCTCTACTGCCAGCGTCCTACCCTCAGCCCTCACCTCATACCAGTCTCCTATCACTTTTGTCCTCAGTGATTTACACTGTCAGACCAAATACCAGTCTCCTATCACTTTTGTCCTCAGTGATTTACACTGGCTCCAGGTTCCTCTATGCCTCAAATCCTTGCTTAATCCAACTATGCCATTATGCCTCTCTACCTCTAGTCACCAACACTACAACCCCTAACCTAAACTATGTACATTACTCCCATCATGGCAATCCTGCCTTCAGCTGCTTCGATCGCACCCTCTGGAATTCCTCCCTAAGACCACTCTTCCCTTCCTTCCTCTAACATCTAACTTTTTGATCAGGGTCTTGGCTATCTCTCCTAACAACTCCTCCTTTGGCTCAGTGCTCATATTTTAGCTTATGTCTCCAAAATGCCTGCATTATCCACAAGATAATTGCCATTTATAACATGCAGATGAACACAACTTACAACAGCTATTCTCCAGCAGTCAAGACAGGCTCTTGGACTCAAAAGTCTTTTGTGCCAATGTTGTGAGCAACACTACAGGCTGCTTGTATCTCTTGGTATCAAATTATTGTCTCAGGTATTGTTTCACAAGAATACATAAGCCAAACACTCAAAGTTCTATCAGCTAGAGGAGCCTTCAGAGCTTAGAAAAACTACAGAAAGGTTTGCTTTTACAGAAAAAGAAAATGCTGGAAAAACTCTGCAGAAAGGGAAAGAGAGTTTGGATCAAAAAGTTAATGCTTTCTCTCTCCACAGATGTTGCCAGACCTGCTGAGTTATTCCAGCATTTTGTTTTTATTTCAGATTTCCAGCATCTGCAGTATTTTGCTTTTATTTAAGGTCTGCTTTTATCCTTGTAATGTCTTGGAAGAGCAATGTTGAACTTACTACCAAAAAAAACACAAGATTTTAAAGTAGTCCACTTCCACTTGCATGTTTATCTGTTAACCAATTTTAGCATTCAACAAATGTTTCAGTCTACAGTCATGCACATGAAATTGACACAAATGATTTGTGGCTCTGGGCTGAATGATTGGGATCCATTTGAATTAGCCAATCTATAAACAGTTGCAACATACAGCACCTGGCATTTTGCACTTAATATATTAATCTAATTAGCTAATCTGGTGTCTCAAAAAATAGAAGCAGTCGCTTTTTAACAAAATATAGGTAAATAAAAGCAAAAACTGTAAATGCACAAATTCTGCAACAAAATCAGAAAACGCGGCAAATACTAAACAAGGCCATTAATGGCAGGAGAAAGAGGAGTTGCATGTAATATTCTTCGAGTATTTGTTTCACCTACTTAAAGAATATCATTGACATTTTTTTTTACATGTAAATAGCTCAATTTTCACAATCTGTGGCATAAGTTTTTGCACAATAGTATTTACTTTCTTCTATTAGTTGCGAGATTTTCTTCTGTAGCCTCAGAATCAACGAATTTGCTATCTTATTTAGTAACACCATATCATTTGGGTCGAGGGAAATGCACTTATGTAGTTAAGAGGCTGTCCTTCATAATGTACTGTATCTTCTTGTTATACTTAAGTATCTATCGTGATCTTACCAGCTTCAGGCAAAACTCCTGCAAAAATCAACTTCGTTGGGCTGGACACTGTCTTGATGGCCGAAAAGCATCTCCCCGGCCCGGTCTCGTTTTGTGAACTCTCAAATGACCAGTGTTCCAGGGGAGGACAAAGAAAACGCTTCAAAGACACTCTGAAGCTCTCCTTGAAGCCCAGCAGCATTGACAGTAATGACTGGGAGGAGCTTGCTACCAATCGCTCAAAAATGGCAACAACCTGTCCACCAAGCTGCATCACGCTTTCAGTCAAAGTCTTAAAGATTAGGCAGAACAGCGACAGAGAAGGAAAGAAAAAGGAAGCAAATCCGCACTTCAGATCCCACTACCTCATGGGACATCCTAACCCATGTGCTCAAAGATCTGTCGGTCCAGAATCGGCCTGTTCACATGAAGACCCATGAGAGAAACACAACCTCAAGTAGACGTCATCCTCCAATCCTCAAATAGCGGGACAACCGATGATGACAATTAATAACTTGATCAGATCATCAGGTGTCCCAGGTGTTCAGAACTTTATCATATCTTCACCAATGGTCAATGGATTGTGTGCCTTTTAAGCTTTCCCAATGAAAAGAGAGATCCTGAATCACTTTAGTGATTTATAAAAAGAGTCACCATGATGGCTTCTGTCCAGTTGTTGGTTGTCTCTGACATTTAGGGAGGTACAATAGCTTATCATTTCACACTTAAGAAATAACATGTTCAGACAAGGTTATGGTAGGACTCGATTGCAGCTTTAATCAAGATTACCAAAAATTGCTCTGGATAGCTCAGCACCATGTCCACACAGCACATCTCTGCCAACCACACAGCAAGATTCAGAACTCTTCTGAAAGGGACATCACTGTCCAAATACTTCTGTGCATTTTATCATGTTTTGTGGACCATAACAGGAAGAATTACAAAATTGAATACATGGTTTTAATGAAATTCACATTAGGTTGTCTTCACTAGAAATTGAATTTTAAAAATTAATTTGGTTTCTGTTAATTGTCAGTTTAAAATTATGGAATCTTAACTTATTCTTGTCAATTTTCTTTAAAAATGCACTATTCTACACTAGTGAAATATTTTAATTTGCATACCAGCAGTTATTTTGTTGGATAAGTGTGTAATTCAGTGTAAAGGGAAAAACCTAATCAGACTGGTTTACTGTTAAAATGCAAATATATTACTTTAGTGGGCAGGAGGCCACATGAAGTTCTGCTTTGTGTATGCAGATCCTGGCCAAAACACTAAAATATTTGGAAACTCTTATACAGGAGGGAATGGCAAAATGCACAATGGACAATTAACACATTCTCTCTCAAACCTTTTTCTTCAAAAAAATAAATCAAACTCGTCATCTCAATAATCAAGGATCAATTAAAATTATATTAACGCATTTTTATGATAAAGTAAGCCTTCACTTTAAGGCACCCCACTTAAAGTTGTTTTCCTTTAGGACTTGTTCTTCAGACAATGTAAAACCGAAAATGGCAACACAAGCTGAACTCTGGGCCAGCCGCCACCATGTTCCGATGCCGGAGCCGCCGCCGCAGTCACCAGAGGCTGCGGGCAGAGCACGAGGCCAGAGATCCAGGAGCAGGAGCGCAGGGCAGGGACAGGAAACTGCCGGCCACCGATCAGGTGCTGAACTGAGTAATCCAGGCAAGCGGGGGAGAAGAGCACCCTTCCCGCCGGCTTCATCCACAGCCCTGCCTGCTCCGTTGCACCCCGGCCACCTGACTCCTTCCATGGCCTGCCGCCCCTCCACCCTACCAGCTCCATCTGTGGTATCCCATGGGACACGAGCTCAGCCCCTGCAGACTGATCAGGAAGGGGTCCAGGCTCTGGAGAGAGAGACAGAGACAAAGACAAAGTGGGAAAGGAGAGCAAGACAGAGAGAAAGGAAAGAGGGAGAGACAGACTGACAGTGGGAAAGGAGAAAGAATGGGAAACAAAAACAAGCATAAAGTCAAGCTAAACTGAGTTTCATGAGTGCTTTGGGTGAGACACAGAAGCTGTGCTACTCAAGGCTTGCTTGGATGATTTAGTGTTATCTAATTTTAATTTATACAGTATATCTGTTATATTCAGTGATTTATTTTATTTTGCAAGTTATTCCAGCTAGGAATGCATGGTGCTGCACATGTACAGTACAGTATTTCAACTTGTATATTGGTTTTTCCAGGCAAAAAATGTCCAAAAGAACTTAACTCCGGCTTTAACAATGATTCCTATAGAACAAAAATGGGCAGGTGGATACGAAACTACACCTGAGTGAGACGTAGATTGAATGAGGAGTTGGGAACATGGTTCAGGTGGGAATTTGCAGTGGAGGGGAAAAGAGGTGCTCCTTTTTCCACTTTTTTTCAGCCTTCACTGTTTGCTGACTTTCTTTCCTTGTTTCCAAGCTACGCTAGTGCAAATTTCTATTATTTTATTGTGTAAATTATTAACTAATTGACCAATTAAATAAATAAGGTTGGACAGAAATGGCAATGCTGGTGGTGTGTTGTAACTGCAGCATGTAGGAATCTGTGGAATGCACTGCAATCCCAAACAACCATATCTGCAGAACGTGTTTGCAGTTTAGGCGACTTTGGCTCCGAGTTGCTGAGCTGGAGTCTGAGTTGCGGATGTTGGAGGGCATGAGAGAGGGGGAGTGTTACCTGGACACTTTGTTCCAGGAGGCAGTCACTCCCCTTAGGTTATGCAAAACTTTAGAGTTGGTCAGTGGGCAGGGGTCAGGGACAGGGACAGGAAGAGGAGACTGCAGGTCAGGCAGGTAAGGGGAACCAGCATGTAGTGATGGAGGAACTTCAATCCCTGACTTTGTTCAACAGGTATGAGATGCTTGCTACCTCTGCGGATGAGAAGGACTGCAATGTGGATGAGGAACTGACCATGGCACCATGATGAAGGATGCCATTCAAATGTGGGGAGTGAAGAGGAATGTGATAGCGATAGGAGACAGCATGCATAGTCAGGGGGGATAAATACTGTTCTCTGCAGTTGACAGGATGAGTCCAAACGGCTATGTTGCCTGCCTGGTGCCAGGGTTCGGGATATCTGCTCAGGGCCGGAGAGGAATTTGCAGTGGGAGGGGGAGGATCCAGTGGTCATGGTCCATGTAGGTATCAACAACATAGTTAAGACTAAGAAAAAGGTTCTGCATTAAGAGTATGAGGAGCTAGGCATTAAATTAAAAAGCAGAACCTCAAAGGTAATAATCTCTGGATTATTACCTGAGCCACATGCAAATTGGCATGGCATAAATAAAATGAGAGAGATGTATGCGTGGCTCAAAGGCTGGTGTGGGAGAAATGGGTTCAGGTTTGTGGGGCACTAGCATCATTACTGGGGAAAGTGGGGGTCATACCAGTCTACCAGTGGGGCAGTCTACACCTGAACTGTCTGGGACCAGTGTTCTAGCAGGCTGCATAAGTAGGGAAGTGGAGAAGGTTTTAAAGTAAATAGTGGGGAGAGGGATCAAATTTGGGAAGATGTGGTAAATCAAAGGCAAGAGGGCAAGGTATTAATATGGGAAATGATAATGAGTCCATGACAGGGAGGGACAGAATACAAATCTAAGAGTAAATCAGCAGATAAGGCTAGAGGATACAAAAATAATAAAAACGACAAAGCTAAAGGCTCTCATCTCTGTAGCATTCGAAACAAAACAGATGAACTGATAGTACTTATTAATTCTATTGGCGCTATCTGACAGCCATTACATTACAGAGACATGGCTGCAGGATGACAGATTGGGACCTGAATATTGAAGGGTACATGACATTTAGGAAGGACAGGAAGCTAGGAAAACGTAGACAGGTGGCTCTGTTAATTAATGATGGTATTAGCGCAATAGAGAGGGATAACCTAATTTCAGGAAACCAAGACGTAGAAGCGGGTTGGGTAGAGATGAGAAATGATAAAAAGGTAAGAAGTTAGTTGTGGGAGTAGTGTACACTATCATATAATTGAGCAAAGATGGGTGGCTGGCCAAAAGATTGGACAGAATATTACAAACAGCAAAGAATGATTAAAAGATTGATTAGAAGGGAAAAAAATTAGAGTATGAGAGAAAGCTGGCTAGAAATATAAAGACAGTAAGAGTTGCATTAGCTATTTAAAAAAGAAAAGTTAACAGTGAGCATTGGTCCTATGGAAATTAAGGAGGTGGCAAACAAATTGAACAGCTATTTTGCATTGGACTTCGCGATAGAGGATATAAGTAACATCCCAGAGATAACTGTATATCAGGAATGGGAGGGAGGTACTCAGGAATTCAAGGCAGAGTCAACATGGTTTTGTGAAAGGGAATTCACGTTTAATCAATTTTTTTGGAGTTCTTTGAAATAGTAACATGCACTGTGGATAACAGGGAAATCAGCTTATATACTGACTTATATTTCCAGAAGCCATTTGATAAGATGCCACTTCAAAAGTTTGTTGTGGACAATAAAAGCTCAAGGTGGAGGGGTAACATATTGGCATGGATAGAAGATTGGCTGGCTAACAGGAAGCAGAGAGTGCGCTAATATGGGTCATTATCTGGTTGGGAACCAAAATGAGTGGAGTGCCACAGGGGTCAGTGCTGGGGCCTCAACAATTTACAATCTATATAAACGACTTGGCTAAAAGGACCAAAGAGTATGATTGCTAAATTTGCTGATGACACAAAGATAGGTAGGAAAGTAAGTTGTGAAGAGGACATAAGGAGACTATAAAGAGATATAGATAGATTAAGTGAGTGGGCAAAGACCTGGCAAACTGAGCACAATGTGGGAAAGTGCAAAATTGTTCATTTTGGCAGGGAGAATAAAAAAAAGCATATTATCTAAATGGTGAGAGATTTCAGAGCTCTGTGATGCAGAGTGATCTGGGTGTCCTGGTGCATGAATTGCAAAAGGTTAGTATGCAGGTACAGCAAGTAGTTAAGAAAGCCAAAGGAATGTTATTATGTAATGTGAGGGGAATTCAATACAAAAGTAGGGAGGTTATGCTTCAGTTATACAGAACATTAGTGAGACTACATCTGGAGTACTGTGTACAGTATTGGTCTCCTTATTTAAGGAAGGATATAAATGCATTGGAAACAGTTCAGAGAAGGTTTATTAGGCTAATGGGTGGGCTGCCTTATGAGGAAAATTGGGCAGGCTAGGCTTGTATCTACTGGAATTCAGAAGAGTAAGAGGTAACTTGATTGAAGCATAAGATCCTGAGGGGTCTTGACAGGGTGGGTGTGGAAAGGATGTTTCCTCTTGCAGGAGAATTGAGAACTAGGGGTCATGGTTTAAAAGTTAGAGGTTGCCCATTTAAGACAGAGACAAGGAGAATTTTTTTCCCTCTGAGGATCGTGGATCTTCAGAACCTCTTCCTCAAAAGACAGTGGAAGCAGAATCTGAATATTTTTAAGGCAGAGGTAGATAGGTTCTTGATAAGCAAGGAGGTGAAAGGTTATTGGGGGTAGGCAGGAATGTGGAGTTGAGGTTACAATCAGATCAGCCATGATCCTTTTGAGTGGCAGAGCGGGCTCAAGGGGCCAAGTGGCCTACTCCTAATTTGTATGTTCATACGTAATCCATGATTCACTTAAAGTTGTTTCACTTAAAAAGTCATGATTTTCAGGAATGTGGACACAACTTTAAGGGAGGACTTAGTGTATGCCTGTGGTGTGTTCCTCTTATGTATTAAGAAACACAAATGCAGAGATTTAAAAACCAAACAATCATTACGTGAAGTACATGTTTGCTGGGAGGTTTTTTTGTTAATTCTTCTATGAGATGTGGGCTTCGCTGGCAAGGCCAGCTTTTGTTGCCCATCCCTAAGTACCCTTGAGGGTAATGGTGAGCTGCCTTCTTAACCACTGCAGTCCATCTGCTGCAGGTACACCCACACTGCCGCTGGGAAGGGAGTTCCATGATTTTGATCCAACAACAATGAAGGAATGGCAATATAGTTCAAAGTCAGGATGGTGTACGTCTTGGAGGGGAACTTACAGGTGGTGGTCCCATGCAGCTGCTGTCTTTGTCCTTGAGGTGGTAGAGGTCGTGGGTTTGGAAGGTGCTGTTGAAGGAGCCTTGGTGAGTTGCTGCAGTTACTCCTAGCTTCCAATGGATTCCCATATCCCATTTTACCGACTAGCAACTTTAAGTGGCCATCTCCAGGTGCTTTCTTCAGGTTTCGGAAAGTTCCTTAGATCACCATCAGCAACAAAGCCTGTTCTGATAATTCTTTTTCTCCTGGCCATTGCAGGATGATTCTCCTGGAATCCTTAACTGGCTGCAGGATGTGTCCTTTCGACTGGATTCCTGCATCCAGCTGTGGTAGCTCACAAATTCAAGCAGCCTTTTTTCTCTGCTGAACACATAGAACTGGTGCTGTGTGTCTGTGAAGATCATCGGTTTTGTAGGGAAGCCTGTAAACTGCCTTCCTCTGCTCTTTCCCCATGATAATATGAAACACATTAGCCGCTTGTATCTCGGTAGAGTGACTAATTAGCTATCCTTGACCTCAAAGCCCTTTCACCTTAGAAGTAAATGGATAATTTATAGTACAACTGTTTAAACCCAATATCTACAATACCTTTCTTGGACTTTTGGACACTCGAGGTCTACTCATGGTAAACTCAGACTGCTGCCATTGCCTCCAAATGTAAATACCTCTCACCTTCTCATCAGTAAAACAATCTAAGCCTTCCTTTGATCTCTAATAATTAAACCAGCCAGGTTTACTGTCAGGCAGACTGCAAAATAGATCACATGACCTCCTTCATTTACTCTAAATTTAAAAGCTACAATATTAAAATATGATAATCTTACAAACCTCATAATTCTAACACTCTCCACAGATACTGCCAGACCAGTTCAGTAGTTCCAACATTTTCTGTTTTTATTCCAGATTTCTAGGTCTGCAGTATTTTATTTCTATAACAGTAAAAGTACTTTGCTGGGTAAGTATGGATACTTCACCAACTTAGCCCAACCACAGCCAACAGGTTGAAGCTTTCAGTTCTGATGAAAGGTCATCAACCTGAAACACAAACTGTATTTTTTCCTCCACTGATGCCGCCGACAAGCTGAGTATTTCCAGCATTTTGTGTTTCTATTTCAGATTTCCAGCATCTGCAGCCATTTTATTTGCTATAATATAAATTTATCATTACTTGTATAAAACTTCATCAACATAGAACATCGCAAGAGTTTCAGATAAGTGAAGAACTCGGTCTACCCAGCCCACCTATCTACAGTATTCCGTGACCCATTTCTAATCATCCTAAAAACTTAATTTGATGATGAGAAGCTGTCTAATTCCTTGTTAAAATGCATTCAAATTTCTTGTTCCACCACCCATGCCAACAATCTGGTTCCACATTCTTACAACACTTTTAGGAAATTAAGAGCTTTCTTATAACTCTTTTCTTTTGTTGTCTACCATTTGTAAATATAACCTGTTGTGCTTAAATTCTGTACACAGCAGTAAGGCTTACTTGGATCCAATTTGTCGAAACCTTTTATAGTTGGATACACTTCTATCATATTCCCATTCAGTCTTCTCTTGGAAAAACAGGCAGAATGCATGAGGGCAGGTTGCATAAACTAGGCTTGCATCCCCACAAATATAGAAGATTGAGGGATGATCTAATTGATGTGTTCAAGATGATTGAAGCTTTGAATAGGGTGGGTGGAGAGAAACTATTTCCCAAGTCCAAAACATGGAGGCATAACCTTAAAATTAGACCTCAGCTGTTCAGGGTGATGTCAGGGAGAAATTCTTCATACAAAGGGTGGTAGAAATCTGGAAATTTCTCTCCCTAAAAGCTGTTACGTTGAGGCCAACTGAAACTTTTAAAGCTAAGATCAACAGATTTTTGTTATGTTAGGATATCAAGGGCTAAGGAACCAAGGCGTGTAGATACAGATCACCCATATGCTAATTAAATGATGCAAGACTCGTGAGACTGAATGGTCTACTCCTACATCCTGGAAAAGATCCAGGTTGTCAACCTTTCCTCATATATCATTATCTTAATTTTTGAGATCAACTGTTAGAGCTATTCCCTATACTCCCCTTCAATAACAGGCCATAACTTTTGAAATAGAGCGAACAAACTGCATGCTGTACTACAGACATAGGCTAACCAAGTCAAATACAGTTTTAAAAAGACCTCCCTAGATTTAGTTAGTAACAGTCATTGATCATTCAGGCTCTCGAGTATGTCAGTCATTAGATCAAGACTGATCTTCACTTCAACTCCATTTATAAGTTATGACCCTTGTTAGTCATCTCAGTGTTCTATTTGCATTTTATTTTTAACAACAACCTGGGAATATTATGGTTTTAGTGATCAGTCCACTAAAACCACAAGATTCTCTACTGCATCAAGGATATCCCCATTTAGCACATAATCCACATCAGTCTTTGTTCTGCCAAGTATCATAACCATACATTTCCCTGCATTAAAATGCATTTGACACCTCTTTGTCTATTAAATCAAGCTTGTCAAGATCCTTTTAAATTTATGCACATTGATATTCGTCATTTGCCACCAATAGTTTGATACTGTCTGTAAATTTGTGTCCTTCCTCCAAATCATTTACAAACATTATAAACAGCCAACCCAACATCAAATCTTGTGACACTGTACTGGTGACCGGTTGACAACTGGACACTTACCTATGCAAAACCACTCATTACTCAGGGGAGTGAAGGCAAATTTGCAGGTGATAAAGAGATAATGTTGTGATTATGTTGTGAAGAGGACATAAGGTTGCAGATGGATATAGATAGATTGAATGAAAAATCTGGCAGATGGAGCCCAATGTAGGAAAATGTGAAGTTGTTCACTTTGGCAGGAAGAATAAAAAAGCAGAGTATTACTTGAATGGAGAACGGCTGCAGAATTCTGAGGTGCAGAGGGATCCTGGTGTTCTAATGCACGAGTCACAAAAACTTAGTTTGCAGGTACAGAAAGCAGTTAAAGGCTAGCATTCCATTAGCCTTCTTATTACAAGAGGAATTGAACATAAAAGTATGGATGTTACGCTTCAGTTGTACAAGGCATTGGTGAGACCAAATCTCGAATAGTGTGTGCAGTTTTGGTCTCCTTATTTAAGGAAGGATGTAAAGGTGTTGGAGGCGATTCAGAGGTGGTTTACTAGATCAATACCTGGAATGAGCAGGTTGTCTTATGAAGAAAGGTTAGACAGACTGGGCTTGTTTCCACTGGAGTTTAGAAGAGTGAGGGGTGACTTGATTGAAGTATATAAGATCCTGAACAGTACTAGCAAGGTGGAATTGGAAAGGATGTTTCCTCTTGTGAGCGAGTCCAGAACGACAGAGCACTGTTTAAAATTAGGGGTTGTCCTTTTAGGGCAGAGATGAGGAGAATTTTTTTTTCTGAGGGTTGTGCCACTTTGGAACTCTCTGCCTTTGAAGGTGGTGGAGGTGGGGTCATGGAATATTTTTAACGCAGGGGTAGATAGATTCCCTTGCCTAACGAGAATCTATGGTTATTGGAGGTAGACGGGAATGTGGAATTCGAAACAAAACAGATCAGCCATGATCTTATTGAATGGCAGAGCAGGCTCATGGGGCCAAATGGCCTACTTCTGCTCCTATTTCGTATGTACTCTCTCCCAATCAACATTGCTAGTCGGTTTTAAATACATTCCCATCTAGCCCACTGGTCTATGTAATGCCCTATTGCATGGTGGTAGTGTCCTCTTTATTCAAGTATGTCCAAGCTGTAAGTGACTTCAAAGTTTTCTGTGGGTCCTCTCATGACTGAAGAGTTCAATGTGAGATCAGCATGCACAGTCACAGAACTGGCAGTTTAATGTTTTCATTGTTGGTGCTTCTGCAACTGTGTCATCATTCCTCTGAGCAGGTTGGATTTTGTGGGTTTGCCACAGGTGGTCCTCAAAACATGCTGCACCCAATTTCAGTGCTTGCCTCCACGTGTGGCGGTTAGCTGCAGTGTTTTCCCCAAGAGAGATGGTCTGCAATTCAGAAGTTCACAAGGCTCTTTTTGTTAGGCTGTCATTATGTCATTTTTACTGACCACTGCTTTTTGCCCTGAGACAGTTTCCCATAGAAGATCTGCTTGGGATTCTACAGTCATCCATGTGACATCCAATATGACCAGCGCATCTAAGTTGAATTTTCCGGAAGGTGGTCCCCTATTCTGTTGAGTCTAGCACAATGAAGAATCTTAACGTTGGTGATTTGTCCTGCCATCAAATTCTCATGATGGACCTCAAATCTTTGGTGCAAGTGTTCCAGAACTTTGGTGTGGCATCTAGAGCAGACCCAGGATTCTGTGCCATACAACAGGGTGGCAAAAGGCAATGGTCTGATAGTTTGATTTTAGTCTTCAGCTTAATGCCATGCCTCTTGCCGACACAATCGTTGAGTGGATCATATGCAGAACTTACTTTATGTAGGGACAGTGTCACAAGCCTTTCTGAAATCCTGTAAATAGCATCCGTTATCTCTCATCTGTCTACTGGGTAGGTCAACTTCTCAAAGAAATGTGCTAAATTCGTCAAGCATGACCTCCCAATCCTAATATCATGCTTATCTCGGATTAGCTCATGCTTCAGATGCTCCTTTGTGCTAGCAAGTTAAAAATGGTTATTTATCCAATAACTAAAGTAGGTTAAGCAGCAGGTAATGTGCAAATCACACAAGATTTGAAAGGTACAATTTACAATCTATGCTGCCAAAGGAGGAACCCAAGTATTTAAGCCAAATTTTGATGTCTAATTGTCATGCTTAAGTATTGTAATATTGAGGTTAACCCTGTATGGATTATAGTAGAATGTCATGGCTACAACAATACAATAGTTCAAAGTGTGGGGAGGTTACTAAAGTATTTTTCAATTACACAGCAGAACATCAAACCTATGGGAAAATTTTAGTTATTAAAACAAAATGGAGTATAACCATTAAATAAATCGAAGCAGGAAAATAAGGAAACAACTACTCAGATGGTTAAGATTAGACCAATACAATGAGTTATATAACAGTACATTTTTGAATTCAATAAATGAACTTTTGTCTTGAGAATTTCTAATGAACAAGTTTAGTAAAAATGATTTAGGATCCACAACCTTTCATAGGTATGGTGATAAATAGTGCTTTGCCATCCAGAAGCCATTTACAATCTTTACTAAGTCAATATTTTCATTCACAAACTAGTCCAGTATTTCAAATTCTTAATCACAAGGAGGCACACTTAATATTCTAAAGCCACATTTATGCTGATGTAAGACTATATATTTACTGACTGTACTATGCCAAAAATATGACAATTGGAACTTACTGCTCGACTTAAAAACAAATATTCTATCCTACTTAATCATCACTTTTCAATGCATTTTAAGTGACAATGGGGAATTCATCTCTTTGCTATATGTTGCAAAATTGTAAATCTGTTCTTTATTCCCACTTTTAACATTTCACAACAAATAGCAGAGAAAACTTCTCCGTGTTATTTAACACTTTCCCAACTACCTAAGAAAAATAAGTCCTGCAGAGGATGGTGGAATGGCAATTCTCCACAATTACAGCTACTCATTCCTGGATTGAGATGCCAAAAACCATTTTGGCAATCTAGCTCAAACAAGCACTCAAAAGATTTCTGCAGATTGCAAGTTGCTGTCTGAGCCCACAGAAAATATCAGGAGGGAGCAATTTCAAAAGATCTTGAATTTTTCCTGATTTCCTATCACCTCATTTGTCCCTTACCTCCCCCAACCAATCAGCTCTATAAACTAAACTGTTAACATGGGTTAACATCCAGAAATGAGAATTCTCAATCTACAGGAATGATCAAGAAATAGAGCACAAAATTGTTAGGACTTTCTAAAATAAAAAGATATGAAAAACAGAAAAGGTTTGGAACATACAGCAAGTTTCTACCTGAGTGACTCTGGCATGTCTCTTCAGGTGAATTAAAAAGAAACAGGCATAGACTTGGGTTAATTTGTGGTGCAGATCAAGTCTACTACATGCTAGATTGAACTGAAACACGGTTTTGTTTCCCAAACATAAAACAAGCTACTATGGGCTCCCTATTGAGGGATTCAGATCAGCAAGATCCTAGATTGAATCCCCAATCCATGCTCAATTTGTTAATGTCAGCTAGGTAGCAGTAGGGATGCAATTTCTCACAATGTCCCAGGTTGGAGAAAAGAAACAATTCAATCCCTATTGCCAAATGTTATCCAACTACATTTCCTGAAAGTGCTCATATATGAATATTAGATAACAACAAGATTGAACTCAGCTGCCATTAACACTCATTTTGAGCTAATGTTTTGTTTCTTTACTACAACCATTATTGCTCCCTATGCCTTCTGTTCAATGACATCTTGTTATTTATTCTCTCCTGCTCTTTACCCTATCCCAGACCTTCCCTTCTGTTCTACCTTCCCCTCAACAGTATAAAACCTGTCATAATTCCACCTCCCTTCAAATCCATTTTTCTCCAGCACTTTGTTTTTATTTCAGATTTGCAGCATCCGCAATATTTTGCTTTTATTTAACTCAGGCTATTGAAGCATGGAAGCCATCACAGCTGTTTAGGTCTACCCATAAATAACATGAACCAAGGCTTTTTTGAAAAAAAAATTCATTCATGCGATGTGGGCGTCACTGGCAAGGCCAGCATCTATCAACCTCGAGAAGGTGCTGGTGCTTGAACTGTTGCAATCCATAAAGTGGAGCTACACCTATAGTGTTGTTAGGTAGGGAATTGCAGAATTTTGATCCAGTAACAACGTAGGAATGGCAAAGTATTTTCAAGTCAGGATGCTGTGTAACTTGGAAATGGAGGAGGTCATGGATTTGAAAAGTGCTGTTGAAGAAGGGCTATGGACCAAGTGCTGGAAAATGAGATTAGAATAGATAGGTGCTTGATGGCCGGCATGAACACGATGGGCCAAAGGGCCTGTTTCTGTACTGTATAACTCTATGACTAAGCCTTGGTGAGTTGACGTGCATCTTGTGGATACTTCTGCAGCCCCAGTGAGCGGGGTGGGGGGGTATCTGTGTGAACATTTAAGTTGATGGATGGTGTGCCAAACAGGTGGTCTGCTTTGGCAAATTTTTACAGCATTGTTGGAGTGGCACTCATCCAGACAAGTGGGGAGTAGTCCAGCACACTTCTGACATGCCTTGTATGTGGTAGGGAAGCTTTTGGGAGTCAGGTGGTGCCATAGAATACCCCAGAGCCCTTGAACTTGCTCTTGTAATCACAGTGTATATGTGATTCATCCAGTTACGTTTCTAGTCAATGGTGACCCCAGGATGTTGGTGGTGTGGGAATTCTGTGATGGTAATGCTGCTGAATAAAGGAAAATGGTGAGATTCTCTCTTGTTGAAAATGGTTATTGCCTGGCACTTGTAACATGTAACATATGCACCACACATCAGCCCAAGTCTGAATGTTGTCCAGGTCTTGCTGCATGCAGGTACATACTGCTTCATTAACTGAGTCACAACAATGGTGCTGAAGACCTACGCGATCATCAGCAAACATCACACTTTTGACCTTATGATGGAGGATAGGTCATTGATGAAGCAGCTGAAGATGGTTTGGCATTAACCTGAGAAGCTCCTGCAACAACGTCCTGGGCCTGAGGTGATTGGTCTCTAATTTCTTTTCAATATTTTCTTTTATGCTAGGTAAGACTCCAACCAGTGTAACTCCTTCCCCACTCCCCACTCACGACCCCCAACCGATTTCCATGGACTTCAATTTTATTTGGGCTCCTTGATGCTGTATTGATGAACTGCACCTCAGCTCTGAAATTCAGCTCTTTTGTCCATGTTTGGACCAAGGCCGTAAGAAGGTCCAGAGTTGTGGTCCAGAGGAGATTCGCTAGATTGATTCCAGAGATGTGGGGCTTGTCTTATGAGGAGAGATTGAGCAGTTTAGGCCTATACTCGCTACAGTTTAGAAGGATGACAGGAGATCTAATTGAGGTATATAAGATGCTAAAGGGGGTAGACAAAAGTAGACGTGGGGCAGATGTTTCCCCTTGTGGGGCATTCTAGAACGAGAGGCCATAGTTTTAGGCTAAGGGGTGGTACATTTAAATCAGAGATGAGGAGGGATTACTTTTCTCAAAGGGTCGTGAATCTGTGGAATTCACTACATCAGAGTGCAGTGGATGCCGGGACACTGAATAAATTTAAGGAGGAGATAGACAGATTTTTAATTAGTAATGGGTTGAAAGGTTATGGGGAGAGGGCAGGAAATTGGAGTTGAGGCCAAAATGAGATAATGAATGGCGGGGCAGGCTCAAGGGGCTGAATTGCCTACTCCTGCTCCTAGTTCTTATGTTATGTCCTGGCAGAACCTAAATGAAGCATCAGTGAGCAGGTTAGCAGAAGGAGACCAGACTACAACACAGCACAGAATCGTAAGGATACAACGACAATCTCATTCTCAGCAGTATAATTGTGGGGAGCACCATATTGAGGTGTTGAGAGAGAAATAAAAAGAAAGTAAGTAGAGGGAATCAAAAGCTATTTTCACACACCTCCTAGCTGATCACTTTTTTCAATTGCGTTAAATCCCAGTTTGATACTGTTTTCAATCCAAATGAAACTCTGTGTACAAATGTAAAAATTAAGGTTTGTATCCTAATTTAGACCAATCTCAGTAGAAAGTCCTATATATTTGAAGAACATGCTCGTGCAGAACATTTCAGACAGTAGCTGAGCAAGAGACAATACCTCAGATGAGCCCCTGGAATGGGATTTTGAAAGATATCCAAATATAGTGCATTCCTGGTTATGTGAAGCTTTGGTAATTTAAACTAATTATTTTAAGAATACTGCACTGATGAGAAACAATGCACTGGAGGATAAAGCACTTTTACCCAGAGGCACATGTTGGGTTCCATATGCTTACATAAAGCTATTTTTTTTTTTTTAAATTGGAAATCGAGTAAACCCTTCATTTTCTAATTTTCCCCCTTCTCCTTGATAAATGAAAGTGAATATGCAGCAAAGTCATTTCCAGAACTCCACAGAACCCCACTACAGGAAAAGAGCATTTTAGCTGTTGCCAACTACTCTGCATTCTGCATAGCTCCATTTGACGAAGGTCAAAAGTTTAGAGTTTTTCAGAAACTAAAACAGCCAATCAAGAGAACAGCACAATGCTGCAATACACTTTGACCCTATCCAAGAGGATTTTTTTCTTTTTTTGTGTGTGGCTGTAGGCACGATCTACAATTGATTCAACATGCTGCTTGTATAGTATATGTATAAATCCACAAGGTGATGGGGTGGCAACTAACTTTGGCACATGAATAATTCACAAGTTTCTCAGTTTAGTGTAAAATGATTTGCTTAAAATATCTGCATAATAATGGAAGACTGAAAAAATTGACAACAAAAGCTTAGGAATTTCAAACAATTTAAAGATATAGTGATTTAGTTGCAGAAAGCCTATGCATCTAGAGTTGTTTCTCATTATTCAATAGCGTATTCTACAAGTTACAGTTACCAAAAAGAATGGTGCGTCATTGACAAAGACTGCTTGTTCTGGATTACTGTGTTTTGGATTACTGTGTTTTATGTGGCAAATCTACACAACAAAACTGCCAAAAGCTTTATCTGGAGGTCGAAAATGGATCGTGTCTGCAGGGACGCGATGTACAAGCCTCTAGATAAAGGGGGAAAAAACGTGCCCAACATCGCCCTCATACTGATGGCCACCTTTGTGTGTGGCTGCATCAAGCGGTGCGTAGACCCTCAGTACGCAAACACCAAGTGTCACTACGTGCTGAGGTTCTACCTGTCCCCGGTGTTGCGAAGGATGGGTCTGGCCACGCTGCCGCGGAACGCTCCAAGTAGTTGGACCGTGCCGCACCACCTGTCCCTGGTGGAAAAATTTATGCAGAAAAACACCTTTGACCACAAGTCCATCAGGCAGTGGTCAGCACGTAACGTCCTAGAGGCCCTGAGGGAAAAGGAGAGGGTGGACCCTGTGGGATGGTTCCCCGAGCAGACTGTCAAAGTCATTTGGCAGAATGCCTCATCGCCAGAACTTTCCAACAAGCACCAAGACGTAGCTTGGCTGGTGGTGAGAAAGGCCCTCCCCGTCAGATCCTTCCTACACGCCAGGAGTCTCACCCCCTCTGCACGTTGCCCTCGAGGTGGCTGTGGTGGGGAAGAGACCGTTGTTCACCTCCTTGTGGATTGTGCCTTTGCAAAGAAAGTCTGGAGAGAGATGCAGTGGTTGCTGTCGAGGTTCATCCCGAGCAGTTCTGTGACACAGGACTCTGTGCTCTACGGGCTGTTCCCAGGGACACACACCGAGACAAACATCGACTGCAGCTGGAGGATCATCAACTCGGTGAAAGACGCGCTTTGGTCTGCCCGAAACTTGTTGGTCTTCCAGCACAAAGAGTTGTCCCCGACCGATTGTTGCGGACTGGCACAATCCAAAGTCCAGGACTACGTGCTGAGGGACGCACTAAAGCTTGGGGCAGCTGCCGCAAAGGCGCAATGGGGAAGGGTCGCTGTCTAAGACCTTTCTACCACAGCGCACCGAGAGACTGGGAACTGTTTAGAGCCCCTCGGGCTGTACAGATCAAAATGAAAGGCTGTAAATGATTGTAATATTGTTTGTACTGATGCACCTGGTGATACATTTTGTAAAAGTTTAACCTGGATTGTACCCTTGTAATGTTGTTTTTGAAATGGTTTTGAATGTGATTGAAGATTTTTTATGAATAAAGTATATTTTTACAAAAAAAAACTGCCAAAATAACCCTAAAATAAAAAGCACTGACAATTTCAGTTCTTTCAACACAATGAGCACTTCTTTTAAAAAAAGATATAGATCTGATCCAGATATTGGGAGAGAGACCAAAAGAGGAATTTGAGAATCCCATCCTAATGCTCTTCGAAATCCTTTTAATGTCCTTTCTACTTCTATAAATGTCTGTTCACTTCAGCTTTTAAAGCAATTACTAGCAAGAGATTGAGATACTGGAACTGTACCATTAATTAATGGAAAATTGAATAAGGTTTTCTTTAAATTAGGGAGGATTTTGATTGTGTGATAGGAAAAGGTTGTTTACACTAGCTAGGAAGTAAATGACAAGGATCATCCATTTTAAAGGGGTTAACAAATGATGAAAGCGGTGAAACAATATTTATGCAGAAAGTTATTCACAGACTCATAAGCCCACGATTTTAAAGGAAGAGCCATTACAGTACACAATTCATAAGGGGACAGTGTACCCAGAACATGGCGAGCCAGCCGGTCTTAACTGCAGGGACTTATTTCCATAAATAAAATCAAAATCCCACCTAAATGCACTACTTGGTTGATGGATGGGAGTGGAAGATCATCAGGTGAAGACCACAGCCAAGAACACCCTTGCTGCTCCTGACTCATAAGGAAGTCCAATGCACATATTCCGGCCCTCTTCTGACAAATAATCACCTTCACGGCAAAGTTTGGCCTGGCGAGAAACCCACCACTGATTCACCCACTCAGGCCTCACACCCTAAAGTAGCACAAAGGATCCTGATCTACATATCTAATGACTTAGGGTGGACTTCATGCTCAAAACAGCAGTTTAACATTGGGATATGACAATAGTATTTTTTTTCCTCATACTGACTGTCATATGGCAAGTTTCTGCCACGTCGGAGAGTTAAAATCATGGCCATGGAATCTTAGATAGAGTACAGGTGGCTGTAATTAGGCTCTTTCGTCACTCAAATAGTCCCACAGTCCACTCTTTGCCACCAGTCCTGCAAATTTCTCCTTTTCAAAAGCTTTTGAAAGTTATGATTGAACCTGCTCACACCACCCTTTCAAGCAGTGCATTTCAGATCACAACAATTTGCTGTGTAAGAACATGTTCTTTTATGTTGCCTCTTGTTCTTATCAATATCCCTGCAGCCTGCATCCTCTGGTTACTGGCCCTGCACTACTGGGAACAGTTTCTCCTTATTAGTAATGCCGAACAGTTCATAACTACTATCTAATACCGCTATCAAATCACCTCCCATCTCCTCTGCCCCAAGGAGAACAATTCTAATCTCTCCACATCTGTCTCTCACACCAGTAACATTTTAGTAAATCTCTAAGACATCTTGACATTCTTCCTCAAGTGTGGTGCCCAGAACTGAACGCAATAAACCTAACCTAAAGGTTTAGCATAACTTCCTTGCTTTTGTACTCTATACCTCTATTAATAAAATCAAGAATTCCCATGTGTTTTTAAAAACAGAACAGACTTCTCTGCTTGTGTATGCACAAATCTTTGAAGGTGACAAGACATTTTGAAGGAAGAGTAGAAGGGAAGAGAGAGATGGACATATGGGAAAAAGCAAGAAAATTGGATTTATTTTGGAATGCAAAGAATTGGCACATATACAATCAATCCTTTCTGTGATACAAACTTACATGGCTCTTCAATGCTGCAAACTTATACAGTTCTTCAATGGAGAGGAAAGGCTATCCCAAAGTTGAATGACAATCAAAACCAGATTCTCTGTTATAAAAGGTTTCACTTTCTAGGAGCCATAAGAAGTTCTCATATTCTTAAGGGAGTCCTGTGTCTAAACAACAATTCCTGATCCACAAAGTTAAAACAGCAACATCCAATTTTGCTAACAGATTAATTAAGCGAGCAAAAAAAAAAGATTGGCGTACACAAAGAAATGAATGCAAATAGCGAAGTGGAATAAAGCATCAGACTGAATTAATGGGGGCTTATGGGGCAAAATAAGCTAAAGAAACAAAAAAGGAAAAACAGATGGAGAGCTGAAATGATCAGTGAGAAGAACAGAATAAAGGAAGAAGCAAGAAGCAGAAGGATGGAGAATGTAAGCAACTTGAGAATATGTAATCTATTTTTAGATAAATGGTTCATTGGCATGAGTCACTCCTGCAAGTGGTCAAGCATGTTACTTTAATGGAAGCTGATCCACACTGCTCTATTTGCATTATAGCGAGACCCAGGAGCAACAATAAGACCATTTGCAATCTGGACTGTACATTTGTGTCTTTTGCCCTTGTTTTTCTTCAATATCTCTGGCAACAGACTGAGTTAACACTGGAAGAGGCATAATTTGATTTGATTTGTAGATTTCTTACTTCATAGTAAGGTGAAATGTTATTATAGGTACGTCAGCCACTTAGTGCATGCAGTATAACTTATGTTCACATAATGATACAAAATTTTAAAACTCAATAGTACTATCCCACTTCAGTTGATCACCTCATTTAACTTGAACAGAATAAACTCTCCACATTCAGTTCTACAATTTACAACTTATTATTGCTTGTCTGTGCAACCCTGTCTCCAAAAGCCAGACCCGACTTTTAGGGGGGCAAGTTTCCATTTTGAGCACAAATTGTGCTTGAAATTGCACTGGTTAGACTACAGTCCAAGTTTCCAATGTGAAATCTTCACATTGAATCACTATGAATCACTGCAATAAGCATTATAGAATTGTTTCCCTTCTCCAGAATAAAAATATTTACTGATGAAGAGTGCAATTTTATTAATACAGTTGAAAATGGAATTATCACAAAAATGAAGCATTTTTAGTATGTGCTTTTGTCCTCCAACTAGGTGAACATGATTTTAAATCATTGAGAAAAAAACTTGAAAAATTAATACTGAACCATTTACGAATTTGATTGGTATACAATAGTCAGTTTCTTAGGATATATTCAGTAGTCTTTAAAATGTAAAATCTTAAAACGTGTCTTATGCCTGTGCGCCTAACAAAACTAAACCAATTTGAAGATCCTCCGCAAACATTTCCCCAATCGACAGCAACTCTATAGCCTATTCTTTCTATCTGGAGGACATGCCCAGTTTTGTGGGCAAAGTGGGCTTCAAGGCAAACTTTTTAAACCAGCATTAAAGATCACAGAAACGTAACCAGAGCTTAACAAAATCTTAGGTTTAAAATTCCTCAATCGGATAATTTCACCCAGACTGCACCGATAAAACTAACGTAAACTCTACTTCATGGGTTTTATTTTTTTGACTACATTCTCCACCAAATCTACCAATCCTCCTGGATTCAGGAAGAACACATGCGGTGTAGAAACCGGTGTAGAAAAGAGATATGCAATACCTGTACCTGGTGCATCGGACGCACTGCACCAATTATTGTTCCATATAATGTGTGGCGGCATATATGCCTGCATCGTCCAGCAAACCACAAATTGCTGGTACAGCCTTTGTAGCCAGCGCACCATCAGATTCATCCCAGGTTGCTAGCCAGGAACTGTTCCTAGGTTCATCATGAGTAGTATCCGCCTGGCTGGGCTGTGGAAGCTCAGTCATTGAGCATGTTCAAAGCAGAGGTTGATAGATTTCTAGATACTAATGACATCAAGGGGTTCGGCGGGAGTTGTGTGGAAAGATGGCATTAAGGTTGAAGATCAGCCATGATCTAGTTAAATGGCAAAGCAGACTCGAGGGGCAAAATGGCCTGCTCCTATGTTGCTACATCCATTATCGCTTAGAGAAAGTAGTCACTCTTCATATAAGTTGGCCAGGCAGTATCTCATAGAAGTATTGATTTGTCTACGAAGTAACAAGTCAAAAGCAATTAATTGGCTGTGAAGTACTTCGGCAACTCCCAAAGGCATGCAAGGCACTGTATGAATTCGAAGTGTTTATTTTGAATGTCCTTATTTCAGGTTATTAGCCAATCACAAGAAAACAAACAACAGAAGCATTACAATTATTTTTTCATTAATTTAAGCTATAAGGCCAACTGTTTATTTTTCCTCTATAAAAACTTAAAACAAAATTATGCAGAACATCCAATCTTCATTTCATAACTGAAATAAACACTTGCAAAAGATTGGAGAAAGATTTAAAAGCCCATAATCTAATTTAAAAGGAATCATTACTGCCATTATACATCTTCTAGGAGCTTACTGTGCATTACTTCAACAATAACCATTTGTATGAAAGAGCTCTAAAGAATCTTTAAACAAAAAAGTTCATAATTATTTTAGAAAGCAATTTAAGTTGCAGTATATATTGATAATCAAAACAAAAAATGCTGAAATAAACACAGGTCAATCACTCAGGATAGGTGAACATTTCAAGCATGGTCTTTCAAGGCATATACCTGAATTATCAAATCTTTCCCAGTCAGTATTGGTCTGCTGCATATTCCCAACATTTTCTCTTCTCATATGAGATGTTTAACAGTCAGTTTGCTTTTTATACCTGCACTAATATGTTCATACTAAATATCAGTTCCAGTGCTAGCACGTTATAAACTATAATACTTGTGTTACATAGCAAACCAAAGGGACAAGCACAATCAATTATATATGTCACGTTTTTAAGTTACTCATCCAAGCATGAACTCAAAATCTTGAACAATTATCTGGCAGTGAGTAAAAGGCTGGAGTTCAATCAAATAGGTTGGAGAACAAAAACCTGGAGTTTCACTTAACTGCCTTCAAAACATCACCTGAACCATAAGACCAATCTTTAACTCATTCCCACATATTAGTTGCTTTAAAGACTATTACCTGTCATTTTGTTTTTTAAAAAGCCGGATCATCAAAGTAGACATGTGACTAAAATGGCAACAAGTAGGATATATAGAATGATTGATTGTGACAGGATTCCATTTGTCTTCAGTTCTGTAGGAGGCTTTTTAAGGGAGGGTGGAGGGGAGATGAAAGAGATGTAAACTAGCACTACCATCCATCCAAAAAAGCAATCCAATGAAAAAGTGATTTAAATGGATAATCTTGATGGACTGATCATTGGTGCCAACTCAAATCATAAATATACACAATTACAGATGGTGAGGAGCAAGTAAAAAGGTGGTTATCTATCCTTCAAACCTAGAAAAAGTACAGAAGTACAAAGTGGTTTGAACAGACTAAACTTCAGTCTCTTATTTACAATATACCAGCATAATTACAATAATGAGAACAATTTAAAACAATAGTTAAAATGCAGGCTGAAATTACTTCGAAGGCAGACAATTTATTGCTGATATAATCAATCATTCAGAATATATTTGTGAGATTCACAGGAAGATATAATTGGAATTATCTTACAGCTCGAAAGCAGAAATGTAATAGGATTAAGAATCTTATCTTTATCTTTACATTCTTCAGTACATGAACCTGTTGATTGCAGGCCTATCAGCCTGCGCAATTGGAGATACATGAAGGGCTTGGTGAAAGGACAATGAACCCTACAATTTCCCCAAGGAGATCAAAACCGATCACTAGAATGTTTGTCTTAACCTTTTTAAACATCTAACTTCCAAGTTAAGAGTTCAAATCAGTCATCTTACCCTGCTGACTTCTGTTTGGGGGGCAAGATGAATTCTTATTGAGCTCGTATGGTCTCACCCAACTGAGACAAATTCAAATAAAATCTGTTGGAAAGATATGAACTTCAAGATGGTGATGGGAAAGATTGGTTCTGTCATATTGGATTCTGCTCTCTTCCATTCTATTAAAAAGTGTTTTAAAATTTTAAAAATGCAGAAGAATTTATCTTTGGAGGATTTCAGATTTGGTACTACATTCAAAAATGCACAGAAAACAAGGGCAAGAAATTTTGACATGTATAAATAGTTGATAACGACTGTAATATCAACTTAATGGAATACAATACCTATTGTATCATCCCAAAAATCAGGTCAGCGTTACGCTTGGTGGGGATCTACCTTCTGTAAAACTCGGGTTCCATTGAATTCAGGAACTTCGAGTGCTGAGCAGTCCTGGCATTCTGGAATACAAAATCCAATACAATTATAAACGTTTATTCTCAATATAGGTTCTCATCAATTCACTGACTACTACAAATCAAGATGGTTTACACTTGAAACTCAAAGGCCATACAAAGCAGTCATAAAAAGGACATTAGTTATTAAATAGGGCAATCTTCCCTGGGACAAGAAGCTTCATATTCGCATCCACCCTCACACCTTCCTTTCCCTCCCAGAACCATGATAGGGTCCCCCTTGTCCTCACTTATCACCCCACCAGCCTCTGCATTCAAAGGATCATTCTCTTCCATTTCCGCCAACTCCAGCATGATGCCACCACCAAACACCCTTCACCCACCCCCCCGGCGGCATTCCGCAGGGATCATTCCCTCCGGGACACCCTCGTCCACTCCTCCATCACCCCCTACACCTCAACCCCCTCCCAACGCACCTTCCCGTGCAACCGCAGAAGGTGCAACACCTGCCCCTTTACTTTCCCCCTCCTCACCATCCAAGGGCCCAAACGCTCCTTTCAAGTGAAGCAGCATTTCACTTGTACTTCTCTCAATTTAGTCTACTGCATTTGCTGTTCCCAGTGCAGTTTCCTAACATTGGAGAGACCAAACGCAGACTGGGTGACACCTTCAGTCTGTCAGCAAGCATGACCCAGACCTCCCTGTCGCTTGCCATTTCAACACACCACCCTGCTCTCATGCCCACATATCCGTCCTTGGCCTGCTGCAATGTTCCAGTGAAGCACAACGCAAACTGGAGGAACAGCACCTCATCTTCCGACTAGGCACTTTACAGCCTTCCGAACTGAATATTGAGTTCAACAATTTTAGATCATGAACTCTCTCCTCCATCTCCGCCCCCTTTCTGTTCCCCCTTTTTTTCCCCAAAAATTTATATATATTTTTCTTTTCCCACCTATTTCCATTATTTTATAATGTATTTCCATGCATTGTTTTATCTCTGGCTTTTAGCCTGTTTCGATCCCTTCCCCCCACCCCAACCCCACTAGGGCTATCTGTACCTTGCTCGTCCTGCTTTCTAACCTTAATGTCACTTATTAGCTCATTTCTTAGCTATTATCACCACCTTCAACACCTCTTTGTCCTTTTGTCTATGACATCTTCTGGCAATCTCCACCTATCACTGGCCCTCTATCCAGTTCTACCTGTCTCACCCCCCCCCTTAAACCAGCTTATATTTCACCTCTCTTCTATTTTTCCTTAGTTCTGTTGAAGAGTCATACGGACTCGAAACGTTAACTGTATTCCTCTCCGCAGATGCTGTCAGACCTGCTGAGTTTTTCCAGGTATTTTTATTTTTGTTTTTGTTTTAGATTTCCAGCATCCGCAGGTTTTTTGCTTTTAGCTTCATATTAAATCCTGACTTCAACAACATCTTCAGTCTAATAACATGCTTATCACAGCTGGAACAATTTACATTTGGTTCCAGAAGAATATCCAAGTTTGCATTGCAACATACTGGGACAATTGTGTTCTGCCACAACTTAACCGAGTAACTGGTGACTTCTTAAAAAGCAA
This sequence comes from Cetorhinus maximus, assembly GCF_964194155.1. Taxonomy (NCBI): domain Eukaryota; kingdom Metazoa; phylum Chordata; class Chondrichthyes; order Lamniformes; family Cetorhinidae; genus Cetorhinus; species Cetorhinus maximus. The sequence continues at coordinate 15,901,175 of NC_135891.1, forward strand.
ACAAAATAAACCTCGCCATTCAGCTAGTTAGTTAGTTTAAATATACAAATTGGAATGCTTAAAACCAGTTCACTTCACCTACTGTCCCAACATGTGATATTACTACTGTTGTAACAAAAAGAAAGTGGTGCCATTGCAGAGGTTTGACACTAAAGAATGTCAGAATGCACTGACAAGCAGCCTTGTCATTAAGTATGTGACCCAGTGCAAGCAGCACCAAGACCAATGCTTTAGTAACCCAATCCTTATTTTACGATTTGCTTACATTTGTAGATTTTCCTTCTTCTAATGTTGTTGCTTTTAGCAAGATTGGAAAAATGGATCATTGTTAAAGCATTGTTTCAGAAATCCTTTATTTCAGAATATGAATACACTTTTTTGTTGTCTTTCAGAGGGGACTGTAATTTTTTGAATAGCAAGAAGGGATGATGTCCTGCAGAAAGGCTATCAAGGACCCTCCATATTCTTCTTCAGTTCTCTGCTGGAAGGCAGGACCCACAGTGCCACAGGTAGGGCAGGGAGGCAGGTCCCAAATCCACCTCAGCCAGAGCAGGAATCAAACCCATGTTATTGGCACCAATCTGATCCACACCAGCCATTTGAGCCAACCGAAGCCCCAAAGAAGTCAGAGTTGCTGTGGCAACATGCACTTTTACATAGATATTTGGGCAGAATTTTCCATTCGGTATGCAGGGGTGGGCCATAGATGCCGGAACGTAAAATGAAGCACAATGATGTCGGGCATGCAACCCAACGTCATCGCGCTTGCAACCCAACGTCATCGCACTGTCTTGCAATATTTCGTTCGGCGGGCGCATATCGCAGTCGGGTGCGCGACCGCCGATAATTGATAGGCCTATTAAGGCCATTAAACAGGTAATTAACATGAATGCTACGCTGCCCAGCCAACCTAATGGTTGGCGGGCAGGCGAAAAGGCCCACGAGTGGTATGAGGTTTCCTAAAGCTAATAATGATTATATAAAAGCTTTTTCTGAAAAATAAAAACATGCCCCATCTCATGTGACACAGTCACATGAGGGGACATGTTGCATTACATTTTTTTAAAAAAGATTTTCTGGTTTTTTTTAAGGAAGTGCTTCAATCTCCGAGGCAGCTCCATGCGCTGGACCCGACTCTCCCTCCTCTGCCCGCCTGCACAGGTAGAGCTCTACCCCTCGCGTATTACGCTGGGCGGGCCTTAATTGGCCCACCCGCGTAAAATAGAGGTGCGGAGCCCATTGCGGGTGGGTTCCCGACCGCCCCCACCCGCTCCTGCCGAGCCCGTGCGACCGTTGAAAATTCCTCGCCATTGTACTTCAGAGCTTTGATCAGCGATGGTAGATGCTGCAATTTTATTTCTATCACATAGCTGACCAGGAATCTCTCCCATACAAACATGCGAGTTATGAGTAGGCTTAAGCCATTCGGCCTCTCAGCCTGCTCTGCCATTCAATAAGATCATGGCTGACCTGACTGTGGCCTCAATTCCAAGTTCCTGCCTACACCTGTTGACTAACAAGGGAGTCAAAAGTTAAGAATCTACCTCTGCATTAAAAATATTCAATGACCCTGTCTCCACAGCATTCTGCATTAAAAATATTCAATGGCCATGCCTCCACTGCTCACTTCCCCAGAGAGTTTCAAAGACTCTCAACCCTCAGAAAAAACATTCTCCTCATCTCAGTCTTAAATAGGAGACCCCTTATTTTTAAACTGCATTCCTAGTTCTAGTCTCTCCCACAAGGGGGAAAAACGTCCTTTCAGCATCCACCCTGTCAAGTCTCCTCAGGATCTTATAAGTGTCAATAAATTCACCTCTCATTCTAGTAAATTCCAATGGATACATGTCCAGCCTTTGCAACCTTTCTTCATAAGATAACCCCCACCCCACCCATCCTAGGTATCAGTCAAGTGAGCCTTCCGAGTTGCTTCAAACGCATATATATCCTTTCCTAAATAAGCAGACCAAAACTGTACACAGTACTCTAGAGGTGGTCTCACCAACAGCCTGTACAACTGTAGCAAAACATCCCTACTTTTATATTCCATTCCCATTGCAATAAACACCAACTTTCCACTTGCCTTCCTAATCACTTGCTGTACCTGCAAACTAACTTTTTGTGATTCATGTACCAGGATACCAAGATCCCTCTGTACTTCAGAGTTCTGCAATCTCTCTCTATTGAAAGAATATGCTGCTTTTCCATTTTATAGGAACATAGGAGCAGGAGTAGGCTATTCAGCCCATTGAACCTGCTCCGCCATTCAATATGATCATGGCTGATCATCCACTTCAATCCCTTTTTCCACACTATCTCCATATCCCTTTATGTCCTTGGTATTTAGAAATCTGTCAATCTCTGCTTCAAACATACTCAATGACTGAGTTTCCACAGACCTCTGGGGTAGAGAATTCCAACCATTCACAACCCTCTGAGTAAAAAAATTCTCATGGCTTCTCCCTTATTTTGAAATTGTGTCCCCTGGTTTCCCAACCAGAGGAAACATCTTACCTGCATCTACCCTGTCTATCCCTTTAAGTACTTGGTAGGTTTCAATGAAATCACCTCATATTCTTTGAAATTCTAAGAGAATACAGGCCCAGTTTCCCCAATCTCTTTTCATAGGGCAGTCCCACCATCCAGGAACAAACCTGCTGAGCCTTTGTTGCACTCCCTCTATGGCAATAATATCCTTCCTAAGGCAAGGGGACCAAAACTGCACACAGTAGTCCAGGTGGTCCAACCAACGTTCTATACAATTGAAGCAAGACTTTGCTACTCCTATAGTCAAATCCTCTTGCAATAAAGACTACATACCATTAGCCTTCCTAATTGCTTGCTGCACATACATGTTAGCTTTCAGTGGCTTACTGGTGAGGACACCCAGGTCTGTTTGTACATCTACCCTTTCTAATCTCTTACCACTTAGGAAATACTCTGCATATCTGTTCCTCCTACCAAAGTGGATAACCTCACATTTATCCATATTATAGTCCATCTGCCATGTTCTTGCCCAATCAATTTGTCCAAATCCTCTTGAAGGTACTTTGCATCTTCCTCATAACACATATTCCCACCTAGCTTCGTGTCAATCAGCGAACTTGGAAATATTACATTTAGTCCCAACATCCAAATCATTGACATATATTGTGAATAGCTGGGACCCAAGTTCTGATCCTTGTGGTACCCCACTAGTCGCAGCCTGCCAATACGAGAATGACCAATTTATTCCTGCACTGTTTTATGCCTGTTAGCCAATCCTTAATCCATGTCAGTATATTACCTCCTATCCCATTGGCTTTAATTTTGCTTTTGGGGGATTTTATCAAAAGTCTACTGATAATCCAGGTATACTAGGTCCACTTTTATCAATTCTGTTAGTAACATCCTCAAAAAACTCCAATGGGTTAACCAAACATGATTTCCCATTCATAAATCCATGTTGACTGTGCCCAATCAGATCATGACCATTCAAGTATCCATTTATCTCATCTTTTATAATAGATTCTAACATTTCCCTCCTACTGAAGTAAGGCCAACAGGTTTGAGTTCCAGGTTTTTTCTTCACCCCTTCTAAATAGTGGGGTGTCTTTTGCTACCTTCCAATCTGCAGGAACTGTTCCAGAATCTATAGAAATTTTGGAATATGATCACCAATGCATCCACCATCTCCACAGCTACCTCTTTCAACACTCTGGGAGGTAGAATATCAGGATCCAGGGATTATCAGTCTTCAGTCCCATTAATTTCTCCAGTACAACTTTCTTACTAATACTAATTTCTTTCAATTCCTCATTCTCCCTAGTCCCTTGGATCTCTAATTCTGGGGGATTGCTTATACCTTCCTCAGTGCAAACAGGGACAGTAATCACGTAGCTTCTCTGCCATTCCGCTATTCCCCATTCTCCTGACTCTGTAATGGACCCACATTTGTCTTAGTCAAGCATTTCCTTTTCTTATGTACCTATAGAAGCTTTTACAGTCCGTTTTTATGTTTTTTGATGGCTTATGTTTTATTCTAATCTCCCTTTATCAGTTTCTTGGTCCTCCTCTGCTGCATTCTAAAATGCTCCCAATCCTCAAGTTGGCTATTATTTCTGGCATCTTTGTAGGTTTTTTCTTTTATTATTATTCAATACTTAACTTCCTTCATTAGCCACGGTTGACTGACTTTTCTTTTTGGGTTTTTGTGCCCTGAAGAAATGTATAGTTGTTGTAAACTATGTAATAATTCTTTAAAGACTATCCATTGCCTATGTGCCATCATACCTTTTAATGTATTTTCCTAATCCACCTCAGCCAATTTACCCCTCATCTTTTTTAATTTCCTTTATTCAAATTTAACACCCTGGCTTCAGATTAAACTACCTCATTTCAAACATAATGTAAAATTCTATCATATTATGATGGCTCATGCCTAAAGGTTCTTTTACAAGATTATTAATTAGCCCATTTTCATTACATAATACTAGATCTAAAATGGCCTGTTCTCTAGTCAGTTCCCCAACATATTGCGCCGGAAAACCTTCCCTAACACACTCCAGAAACTCGTTCTCCACAGCATTAGTGCTCATTAGATTTACCCAGTCTATATGCAGATTGAAGTCACCCATGATTACTGTGTTAATCATGCTTCTCTAATCTCCTGATTCATACCATGTCCCACACTCCCACTACTGTTTGGTGGCCTATAAATTCCCACGAATGTTTGCTGCCCCTTACTGTTTCTTAGCTCCACCCAAACATATTCCATATTTTGTTCTTCTGATCTGAGATCCTCCCTTACTAATGCACTGAACACATTGTCAGTGCAACACCACCTTCTTTACTTTTTACCTGTCCTTCCTAAATGTCGAATGTCCTTGAATATGCAGTTCCCAGTCTTGGTCACGCTGTAGCCATGTTTCTGTAACAACATTTCGATTATACCCATTTATCTCTATTTGTGCCTTTAAATCATCTACCTTGTTGTGAATGCTGCGTGCGTTCATGTAGAGTACCTTTAACTTTGTCTTTTTGACTTTATTCCACATTCTAAGCTTAGCTGATGCTCGCCTTTGTTTCCCCTGCCTTCTAATTTCACTTGCTACTTTTCTACTTTATGTTACCAGCTTTAATTCCCTCCAATTTGAGCTACCCTCAGGTTCCCTTCCCCAACGGCACAAACAAATCTCTCTGCAAGGATATTAGTCCCGGTCCTGTTAAAGTGTAACCCATCCATCTTATACAGGTCCCAACTGACCCAGGACTGGTCCCAATGCCTCAGAAATCTCATGCCCTCCATCCTACACCTATTCTCCAGCCACATGTTCAATTGATCAATCCTCTTATTCCTATGCTCACTAGCACATGGCACTGGGAGTAATCCTGAAATTACTGCCCTTGAGGTCCTGCTTTTTAATTTCCTTCATAACTCCCTGAAATCTGCTTTCAGGACCTCACCCCTCTTCCTACCTATGTTGTTGGTATCAATGTGGACCACGACCTCTGGCTGTTCACCCTCCCCCAGAAGGATGTCATGCAACTTCTCCATGGCATGCTTGACCCCACTATAGTGGACAAGTTTACATTTTCCCACATTATACTCCGTCTGCCAAAATTTTTCCCACTTACTTAACCAATCTATATCCCTTTGCAGGCTCCTTAAGTCCTCTTCACAACTTATTTCCCTATCTTTGTGCCATCAGCAAATTTAGCAACCTGTTTGGCCACATAATGAACACACCTTCCTTGGCCATCAAGTCCTGGAGGGGGATTTAAACCCAGAGATTTGGCCCAGAGGCAGGACTGCTACCTGCTGTGCCACAAGACCTCCTACACTCTCTATATTACACCTAGTAAATTACTTAAAAAAGCAATTTTACCTCTGTGTTGTTCAAATGCACCCTTACATTTAAACAGCATTAGCTGTAGTCACAAAAATATCTGTTTATTCCCTACTAAAATCAAGACATCTTGAAAGCTCAGAAATACAACGTGGCTTGGCACCAAGACAGAAATGGATACTGGTTTTGTGGGCCTGTATATGGATCTAAATGATGAAATGAGATATTTAGGTTAAATGTCCTTCATTAGATTTCTATCTTCTTGGGTAGTTTGTTCATGGGGTTATTTTTAAGCAGCATTTGATTCAAGATGATAAACATTCTCCATAAATTGGACCCTTCTATACTTTGCATCTGCAAGAACACTAGATTTATAATGGATATTATAATCCAATTATGCACCCTACATTCACTAGTTTGAAGTAACCTTCATTTTGATAAAGTCTGCATTTAAACTTCCTTTCAGCCTTCTTTAGGAATGTTTGCAGCAGACGTTTAGCAGTCAAGCAACATTGATAATCTAAAAAGGGAACTTTGCCAAGATCATTTTATTTGCAACAGTAAATCCTGCAAATCAAAGGGCCACACTTTAAAATCATAAATGCCAAGACATCAGTCAAATGGGATTTAATTTACTAAAGTATCACCTTTATTTTTCTCAACTCTTAAATGACTTTGTAAGCCACGTTTCCTGCCCCAAATCATTCTTTAGCATTGCTAAGAAACTCCCTCCAAGCTCATCACCAATGCAGATCCATTCTCAATTTAAACATGCTGCTTGCAGCATAAGCTACAAAATTAAACATACATATATACATACATGTAATTTCTGTATATTACAGTGGGTGTCTTTTGCTGCAACAGGAGTATATGGGAAGGAGTTCAAAGTGGGGCTGCAGAAAGAACTTTCCACAGAAAATATTTCATTACATGTATTGTGTGAAATATAATTGGAGTAGACATCGTCAATTTATTCATTTGTCTTTGTTAGCATCCAGACTCCGTATCTAGCATCTTCATGCCCACGCAGAATCACTTTCTCTACATGAACTCAAAGTGGCCCTATTTTTGTCAGAGCCATTTTTCTGAAATAGCTTCTAAAAATCATGTCACAACCCTTCAAAACAACTGACTGCTACAGAACAAAAACAGAATTACCTGGAAAAACTCAGCAGGTCTGGCAGCATCGGCGGAGAAGAAGAGAGTTGACGTTTCGAGTCCTCATGACCCTTCAACAGAACTGAGTAAAGTTAGGAGAGGGGTGAAATATAAGCTGGTTGGTATTTCACCCCTCTCCTAACTTTACTCAGTTCTGTTGAAGGGTCATGAGGACTCGAAACGTCAACTCTCTTCTTCTCCGCCGATGCTGCCAGACCTGCTGAGTTTATCCAGATAATTCTGTTTTTGTCTTGGATTTCCAGCATCCGCAGTAGTTTTTTGTTTTTATGACCGCTACAGAAACTGTTCTAACCTTATGCTCTACGAGTACCCTTCACTATAGTATCAGAGTGGTTTCTACATACCTGTGTGAATACAGTAGTTATTCACAAACAAGTCACTCTCTATGCAATTAGTCTCATGTGAAATATAAATTTTAGAAGGAGTATGCCAGAATGAGGCCCTAAAGCTATGCTAATTTCAAATACCGTTTCAGAAAATCTTGCACCCAATGGCTGGCCTTTTTAAACTGTCATGCCAAGTGCAAATACAGCACTGGATTATGCTAAGTATATGAAAGTTTTTGGCTGGCTTCAGTAACTCCTACCACTGCAGTTCTTTACTTAAGTGCCTTCAATTATAGTGCTGAGATGAAAAAATAAATGTTTTTATTTTTAAAAGTAAATTTTGCATGCATTTACACTTGTTGTGGCTTCCCTCAGCTACTACAATACTTAATCAATACAGTACCAATTTTTAAAAAAAATGGAACTCCAGGTTCTTTTTGCAACCATAAACTAGGTACAAGAGAGACAATGCAAGGGAGTGAATTATTGTTAATTTGGAATTAGTTCATATCCAAAAAGGAGTTCAATGTAAGCTAACTGTCTGGCAGAAAAAATTAGCCATAAGTCTAATTTTCTAATTTAAAAGTAATGATTACTGATGGTAAGAATGAATCTCTACATTTTAAAGGGCATACAGAGACGATTCTGTGGTGTGCTTCAAGAATCCATTGGAGTTTAATACATTTCTCTCAGTACTTCAGCCAATTTCTAGATTTCTCTTTTAACCTGCCAATATACACAGCACTTTTTCATGTATTTTGTTTTCACAGATAAAATAACACAAAAAAGCTTCAGCTATAGAATGCATGCCCAATTTGATTAATTGCTTTCTGATAAAATTACTGCAGAAATACTAATCCTTTTAAAGCTATGGAATCACAAATTGTATACAATGATAAAAGTCACAAAATATTAAAATCAGCAAGTAAGCAAAAAAGCAGCTCTTAAATATTACAAGTACATATTTAAAAAATGAAGGTGGTGAGAAAAGAGAGGCAAATCTTGCACTATTTTCACTCATACTCTAGTTTCAATCACAGCCTCCAAGTCTTGTTACTGCTCTCCTCCACTTACTAGTTGATCTGCTCCCACCTTTAAGAAAAGCACGTTACCACATGATGGCAAGTGTGGCAATTGGAGGGTAAAATAATTCAGTGCAATAAGGGGCATTTTTGAGGACAAGGTTAAGGTACAGTTCAGGGAATGTCATTCAGCAGCCAGCTGTGCTAAAACTCACTTTTGTGTGCCTAAGGCCCTCGATAAGTGGTTAAAATGGGCAAGAATTTCCATCTATGTCACTGAACTGCAAACAAGAATTTACTTCCAAAAAGTTATTTCAGTTTTAATTGTAGGAAGAGACTTTCACAAAATCAGGATATTCTAAAGCACTTTATATTGAATTAAATACTTGTGGCGTGTAGTCACTACTGGAACATAGGAAATGTGGCAGCCACTTCACAAACAACAATGTAATGACCAGAGAATCTGTTTTTACTGTTTGATGGATAAATATTGGCCATGGCACTGGGGATAACTCCCTTGCTCTTCTTCACCAAGGGATCTTATATGTCTACTTGAGAAAATTGACAGGAACTTGGTTTAATGTCTCATCCAAAAGAAGGCACCTCAGACAATGCAGCACCCCCTCCTTCAGTACTCCCTGGGAGTGTCAACCTAGATTTTTGTACTCAAATCTCTGCAGTGGGACTGTCTGAATATGAGGCAAGAGTATTATCAACTACACTGTGGCTGACAATTATCTGACATGTTGGCTGGAATTTGAATCTGTGAATAACCTGTCTACAATTAAAATTAATAATTCAAAAGTCAAATAACTGAGTTGAGCTTAAAGATCTCTTACTTTTGCAAATACTCAGTGGCAAAAATAAATGCAATCTGACCTTCAGTTTAGTATTAACCTTTTGGTTGAAAAAGACAAAAGCATACTGACTTTATTTTGGGCAACATGTTAGGTAACTTGTGCTAAACCGTGCATCGACACAGTTACTATGGAGATATGCAGATCATATTACAAAGCTAACTGACTTTAGCCTCACTAATGCTGGCTTTGGGAATCATACAAAAATTAGACTTATAGCATTAGAGACTGTCTATAATGGTTAGTTGTTTTTACAAACTGAAAAGAGCCCAGATGTGTTATTCATTATATATAAATACCTTGCGACAATTATCTTAAAGTACCTATTTTGAAGGGGCGTGATCAAAAGAACATTTTCAAATATCAATTTAGGAATGATCCTTAAACAATACAGCTGTTGAGCAAGTGAACTGTAAACATTGCTAGGAGTTTCAATATTCACTGCTCAATTTGATAATGTGAATATTTTAGTTTCATGTATTGTACCTCTGCTTTTATGTACATTCTCTTATAGGTCCTAGGACAGTAGGGGGGCATGGAACTAGAGGTTTTGGTATCAGTCTAAGTATCTCAGGCTGGGGGGGGTCTCACTGGATTACCTGGGATTTTAAACCCAGCGCTATTATAAGGAAAGTGAAAGTAACAAAACTGAGTCACATGATAAGAGTTCTCTTTTTTTGGTCAACCACTAGTAAACCAGTTTAGCTGGTCAAACATCAACAATGGTGAATATGGAGGAGGTTCATGATTTTTGTATTCAACTACTGAGTCAACTGGAGAGGATTGACTTAGTTCCAAATTTCCATCACCAGGCATGACATTTGGAACCATCTCAACACAAGGAAAAGCCAATTATGGGGGTGGAAGGGGGAAACTATGGTAACTCTTGATAAGCGTACACGTTCCTTGAAATGACATGCCTATTAAATGTTAACAGTCATTCCAGTGCATTTTAAATTGGATCAATATTGCTTGCTATGACCACTGCCTGAGAAAACAATAAGTGCTCCAATTCTGAGAAAACAATAAGTGCTCCAATTTTTCCACCATTGATGGGTATAAATACACAGACCTGGTCACCCTTCAAACTGCTGTTCTTTGTTTGTGAGCTTCAACATCAAATGCAACAGTAGAATTACACCATGGAAACATGGCCATTTTGCATGAACAGCCCATGTTGGTGTTGATCCTCCACCCAGCATTATGGAGGGATTTGAACATGAGGATGAAAATTTCAATATTGAGGCACTGGTGGAATGGGAGTTAATGTAGGTCAGCAAGCACAAGGCTGATGGGTGAACAGACTTGGTGTGGGTAGGATACAGGCAGCTGAGTTTTGGGTAATTTCAAGTTTACATCCCAAGATGGGGTGCCTGCAAGCAAGGTATTGGAATAGTTGACTCTGGAGGTAATGAAAACATAAATGGGAGTTTCTACAGCAGATGGCTGAGGCAGGGCTGGAGTCAGGCCATTTATCAAAAGTAAAAGTAATAGGTCTTCGTGGTGAAGAGGATACGGGGTCAGAAGTTCAGCTTAGGATCAAATAAGATGCTGAGGTTGTGAATGGTCTGTTTCAGTCCAAGACAGTGGCCAGGGAGGAAACAGAATCAAAGAATAGGTAATAGAATTTGTGGCAGGGACTGGAGACAATAGCATCAGACTTTCCAATGTTTAATCGGATGAATGTTCATCTCATTCAAGACTGGATGTCAGACAATAAGTCCGAAGCACAGTGGTAGTGGAGTGGTTGAAAGAGTGGGTGGTGAAATAGAACTGGATGTCATCAATATACATGCAGAATTTGCAAATAGAGGGGCGCAAGGATCTTTGCAACTCCAAAGGTGGAAAGAGAAACCATTGCAAGAGATTTTCTGACTATGACTGAATTGGTGAGAGTGGAACCAGGTGAGGACAGTCCCATTCAGCTGAACAACAGTGGGAGGCACTGGAGGAGTATGGTGTGGTCAACCCTGGTAAAAGTTAGAGGTCGAGAGGGATAAGAAGAGGTAGTGCACCATGATCACATTCGCAAAAAACGTCATTTGTGGCTTTCATTAGGGCTGTCTCGGTGCAGAGGTGGAAGCCTGGTCGAAGGGGTTCAAACATGGAGTGATGAGAAGGGGTGATTAGGAGATGACAACACATTCAAGGACTATGTTTAATTTCTAGATCTACTGAGTCATCAGGATGATACTGCATTTTTAAGGTTACTTAATATATGGTGTTTACATACTTCAACATACCTTACACAGAGTAGACATGAACCTTTATCCTACTTCTAGGGTTCTCTATCCGAAAAATATCCTTTATTAATCAAAGACACTCAACTATTATTCAAATTAAAATCATTTAGTCACAAAAAAAGCTACAGAAGTCAGCCATAACCCATATTTCAAGAACGTGCTTCAAACACAAATGGAACTATCAAATATGAAGCATGAGCAATTCGTCCCAAATTAAGAGCTAATTATAGGCAAACATGTTTTAGTTTAGAACAAATTTTCAAAAATATTTAAACAAAAATTTTCTACCCAGCCACCCATTTTAAGTTTTTTTATGCTCAAGGTGAGAGTGATTTCAGTACTAGACAAAGAATGGAAAATAGGAACACAATTCAATTCCAATCTGCGCTGAATTTGGCCATCTGATGACCATGTTAGATGCAAAGTAAAGCTCATCCAAAACAGCACCCCAATACCAGCCCGAGGACAGTACACTTACTGGGCCAGTATGATATTATCCATGTCCTTCACCAGCCATCTTTATGACATCTCCAAGTGATAATGTCCATTGGTAAATCATGGGTCCACGCTCAACAGAAACTAGTTTGAGAACACCTAAAAACTCATTTCACATAGGACTTTTGCAGCCAACAGAAAGGGTTAGGTGCTCAATTCAAACCTAAAAGGTAGAAGGGCTGATGTGATCATTTACAAATTAATCCCCTTTACTTCTCAGCTTGCAGTGGTAATGTGCATATAACAGAGTGGGGGCACATTATCTTAAATGTTATAAAAAGATAGAATACTCCCTGCTACTCCTCTTGCTATTTTGTTTTGTGTTCAAACTGCTCAGCAAGCATTTTCTGCAAAATTCCGTCCTCACTGACATCATGATGTGATATCAATTGTATATTTTCTGTATCGTACCCAAAATGCTACTGGAGTGGAAACTTAAGGTACCTTCTTCAGATATCTTCCTTTGCAACGTGTGTGCGTGTGTGTGTATGTGTGTGTTTTTAATGCTTTTGAATGCCAGCTCCATTGGGTCAAAAGACATAAATATAGTTCTTTAAAAAAGAGTTTGAGTTCTCGGCATCTAGAACCACAGTTCTGATGATCGCCTAAGAAAGTTCATTTTCCAAAACTAAACCAATTTCTTTTTTTTTAAAGTATCCAAGAAATTATAAACTCGTGATTCACCCTACACTTGAAACGACCAACCTGTACAACACTGCAAATAGAATACACAACAGCAAATGATCCAGGAAAAGGAAAGCTGAGGTACTCTAGCCGTAAATTTATTTACCTCTGCCACTTAGAACAGTACAGCCAGTTGTTAATGCATGCTCCTCTCTTGTCCTAGTGAGTTTCAGTGGTGCCTATTTCCTAAACTTACTTGGAGAAAGGTCAGTTCTCAGCCAGTTGGCAAGTCACTACAAAACAGAAGAGAATATAATTACTACACTCAAATAGACCTTAAAAAGCAACTCACTCTGGGAGATGGAAAATTCACACTGGTGCAACTGCAAAAGTTATGGGTCTCAAACTTTTGTGACTAGTTTTAAGGCTGAAGAAAAATGACAGGACATAAAAGAAGAAAAATTCTATTCTCATTGCTACAGTGTGTAATTTTTGCGCCATGGAGCTGCAGTTCCTCAAAAATGGAGACATGGGTCACCCCAAGGAGAATTTAGTTTCCCCCAATCAACAAAATCACATGGTACTGCAAATTCTGCAAATCTCAAAAAGGCGGCTTTCAGGATTAACGCTTACCCTATTTAACAATCAGCAATTCCATAGCTTAAGTAAAGACGCACTACTCCGCCACCTTTGTTCAAAAAAGATATTGTAGACATTCATGGCACAGTTGTTTTCATATGCATGCACAGACGTGTTCTTCCACAGTAGCTCCCAATGCAAATGTCTTATTTTAAGCCCATGAGAACAAGGGTGTCTTAACAACATGAAATTACTGGCTTCTATTTCAACAAAAATTATAGGTCTGCTGACCCAATTTAATATAACGTTCTGCTTTTGTACCAATCACTTCTGAACGCCCAGAAAGAATCCTGTCTCCAGACAGGACTGAATAAGCTGCTACTAAATGATTAACAAAGCTAGCAGTGTTGCAAATTCCAACTTGGGCTGAGTTCATTTGGGACTGTACTGCTGACAGGTTGGATGTATTGAACTAAATCTGCATGACTAAAGTATACAACATGCAAGTTATCCCAGGGATCCTGATATTTTAAAACTCCACAAGAATAACATTTCAAAATCTAATTTTTAAGAAAAATCTTCTTTCACAATTTTTAAAATTTAATTTTATAACTTAGTTTATTTTAATTTCTTTCTCATGTCCTTCAATAAAATTTATTTTTCTTGATCTCCTGGAAGCTCCCCCCAGCTCCCCTACAACACCCTGCTCCAGTCACACACCCAGGTCAAACAGTCAAAATTATCATACAACACTAAAAATGGCTTGCTGTGCCAAACTGACAATTGCTAACGAGACACACAAAATAACGGTTAGATTTCTTCTAGAGACATTCAAAGAAAATGCCATACAAAAGTTACCAAGCACAGAATAAAAAGGCTGTGCAAGATGAAACATATGAAGGAATTAGGATTGGGCTGGTATAGAAAAAAGCACAGATGCTAATATCATGCATAACCTAGTGCTATGAAAAGGTACAAGTATTACACAAAACTCTTTTTTTTAAAAATGTTAAAAATCCTTAAATGTAAATATAATTTTTACTACATGCGATGAGCAACATTTCAATCGGCTTTATTTTGATATACTTGCATTGGAAGCAATTCAGAGAAGATTCACTGGGTTGGTTCCCAGGATGATGGGGCTGTCTTATGGAGGAAAGGCGGAGCAAGTTGGGCCTACATGCATTGGAGTTTAGAAGAATGAGAGGTGACTTTATTGAAAAATATAGGCCCAAATCTTCTCATCAGCAGCAAATCTTCTCATCAACAGCAGAGAGGAGGAGCACACCTTTTCCCATTGGAGCCTTTTGACCTTCCTGTCCTGCCTCCACCCTGGATGTATCGCCAAACAGACTGGGAAGGCCTTGCGACAAAGCACAATTCTGCGAAGACATGACCCCTTTTGCTTCATGAACTGAAGACAAGCCCTTAAGGTTTGTCTTTCAAAAGATCTGGGCCATTAAACTGAGGGGGCTTGACAGGGTAGATGCTGAGTGGATGTTTCCCCTTATGGGAGCATCCAGAACAAGGAGACAGTTTTAAAATAAAGGCGCCTCCCATTTAACGCAGAGATAAGCAGGAATTTTTTCTGAGATTAATTGATCATTAATCTTTGAAATTTTCTACCCCAGGGAACAGTGGAGGTTGGATCATTGAATATATTCAAGGCCGAGTTAGACAGATTTTTGATGTAAAAGTGCGTCAAGGCTTATGGGTGGCAGGCAGGAAAGCAGAGTTAAGGCCACAATCGGATCAGTCATGATCTTATTGAATAGCAAAGCAGGTTTGAGGAGCCAAATGGCCTACTCCTGCTCCTATTTCTTATGTTCTGATAAGAAACCTGCTCAGAGGGCACAAACATCAGGTCACAAATAAATACTTAACCATGATGTTATCACAGCACTCACAAAATGTACCTTAGGGAAATGTGGATTTAAAAAAAAAACAGAAAACACTGCAAACACTCAGCAGGACAGGCAGCAATTATGGGAGACGGGGAGGTAAAGTTAACAAAAATAAAAGCAAAATACTGCAGATGCTGGAATTCTGAAATAAAAACTGAAAATTTGAAAAAATTCAGCAGGTCTGGCAGCATCTGTGGAGACAAAAAAAATTAATGTTTCGAGTGCGTAAGACTCTTCATCAGAGCTGAAGAAGTGGAAATGTGATGAAGTACTGTTGAAGTCTATACCTTCTCCACCCCCTCTTCAACAGTATAAAACCCATTATTTCTAACTCTCTTCAGCTCTGATGGAAGAGTTATACAGACTCAAAATATTAACCATTTCTCTCTCCACAGATGCTGCCAGACCTGCTGGGTTTTTCCAGCATTTTCTGTTTTTATTTCAGGTTAATATTTGTGTTTGGCTCCATTTTGTTTCATATCTTCACCAGTGAACGAGTGAATTTCATTTTTTTAAACAAAATTATGCTTTGTTAATGGCATCACTCTTTATTAAATGGTTATCATCATAAAATCCAAGAAAATGACCTCCAAAAGCCCACGTAGTAAAACAGTGAATGTGATCGATTTGATCATTATAAATCAGTTTGCCAAGTTGTGAATGGTTAAAAATTGAGGAATTCAATCCAGGAACTACCAGAGAAATCCTAGAATCCTTTGCAATGAAAACCGAATTTGGCTTCATCAGTCAACATAAAACAGCAGCCCCAGGTATCCCCATCTGAAAGGCAAGTAATAACTGAAATCACTGCAGGCAGCTGCTGGTAGATATAGATAATAATGCATTATCTTTATTCCTCAGAAGTTTAGCTGTCAAGGCATACAAACAAATTGTCCACCTACTTAAGATTGTAAATGTTGCAAACTCTCGCAGATGCAAACTTGCAGCTCCTTAATTGATCTTTTCATGGGTAAGGGTCATGAATACATACTGTGTGTTTGGATTTCCAAAAAAGCCTTCAATAAAAGTACCAACAGTAGACTCATGACTAAGGTCAGAACATATGGAGTCAGAGGAATAAATAACAATGAATAGCAAGTTAGCGACAAAACAGAAGAGTTGTTAAAGGGAGTTGGTTGCATTTGCAAATGGTGGGAAGCGGTGTTCCACAAGAACTGGTGTTTGGACTACTGTTGTTCATCGTTACATAAACAATTTGGACTCAGGAATCACATCCACTTCACGCAAAAATACAGTAAGATATGAATAAACTTGCAGAATAGGTGCGTAATAGGCAAATGAACTTCAACATAGGTAAACATGAGTGGCAACTTCTGGCAGGAAAAATTATATGGCCACATACTCCTTGGAAAATAAAAGTGTCTAAATAGGGTAAAGAACAGAGAGATTGGGGTGGGGGTGTTGGGTACAGATATACAAATCACTAAAATTAGCAACACAGGTTAAGAAAGCCATTTTAAAAAAGACAAAGCACAGAGGGATAGAATTAAAAAGCAAAGAAGTTCTGATAAAATTGTATAGAACTTTACTTGGACCACATTTGGAGCACTGTGAACAGTTCTGGTTTCTAGATTATAGACCACTACCACCTAGAAGGACAAGGGCAGCAGATAGATGGGAACACCACCACCTGGAGGTTCCCCTCCAAGTAATTCACCATCCTGACTTGGAAATATATCAGCGTTCCTTCACTGTCACTGGGTCAAAATCCTGGAACTTCCTTCCTAACAGCACTGTGGGTGTACTACGCCGCATGAGCTGCAGCGGTTCAAAAAGGCAGCTCACCACCACCTTCTCAAGAGCAACTCGGGATGGGCAATAAATGCTGGCCCAGCCAGCGAAGCCTATGCCCCGTGAATGAATTAAAAGACATTAGAGAAGGTGCAAATCGATTTATTCAAATTGTATCAGAACTGAGAGTGTCAGGAAAGATCGAATAGGCTGGGCTCTTATCCCTAGGAAAGCAAAGATTGAGCAGTGACCTGATTATTTAAGATTAAGATTATGTCTTTAAGATTATGAAAGAATTTGATAAGATAGACATAAAAGAAGACCTTTCCACTCATGAGGCCAGAACTAGGGGAAATAAATACGATAGTCACTAATAAATCTATTATGGAATTTAGGAGACACTCGTACCCAGGCAGTGAGTTCCACATTCCAATGACTCTCACAAGGGCTAGTTCAGGCAAAAAGCATAGATACATTTAAGGGGAGGAGTACACAAAAGTGAGAAAGGAATAGAAGTGGATGTTGTTAGGATTAGATGAAGGGTGTGAGCAGACGGTTGTGAAGCATAAACACTGGCAAGGATCTGCAGGGCTGAATGGTTTATAAAAACTATATAAATTTGAAACGCTGGGACAACTAAGTTCAGGTCTAATTATTTGCCTCGCCATTACAGGGAACATTGTAGCCATGTTTGAAGGACTTCAACTTAGCCCTAGTTTAGGCCTCAATACATCTCAAAGTCAAGCAAACATGGGTTTGAAGAATGATCCACAACGTGCCAAAGTTCTGCAGCTGAGGTGTCGATTTTTCACATAGTTACGATTTCAGAAGCACAAAAAGCTGCTTCCGTTAATTCGGAGGCACAAGAGAGTCTGCAAGAAAACAAGGGGGGAGTATTTTCATGCTGCTTCTTCTACATACAAAACTGTGTGAGACACTTGCAGAAGATCAAGTGTAGAGTGAACAACCATTTGTTGAAACAGGGCTGCTGGAGCATTCGATGTGATAATCTGTGAAATGATACTCAAAAATATTAATAGGCAAGTAGGGTGCCCTAATGCCCGTCAGACCAGTTTATAAATGTTTTCACTTTGGAAGATTCCTTCAAGTTAAACGGCAATCAATTTTCTGATCCTCCCGCTCCACATTAGGAAGGACAATGACAGGCAATGGTGGGAAGTGGGTGGGGTGAAAAACATCAAACTGTTTGCTGCTTTCGTGATTGGTAAATAGTTTGGCCTGTTCTTATCAGTTTAGATCTAAACTTATGGCAACAAGTCTTCACACTTCTACAATATAATTGCAAAAAGAAAATTGCAACTTAATATTTTTTGTCTGAAGCTCTTGCAACTCATTTTAAACATTGGAAAAAGGCCTTAGAAACATACAATCCCCATCCCAAGTGGGCAAACATCATAGCACTTTGGCTAAAAGTAGAGTGACTCAGCAATTCACCACTCAAAATATACATATCATAGACTGAACAGCACAGAGAGAGGCCATTCAGCCTATCATGCCTACCCCAGATACAAAGACAGACACATACACAAGCACACACACCAGTAGTGTATTACAAACTTCTACTACTCCACACAGGCTACTTTGTTGATGGCCTGGTTGAACTAATTCTGCGTGCCCAAATGTTGTGCTTTAGAACAGCTTATAACAACAACAGGGGAGCACAATAATGTGGGCTATAAAACATCTCCATGTTAGTCAAAGTATCTAATTTGTTAGGGGGCAAAAAGAGTCCACTGTGCTGGTTTCTATCAATACCTTGGGGAATGTGTCCCATCTGGAATCATTTTCACTTTTAAATGAAGTAATGAGACAAACAGAAACTACGCAATTTACCAACAACCCTGTATAGTGTCGTATAACATATTATATTTGCTCTCAACTAAACTCTGCAGTAAATGACAAAAATTTGATTTTTAAAGACTTCAAACTCCTGAAACCCTTGCCTGTTAATAGGACCACAGACACCTCAGACCTTACCCTTCCCCACAAAATTTTGAAACCCATCATGTTTTACTAATTGGAGCTGAAACAAACCATTTCTTCTGGATTTTGAAGTTCTCAGATTTCAGGTTTAATCCTTTTGGGTAAATGTGTATGTAAGGATAGGGAATGGAAAGTACAATTCTGGCAGAATGAGAGAAGTAGGGTCAGTAACAGCTCAAAACTTGGAATGCAACCAGAGGCTCGTTAAAATAACAGCGTGTTTTAAGTTCTGAAGCTTTGTTCTAGCTCTACTCAAATACATAAAACCAGAATTGTTGAACGAATGGTTCTTTGATGTAGCAAAAGCTGTGCTGCAGCCCTTTTCACTTCCTGAAATTCCAACTAAACTGATGCTGCTTCTTTAAATTAAAAAATCAACGAATGTTAAATGATGCTACTCTTGTTTGAAACCAAATCACCGTACTTCCCCAAAAAATGCTTTTAGTATGCGTACATATTTGTGGGTTCGCAATTAGAGCTGATACAGAAAAAAGTAATGGTGACCCACCACAAGCACAATTTATAACAAAATGAACTTTTTTTTTTACGTGCACAAGGCAGAATAGAACCAAAATTGTAGACACACAAACCAATGCAGGCCAACTCACTCCTTAGGCCAGTGCAACATTTGCCACTCCGCATCACCTATCCCACCAACAGCCATGTTTGAATTACTTAATTTCTCCCATTCTGATATCTCGCAGATGAAACACCATTCCCCGGGGTAGTAACTGACCCGGTTTCAGGCCTTTACTAATGTCTCCATTATAGCAGCATGATGTTATTTCCTGCCAATTTTCCAGGTTGTGCGATTTGTAGAGGCTGGCTCAAATGCAACATTGACAGAAGAGTGGAAGTAAGGTGCGTGGGGTGCCCCTCACCCACAATAAGTGAAAGGTGTAAAGAAATCAGTGAAGGGAAGAAAAAAGGGCGAGATTCGTAACCTCAGCAAAATAAAACTTTTTAAAAGTTTTTAAAACAGATGGTACAGGTTCAGACCAATTACAACCAATGTACTTAAGGTTTCAGCAAAAATTACTGCAAGTGGAAAGAAAAATCTCGATTTCAAATGTGCAACCACCAGTTCTGTTACAGTTAGAAAATGCTTTATGCATTTTAAAACTTTGATGTTTGCCTTTTGAACTTTTGATCTGAAAAATTCAATTATAAAAAAGCCTTCTCTAAAGTCTGTGAATGGCCCAAAATAAACTTTGATGTCCTGTTAAAGCAAGTTCTCTACTGTTTGCCAACCTGAGAGAACACATGGTAATGCAACTGCTTTGAAAAAAATAGTGGTATGCCCTGTTTGTTGCTTCTAAGCATTTGACATCTGCAAACAGGAGCTAGTAGAGGCAGTTTTTAAGCAATGTAGAGCCTGTGCCAAAATGAGCTGCTCTTGAAGACTGCAGGCCAAATCGTGCTTTAGTACACTATGAAGCTTTAAATTTTAGAAGTATCATGTTTGGGGTCTCCTTAGTTTTGAGTTGTAAACATACTAGTCAGTGCACAAGGAAGAGTTTCTTTTCCTGTCCTCAAAATTCAAAGAAGGGCTTCAAAATATGACATGCTACATGTCACACTGTTAGTCAGTTAACTTACAGTGAAAGCATACTCCAATTCACCAGTGGTGGGCGTTGTGCAGAGCATATACCAATGAAGGGTCAAAAGTTTACAGTGCTTTTATTTTCACCTTTCAACATCCAATCAGAAAGAGAGCTTATACTAAACTGAACTTAAATTTAAGCCAAGTAATTAACTCCTTAAGTACCATATGGATCGAGGATGTAGAAAGCAGAAATTGTAGGAAACCTAACTGCAGGAAACTTAAGTATGGCAACACCCTTAATTCACTAATTGAACTTTAGGCGTACTTGAACAGATGAGTTGAAGTTGCCATGGTTTTCATTTTTTTTTTGCAAAACTATCTCACTAAGAATTTTGAATGTTAGATTAAGCTAGCACACCAGTCTCCCTTCTCAAGCTATTTTTAATTGCATTATTGTGCTAGCAGCATAATTCAGGTAAACTGAAATTAGGTCTTACAGCTGCCCAGGCAGGTAAATTTGCTAATACCACACTAATTTAGGGAGTATTGAATTCTGCAGAATGTTTTTAATCTGTGGTGTATACTTAAGGTATACATACGAACTGGATTAACAAAAGATGCATATCTATCATACATGCACATCAAAATCTCCTGAATTCTACACCATACTTCCAAAAAAAGCACAATTAAAAATTCCAGTTTCAATTAAGAGTTTCCATGTACCGGGGGTTAGGAACCTTAGTATACACCGCTGCCACTGTGTGCTGGTAGCAGAGGGAATGCATGGGGGTCCTGGTCAAGCTGGCTGCTTTCTCTTGGATGGTGTTCAGCTTCTTTTGAGTGCTGTTGGAGTTGGTCTCATCTAGGCAAATGGAAAGTATTCCATCACACTTTTGACTTCATAGAATTATAATGGTTACAGCACAGAAGGAGGCCAATCAGCTAGTCATGTTTATGCTAGCTCTTTCCAACTGCAACTCAGCTAGACCCACTCAGCCGCCCTTTCCGCATCACCCCTCAAACTTAATTTTAAATCTTGAGGTTCTTATCCAACTCCCTTTTGAAAGCCCAGGTAGTATCTTCATCCACCACACACTCAAGCAGTATATTCCAGGTCCTAACCACTCACTGAGCAAAAAGGTTTCCCATATCGCTGTTGTTTCTTTAGCAAATCATCTTCAATTGGTGTCCTGTGGTTTGTGACCCTTCCTCCAACAAGAACAGATTTACTTTATCTACTGAATGCACTGCCTAACAGGATGGTAGAAACAGGTTCAACAAGATTCAATAGTAGTTTTCAAAATGAGCTCGATAAACAAGTTGAAGGAGAAAAAATTGCAGGGATAAGTGGAAAGAACAGGGGGCTGGAACTAACTGGATTGTTCTGCAAAACAGCCAGTGCAGACTCAATGGGTCAAATGGCCTCTTTCTGTGCAGTGCTATTCAATGATTCTTCTCTGTCTAGACCCCTCATGATTTTGAAAAACTATTAAATCTCCTCTTCTCTAAGGAGAACACAACCAGCTTCCCCAATGTATTCACTTATCCCTCATCCCGGAACCATTCTCATAAATCTGTTCTCCGCCTCCTCCAAAGCGTTCACATATCCTTCCTCAATGCGGTGCCCAGAATTAAACACTTGATTTGTGCCTTGTGTTATGACCTCAGTAGAGTCCAGAAGCTTTTTTTTTTAAAAAAGAAATCCTAAATCCCAGTTAGTTACTAAAAGAGGAATGAAGCCACAAGATTCCAAGGTTTGAAACAGAATTTTTAGAATGCAAAAGTCAAACAAAGCAAATACTAACTACTCTCTCAGTTAGATACCTATACTCTAAAACCCAGTCAACATTAGTTAAACATGAATTAGCAGGCAAATTGCAGTCGATTATAAACTGTAACTTACACATTAAATGGCAAATAACAACTAAGGGATGATTTCCAAATTGACTCAGCAGTCTACTCAGCATACAAGTCAAATTCAGTCACAAAATTGTTCAAAACTCTGTCTTTCTTACGAAGAATTTAAATTCCTCTTCTTCAGGATCCCAAGCTGACAGCAGTGCACAACCAACCCAAGTTCCATGGGTACAGTCTTCAACAAAATGGCTAACATCTGGAGAACCTCCTCAACTCTGTTTGGATGGTGTAGATCCATCAATATAATCTTCAAGTAACAAGAACAGCTTAAGAAACTGTGAATTTGTTATGCTCAGCTTCTGGATCTAGCCTCTATCCTCTTCAGTTTGTTTGTAATGCACCATTACACTCAGCAACTTCCACATCTGAGCTCTGATGGTCATGTCTCCCTTTAACTAGCTTCAACATGAAAGGTGAGCAAGAGTGAGTGCGAGTTTCCCTTTTCAATTAAGGCCTGTCTAAAAAAAATACAAACTTTGCCCAAAGATTCCAAAACACTTGCAGATGTTGGACAGACTTTGGGGAGTGGATCACTGCAGAATTCTCATCCTCTGGCCTGCTCTAGTGGTTACAGTATTTTTTTTGGTTGGTTCAGTAAAGTGGTCAATGGTGTCACCTACACACACCCCATCCTATCCCCAATGCTGATTGTGCAGGAATTCAGTAAGGTGATGCGACTGAATGATCAGGTTTCCTCTTATTGGAGGTGGTCATTACCTGGCATTAGTGTGGCACAAATGTTACTTGCCACTCATCAGCCCAAGCCAAAATGTTGACAAGGCTTCCTGTATGCAGGCACAGATTGCTTCATTATCTGAGGATTACAAAAAGGACTGAACACCATGCAATCATCAATGAACATCCGCACTTCTAACCTTACAATGAAGGAAAGGTCATTGGTGAAGCAGCTGAAGATGGTTTAGCCTAGGATTGAGGAACTTCTGCAGCGGTGTACTGAGACAGATGATTGGCCTCCAACAGCCATCTTCCCTTATGCAAGGTATGGCTCCAGCCAGTGGAGATTTTCCCCCAATTGACAGCCGTTTTGCTCGGGCTCCTTGATGCTACACTCAGTCAAATGCCGCCTTGATGTCAAGGGCAGTCATTCTCACCTCACCTCTGGAGTTCAGCTCTTTTACCCATGTTTAAATCAAGGTTATAATGAAGTCAGGAGCTGAGTGACCCTGGCAGAACCCAAACTGAGCATCAGTGAGCAGTTTATTGCTGAGTGTCACTTGATAGCACCATGGATGACATCTTCCTTCACTTTGCTGATGATCGAGAGTAGACTGATGGGGCGGTAATTGGCCAGGTTGGATTTGTCCACTGTTTTCTGTACAAATTCATAAGGCGGGTAGGGATGAGTCAGTTCAGCAGATAAGCAGTGCTGTGAACAAGGATTTTGGTGCTCAAAAGGAGTTTTATGCATATTTTAAGCAAACCTCACTTTTATCTTAGCACACAATTTACACTGCCTCTTCCTAATTAAGATGGAGCAATTCTGAGTGCATTCAGTGACAAAATAATTCGGGAAACTAACAAATGCATTAGAACTGTTATGCAAGAAGCTGCCTCACATTGAGTTGAAGTTACACCAAGTGTAAAATAATTCTACCCTTAAATCACAAGAAAAGCCCTACTGCAGTGCGTAAAGAAGCTCAAATTTGATATGAATTCCTAAAAATTCCTCACAAATCTATAAAATTTATGCTAGGCAATCTATATTACACTAAGGCTCCAAGTTGGCCTGGATTTACTAAATATCCAAATCCAAGATCCAAACCAGAGTCTAAATCACCAAACATATATGGGGTTTCACTCTCAAACTCATATGCAAAGAAAAATAGCTACCTTCCTCCAACTACTTTTCTACCCAGCCATACACTTGATAGCAGTTTTTCCCATATTTAGCCTCTGATTACATGGGAAACAGACAGCCACATACACAACACCCCTAAATAAATTACTTGCAATCTCTAATCTCTGGATCAAGAGGCAATTTCTACCAAGACCAGCATTAAATAGGACATTAGTCATTATCCAGGATTCAACTTCCACTAAAACCTCTGGTTTTCATGACTATAATGTCATTTAGGTTAAAAAATTCTACCTGCCAATTGGTGAGAACGTCCAACTGTGTTACTCAGTATGTTGCTCAATGGTAATGAACTGTTGACATTTGTACACACAAACTTTTAAATACAGATATTTAATGCAACCAACCAAGGTCACTTGCTGTTGCAGTCTCAGGAAAAGCAGGCTGAATAGCATAACATTCTCAAATAGATGTATATCCCCTTCAAGGAATGTGATCAATTTAAAATTCAGAAACATAATTCCTCAAATCATTAACCCAATTGCTGCTAGAGTTAAACTTAAAAAGTGCAATAGTTTGGAAATTCTTGTAGTCCTAGACTAGTCACCATTCATAAAGCTTATTTCAAGTAATCACATTCAACTTGCACATTTTTTTTTTAAAACCTGACTGAAAATTATGGCATGAACAATAAATTGTCCGAAGACTTCCAACTGCTCAAACAGGATGACTGCATAAAATAGCCCATGACTCAGATTAAATCAAGGTCCCTATTAAGGAGAACAAAAACAAAAATACCTGGAAAAACTCAGCAGGTCTGGCAGCAGCTACGGAGAGGAACACAGTTAACGTTGAGTCCTTATAACTCTTCAACAGAACTAAGTAAAAATAGAAGAGAGGTGAAATATAAGCTGGTTTAAGGGGTGGGACAAGTAGAGCTGAATAGAGGGCCAGTGATAGGTGGAGATAGCCAAAAGATGTCACTGACAAAAGAACAAAGAGGTGTTGAAGGTGGTGATATTATCTAAGGAATGTGCTAATTAAGGGTAGAAAGCAGGACAAGCAAGGTACAGATAGCCCTAGTGGGGGTGGGGTGAAGGAATCGAAATAGACTAAAAGGTAGAGATAAAACAATGGATGGAAATACATTTAAAAATAATGAAAATAGGTGGGAAAAGAAAACTATATATAAATTATTGGACAAAAAAGGGGGGGGAAATCGGAAAGGGGGTGGAGATGGAGGAGAGAGTTCACGATCTAAAATTGTTGAACTCAATATTCAGTCCGGAAGGCTGTAAAGTGCCTAGTCGGAAGATGAGGTGCTGTTCCTCCAGTTTGCGTTGAGCTTCACTGGAGAAATGCAGCAGGCCAAGGACAGACATGTGGGCATGAGAGCAGGGTGGAGTTTTGAAATGGCAAGCAACAGGGAGGTCTGGGTCATGCTTGCCGACAGACCGAAGGTGTGGTTGACAGGGCCCTCAACCGTGTCCGGCCCATCTCCCGCGCATCCACCCTCACACCTTCCTCTCCCTCCCAGAACCGTGATAGGGTCCCCCTTGTTCTCACTTATCACCCCACCAGCCTCTGCATTCAAAGGATCATCTCCACCATTTCCGCCAACTCCAGCATGATGCCACCACCAAACACATCTTCCCTTCACCCCCCCCAGCGGCATTCCGCAGGGATCGTTCCCTCCGGGACACCCTGGTCCACTCCTCCATCACCCCCTACACCTCAACCCCCTCCCACAGCACCTTTCCATGCAACCGCAGAAGGTGCAACTCCTGCCACTTTACTTCCCCCCTCCTCACTGTCCAAGGGCCCAAACACTCCTTTCAAGTGAAGCAGCATTTCACTTGCACTTCCCTCAACTTAGTCTACTGCATTCATTGCTCCCAATGCGGTTTCCTCTACATTGGAGAGACCAAACGCAGACTGGGTGACCGCTTTGCAGAACACCTTCGGTCTGTCTGCAAGCATGACCCAGGCCTCCCTGTCGCTTGCCATTTCAACGCTCCACCCTGCTCTCATGCCCACATGTCTGTCCTTGGCCTGCTGCATTGCTCCAGTGAAACTCAATGCAAACTGGAGGAACAGCACCTCATCTTCCGACTAGGCATTTTACAGCCTTCCAGACTGAATATTGAGTTCAACAATTTTAGATCATGAACTCTCTCCTCCATCCCCACCCCCTTTCCGATCCCCCCCTTTTTTTCCAATAATTTATATAGATTTTTCTTTTCTCACCTATTTCCATTTTTTAAAAAAATGTATTTCCATCCATTGTTTTATCTCTACCTTTTAGCCTATTTTGATTCCTTCACCCCACCCCCACTAGGGCTATCTGTACCTTGCTTGTCCTGCTTTCTACCCTTAATTAGCACATTCCTTAGATAATATCACCACCTTCAACACCTCTTTGTCCTTTTGTCTATGATATCTTTTGGCTACCTCCACCTATCACTGGTCCTCTATTCAGCTCTACTTGTCCCACCCCCCTCCCTTAAACCAGCTTATATTTCACCTCTCTTCTATTTTTACTTAGTTCTGTTGAAGAGTCATACGGACTCAAAACGTTAACTGTGTTCCTCTCCGCAGATGCTGCCAGACCTGCTGAGTTTTTCCAGGTATTTTTATTTTTATTTTTGTTTTAACAAATTGCTTGCTGTTCAGTCACTTGGGTGAACACCCACCATTTAGGATGTTAACCACTTTGGTACCCCTTTTTAAAAATACAGAAAGCCTGAAGAAAGTCAGCTTATTCAAAAAACTTACCTGGACCTCTTCTGCTTTCTCCAGCATTGGGCATCACTGCCACAATCCCCAATTTAAAATTGCTTTGAGGTTTGAATGATGTCATCACATCCAGGCATTTCAATATTAATGAGACACTTGGATGCAACACTCCCAAACATTCAAGAATTAAAATTTCATCAGGCATGGAATGCAATTTGTTGAATCCAGATAATCACTTGCAATATTCTCTTCCATCTCCTGGTCCATTACCTTTGGTGTCCCTCAAGCATCTTTCCTTACATCTCCACACCCCCTCCACCCCATTCTGTGTTATTGCTTGGTAACATCATCCAAAAACACAGTGGCAGTTTACACATGCAGACGAATAACACCCAGCTCTACCATACACCACCTCTCTAAATTATTGCATAGCTTGTCCAATATCCTGTAATGCATGAGCAGGAATTTCCTCCAGCTAAATATTACGAAGTCATTGTTTCCACTGCCTGTTACAAACTCTGTTCCATAGACACCGACTTCATCCCTCTGTCTGAGGCTCAACCAGACTGCTCGCAAGCATGGTGTCATTTAACCCAGAGATTAACTTCTCGCCACATATCTGCGACATCACTAAGACTACTCATTTCCACCTCTAACATTGCCAGACTCTGTCCCACCTCAGCTCATCTGCTGCGGATTCCCTCAGCCACACATTTCTTAACTCCAACTTGTTTATTCATTAATTTTACTCCTGCCTGGCATCCTATTTTCTACCCACAGCAAACTTGAGGTCATCCAAAACTCTGCTGCCCATGATCAAACTTGGACCAAGTCCTTCCTGACCCATATTGGTCCCAGTTAAGCAACACCTCAATTTTAAAATTCTCATCCTTGTTATCAAGTCCCTCGATGATCTTGTCCCTCCCTATCGCGCAATCTTCTCCAGTCAACATGTCTGCTCTCCTCCTATTCTGGCCTCAAGCATCCCTGATTTTAAATCATTTCGCCATCGTCAGCCGTGCCTTGCATCTGTCAAGGTTCTAAGTTTGGAATTCCTTCCCTAACCCTTTCTGATTCTCTTCCTCTCATTTCCAGTGCCCAGGACCAGTCTGGGAAGAGTGTCCTGCAGTCAGCATCACAGTCTGCACTGAGTCCTGCTTTGGGAGTTCGGTGAAGAGGGAACAAGGTGATCCTTTGAATACCGTGAGTACGGTCAGGTAAGTATTTACTATTTTTATCGCTTATAGTTCTTAAGGTCTTATTTTGTGGTTCATCGTTTGTAAGGGCTATATTCTGTAACAACGAGGAGCAGGGAAGAAGGGCCCTAGAGTAATTGATATTATTTGATATTAAGTATCTTCCAAAAGGTTTAATTTAATTTAGAGGGGTAAGTCATGGCAGGAGAGCTCAAAGCTGCGGTGTGCTCCTCCTGCTCTATGAGAGAAGCTGGGAACATTTCCAGTACCCAGGGCCAGCACGTGTGCGCGAAGTCTCTCCAGCTGCAGCTCCTGGAAGCCCGGGTTTCGGAGCTGGTATGGCGGCTGGGGACACTGTGGAGCATCCGCGAGGCGGAGAGTATCGTGGATAGTACGTATAGAAAGGTGGTCACATCGCAGGCTAAGAGTCCACAGGCAGGAAGGGAATGGGTGACCACCAGGCAGAGCAAGAGGACAAGACAGGCAGTGCAGGAATCTTCTGTGGCTCTTCCCCTGCAAAACAGATATACTGCTTTGGATACTGTTGTGGGGAATGGTCTCTCAGGGGAAAGCAGCAACAGCCAAATTCATTGCACCACGGTTGGCTCTGCTGCACAAGGGAGGAGTAAGAAGCGTGGGAATGCAATAGTTATAGGGGATTCAATTGTAAGGGGAATAGAAATGCGTTTCTGTGGCCGCAAATGAGACTCCAGGATGGTATGTTGCCTCCCTGGTGCTAAGGTCAAGGATATCTCAGAGCAGCTACAGGACATTCTGAAGGGGGAGGGTGAACAGCCAGTGGCCGTGGTACACATTGGTACAAACGACATAGGTAAAAAAAAGTGATCCTAAAAGCAGAATATAGGGAGTTAGGAAGTAAGTTGAAAAGTAGGACCTCAAAAGGTAGTGATCTCAGGATTACTACCAGTGCCACGTGCTAGTCAGAGTAGAAATAGCAGGATATATCGGATGAATACGTGGTCTGAGGGGGAGGGTTTCAGATTCCTGGGACATTGGGACCCGGTCTGGGGGAGGTGGGACCAGTACAAACTGGACAGGTTACACCTGGGCAGGACCGGGACTGATGTCCTTGGGGGAATATTTGCTAGAGTGGTTGGAGAGGGTTTAAAGTAAAAGAGATTGAGTCGGTTAGGATTATGTTCGCTGGAGCTCAGAAGAATGAAACCTATAAAATTCTCACAGGGCTAGACAGGGTAGATGCAAGAAGAATTTTCCCGATGGTGGGGGAGTCCAGAACCAGGGGTCACAGTGAGGATATGGGGTAGACCATTTATGACTGAGATGAGGAGAAATTTCTTCAACCAGAGAGTGGTGAGCCTGTGGAATTCACTACCACAGAAGGTAGCTGAGGCCAAAACATTGTATGTTTTCAAGAAGGAGTTAGATATAGCTCTTGGGGCGAAAAGGATCAAAGGATATGGGGAGAGCGCGGGAGCAAACTATTGAATTGGATGATCAGCCATGATCGTGATGAATGGCAGAGCAGGCTCAAAGGGCCGAATGGCCTACTCCTACTCCTATTTTCTATGCTTCCTTGTTCCTCCTTTATGACACTCTTTAAAACCTACGTCTTTGACCAGAATTTTGGACATTTGCCCCAATTTCTCCTGGTGGTTCAGTATTGCTAATGCTCCTATGAAGTGTCTTGGGGATGAGTCCCTACATTAAAAGTGCTTTATAAATACAACTAATTGTTATTGCTCTGTCTCTGAAGAGCCTCAGTACCCTTCCTAAAATGTAGCATCCACTACCGAACACAACTGAGATCTTCGCATGGTTTCCAACATTAAAACTGTGACCACAGTTCACAAGTTTTAACTGGCTGTAAAACCCTTTGAGACATTCGGAAGTCGTGAAAGGCACAATATAAATGCAAGTCTTTCTTTCTTATAGGTTTATAATTGTCTCTTGGCTTTTATATTCCATATCTCTCAATATTTGAGTCAATTACTATAAATCTCAACAGCTTACATCAATTCACAAAAAAACGCAAAAATAGAAATTGATGCTCTGATAACTACACTAACAACCGATTTAAGATAATCAATCAAGCACGTAACATGGCTCATTTACACTTTCTAGAAGCGACATACATTTATGCACAGGGACCCGTCTCTGGAAACAAAAAGGAATATGTTCGAGCCCTGCGCCTTTTTTGAATTACCCAGAAGCTTAGGGAACTTATAGTTTCCATTGTTTCCTCCATAGCAATACCTCAGCAAGAGTCAGCTTGCCAACCAATCAGCACCCTTTTCTACTGTAGTACAAATTGTTTATGATCCTTTGAAATTTGGCACTCGTGTTTGCCCTGATGAGAAAGTTGAAAAGCTTAGGCAACACGTCTTTTTGCAGCAACATTCAAATAAAAATTTATCTTTTTCAGTATTGCTGGCACTTTAACGCAGCTGTATTGGTAAAAACAACAGAAACGAATCAGGCAATTTTCAGTTCCCATTACCAGAACATGATTTTACATGAAAGCCTGTTCAAAGCTGCCATTTTTTAACCTGACAATGTATGCTGCTTTAAATTTCTGTTTTCATTAGGTTTTTAAACAGAATTTTTGCACAAACATATCCATTTATTTGATTAAACTTAAATTTGCATTTTTCCAACCACTGCACAAATCGAATATGGTTTTAATTTTAAAAGCTGCAGTGAATTATCTTCATTGTGGACTCTGATGATTTAATACAGCTGTGAGGTAGGCTAGAGAAACTTCATATGGCATGAATCACCACAATCCTGCCAGCAATTTACATGCACTCAAACCAGGGGTACCATACACTTAAATGTTAGAATATTTCTTACACCTTTCAGCAGAAACATTTATCTTTCAAACTGATGACAAAATCTGTAGAAAAAAACTAAACAGTTTACAAACATGATACCAAGAACATTTTGTTCTCAACGCTATTCCCTTGGTAACTCAAACAGTGAAGACTGTGACACTGGCACGTACCCTCAGTTCAATACAAAATGCTGCACAGATCTCAAAACTTTAACTCTTTCTGACAGAACACTATAGTACTGATTTTAGTCAGCTGACTCTTGGACAGCAACAAGCGATACTTAGGTCAGGATGGATCCTCCCCTTTTGCATAATTAATGTTTCATCCATGTTGAATTCCAGGAATGAAAAACATATGAAATAGGCGCTTCAAAGGACTTTCAACTAAAATAGAATACAGTTCTACTGCAAACAAAAGCAGAACTTCAAAAGTCAGCCTGTAAAGCACTCATGACTCAGTACCACATGGAGAGGGTTATAATTAATGCAATAAACCAATGAAGGGGTGAAAATGCTTTTAAATGAAGAAAGTGAGTATGTGGAAAGTTGTCATCAATAGCTTCCTCCTGCCTTATGATCCTGCACACAATCTCCATTCCTCCAACACTGCATTTCTCAGTCCCTCTGATCCACACACCCAAGTCCCACTTTATGCCTTAATACTGCAAGAATGCTACTTGGTATTTTGGAACATAAAATAAGTTGGGAGAAGAATTCTAATACAAAACTTCCCATTTTGTCCTATGGTTTTTGTTGTTGCTACAGCACTCAAGTGTTTTTCCCCCAGTGAAGGTTGGCCTAAAATACTTTATTAGTGAACTACAATCTCTAGTATGGAAGGTTGAAGTGAGATCAAATGGGGTCAAACATTTGAGTATGCTTCTCCCTTGTCCTGAAAGCAGATTCTTTTCCTTACAATAAATAATTGTAATAATTCCTTCTAAAGAAAAGTCTAAAATCAGCTTTGGGGTATCCTTTGTGATTTTGATCTAAAGAATGAAAAGGGGCGAAGATGCTTGCCAGAAGAACACTTAACAGTACAGTACCATTGTGTTACCACTCTGTAGCCAAAAATAATTCAACTTCAAGCAGAACAACACTGTTGTCCTACATGGCTCTGTACGCAGCAGCAATAAGAAGCAGTATTATTTATAAAGCAGTCCTCATATTACAGTATTTATAGCAAAAAAGGTCATTGATCACAACAATACAAGTACAAAAGCAAAATAGTGCAGATACCAGAAAACTGAACTAAAGAAATTTTGCAAATACTCAGCAATCAGGCAGCACCTATGGGCAAAGGTTTAACAATTCGGGTTGAACGTTAACTCGGTCTTATATTTATAACCCCCAGATCTGGTCTCTGCCACAAGTGGAAACATCATCTCTACATCAAACTCCTGCATAACATTCCAAGGCCTGCATCAGGTCACCCTTCAGCATTCACTTTTCTAGAAATAAGTGTCCCAGCCTCTTCAATCTTTCCTGATAATTATAACCTTTCAGTTCTGGTATCATAAAAATAAATTATTTTTGTATCCTCTCCAGACATCTTGTTATCCTTTTTATAATACGGAGACCAGATATGCAGAAAGACTGTCTTACAATTAGGTGGACAAGGATAGAACATGGGAAGACGATAGAAAGGCTTAAAGGGTGGGGCTTTGAGGTGGTTTGACAACAGTGGAAGATGTGGTGAGGTGGATAGAATTGGGTATAGAATTGAGCGCGTAAAAGCACAGATGCTGGATAAGCATCAAAATAGAGAAGTGAAAAGAGCAAACTGAACGGTGCTGGAGCAGCATAGGATATAGGATAAATCATTAAAATAGGACAAATCAGTCATGCATATATGTGAAAACGAGAATGGAAATTTTGGGGGGGTGGTGGGGGGAAAACTGACACACTGGAGAGTGTGCGCATTGGACTTCGTGCAGGTAAGGACACAGGCTGCAGTAAACCAAGTTAGTGAAATTTTGCAACAAGTTTATATAGCGATGTCAGCTAGAAGAGCACTGGGGAAGTCAAATTTTGAGGTGGCGGATGTACAGATGAGAATTCTGACAACTGAAAGAACAGATATGCAATGTTGTGGAGGGACATAAAGCAGCTTTGGTAATGGACTGGATGTGGGGGAGAAAGCCAAACTCAAACATTCTTCTGAAG
The DNA here is from genome assembly GCF_964194155.1 of Cetorhinus maximus. Classification (NCBI taxonomy): domain Eukaryota; kingdom Metazoa; phylum Chordata; class Chondrichthyes; order Lamniformes; family Cetorhinidae; genus Cetorhinus; species Cetorhinus maximus. The sequence continues at coordinate 15,934,177 of NC_135891.1, forward strand.
TTCAACACTACACCAGCAACCAGTTAAGGTTGACATTCTATAAGCAAAAGACTAAGAAATGCTGACAGGAGCCAAAAAGAGAGTGATGCCAACTTTGCCAATATTTAGCTGGAGAAACATTTGTTTATCCAGTCTTACAATCAAGATAGGCAATTTGGTAATGTGGCAATAATCTTTGGATGAATGGGGAAACCATGCAGTACAGCTGACTGCCATCTGAACATTAATAGATCCTTCCAGGCATTGTTGCCAAAGGGCAGCCTAAAGATTAAGACGACGACAAGGATGGATTCCTTGGATACAAAGTGACCTTGCAAACAGAAATGCCATTGTCTAGCTATGCAATGCCTACTTCAAATCAAACAAGAGTGGAACCAAAAGCACAGTTATCCTGAAAGTGGTGTCAGGAAGATATAATAACTTTACAATAAATTACAATAACATTATGAAAGTAGGTTAATAGTGGGCTGTGTGCACGCATGTGGAAGAGAGGCACTAAAGTCAAGATGGGCCCCTTAGAGAATGAGGCTGGGGAAATAATAATGGGGAACCAGGAAAAGGCGGATGAGTTGAATAAATACTTTGCTTCAGCCTTCATGGTAGAAGATACTAAAAGCATTCCAAAAATACTAAATAATCAAAGGGCAAAGGTTGGGGGTGGGGGAGGAAATAAATACTGTAACCATCACTAGAGAACAAGTACTAGGGAAACTAACGGGGCTAAAAGCCAATAAGTCACCTGGGCCTGATGGGTTGCATCCTAGGATATTAAAGGAAATAGCTGCAGAGATAGTAATCTTCCAAGAATCCTTAGATTCTGGAAAATTCCCAGAGGATTGGAAAACTGACAATGTAAAATTCAAAAAGGGAGGGAGACAAAAAACAGGTAACTATAGGCCAGTTAGCTTAACATCTGTCATTGGGAAAATGTTGGAGTTTATTATAAAGGATGCAATAGCAGAGCATTTAGAAATGCATAATCTAATCAGGCAGAGTCAGCATGGCTTCATGAAGGGGAAATCATGCCTGACAAATTTATCAGAATTCTTTGAGGAGGTAACAAACAAAATAGATAAAAGGGGAACCAGTAGATGTAATATATTTGGATTTCCAAAAGGCGTTTGATAAGGTACCACACATAAGGCTACTTAATAAGATAAGAGCCCATAGTGTTAGGGATAGTATATTAGCATGGTTGGAGGGCTGGCTAACTAATAGAAGACAGGATGTTGAGATATGGGGGGCATTTTCAGGATGGCAACCTTTAACTAGTGGAGTACCACAGGAATCAGTGCTGGGGCCACAACTATTTACAATATTAGATGAGGGAAATAAATGCACTATTGTCAAGTTTGCAGATGACACAAAAATATGTGGGAAGGCAAGTGGTGAGGATGACACAAAGAGTCTATAGAGGGATATAGACAGGTTAAGTGAGTGGGCAAAAACGTGGCAGATGGAATATAACGTGTGAAAGTGTGAGGTTATGCACATTAGCAGGAAGAATAGAGGAGTTGAATATTATTTAAATGGAGAAAGACTGCAGAAACTGCAGCACGGAGGGATTTGGGGGTCCTCATGCATGAATCCCAAAAAGTTAGCATACAAGTTCAGCAGGTAATAGGGAATGTTGGTGTTTACTTCAAAAGGGAATAGTGTATAAAAACAGGGAAGTTTTGCTAAAACGATACAAGGCACTAGTTAGACCACACCTAGAATACTGTGAACAGTTTTGGTCTCCTTATCTAAGGAAGGATATACTGGCATTGGAGGCAGTCCAGAGAAGATTCACTAGGTTGATCCCAGGTATGGAGGGATTTTCTTATGAGGAGAGTTCAAGTAGGTTGGGCCTGTACTCATTGGAGTTTAGAAGAATGAGAGTCAGCCTTATTGAAACGTAAGATTTTTAGGGGGTTTGACAGGGTAGTTGCCGAGAGGTTGTTTCCCCTTGTGGGAGAGTCTCGGGCCAGAGGGCACAATCTCACAGTAAGGGGGTGCCCAATTAAAACACAGAGGAGGAGGAATTTCTTCTCTCAGAGGGTAGTATAGTCAGTCAGTGGAATTCTTTACAGCAGAGGGCTGTAGGAGGCTGGGTCATTAAATATATTCAAGGCTGAGATAGACAGATTTTTAATCAGTAAGGGAATCAAGGGTTATGGGGAAAAGGCAGGAAAGTGGAGTTGAAGATTATCAGATCAGCCATGATCTCATTGAATGGCGGGGCAGACTTGTTGGGCCGAATAGCCTACTTCTGCACCTACATCTTGTGTGTGTGTGTGCGCGTCTTAATTAAATTAAAGGCAGCTGATCTGAAGGCTTTGATGTATCAGAAGATGAGCTAGTTTTGAAACGTTAAGTGGGTTAACACGGGTGAAGTTTTAGAATGTGAGGTGTAAAGGGAACATTTGCATTTTTAAATAAATCAGACTAGCTTGTATTCAGGAGTGAAATGTTTCACTTAGCCAGGAGAAGTTGAGAAACAGACATGTTAATTTTTCCCAAAGGTTACTGGTAAAATTGGTACTATGATAGGTTTTTTATTATTAGGTTACGTCCAAAGACATTGTGAAACAATGGGAAATTTCATTCAAAAGGGGAAAATATGTAAAAAGGAGAGAAGGCTGTGTGAAAGGGAAGGCATTCTAAGATCTAACAAGTGTGAAAAGCCTCTAGCCTCTGTGCCCAAACTGCTGTCTGCAAGGACTGAAGTCAAGAAAATTAATTTTGAATTCGACTGTTCAGAGTATTGTGTTACTTTGCCTGGGTCTTTCAAAATATGTATTTTTACTGTTGCCTTAACAGAGGTGTAACAGGGGGGTTAGATTAATCAGGGGAGCTAGAAGTTATAGTAGTAATTTGTAAACTTATCCATGTGCTTAATCTTTTTTTATATTTAATACAGTTTTCTTACACAACTAAGTTAAACCTTTAAGACTCGGTGGTCTTATTGCTACTGAATTCAAGGCATGCATCTTGAAATATACAAATTGCAAAAGAGTTGTGGCAGTAGTTTCAAGTTTCCCTTTGGGATTGGAGCAGCTTGGCACTTACCATCTGCCTGCTGTAACAGTAGAGATGAAGTAGGCAACCATGTTCAAAGAAAAGAAAAAGGAAGATGAAGAGAAGTGGGAACATAGTGGCAAAGCAACATGTTCCTGAGAATGTAAGGGATGGTATGAGATAAGTTGATACTTGGAAGGGGTAGAGAATTTAGGGTCTTCTGTTTTGAGAATGGCAGCTTTGAAGACTATCTATGCATACATAGGGGTATGGTAGTGCAGTTGGGCAGTCAAGGACTGGGTTGGGGGGAACGCAAGGAAGCAGGTGGTGGGTTTTACGGACAAGATGAGTAACCTCAGGTTAAGATAGAGCAGAAACTGCAAAGAAAGGAGGACAAGGCGGTAAATTGGATGGAGCAGCTGAAGGAGTAACTGGGAGAAAGGTGGCAGAAAGGAGCTGTCAGAAGTAACGGTTAATGCAGATGTACAGTGAAACTGTTTTGAGTCAAACTCAGAACACATACAATTCCAGTTATGTACAAGTCGTCAACCATTCCCGCCAGCAGAATAATAAATTCCATAGAACAATGCCTGTGATAAACTGAAATTCTACACTGGTAACTGCAGATTAACCAAAACTTGTCTAAGCTTGTCACATGACTAGGCTGACCAATCAGAACAGAGTTGATCACACATGAGTGCAAAATCAGAGTGCTGGGCAAGCCATCGTTTGACATGGAGATCTCCCTGTAAAAGGACATGCAAAGCCTGCGAGTATGGCTAAAACTGTGAGAAAGTTGTTGTCAATTGAGAGAAGGTGAAGTTGATACAAGTAGAACACCAGGCCGTGAAGTGGAAAGCGGACATCACGAAGGAGTGGGAGATTTCACCATCGAGTTTTACCATTATGAAACAAGGCAAACATCTTGGGACAGTTCGACAAGCAGACATTCTCTCCAGCAAGGAAGAGGATGAGAATGGCTATCTATGAAGAAACTCTACTAACCTAGTTCAAGGCAGCCCAGGCAGAGAATGTTCCCATCCCTGGTCTGAACCTGCAGGAGAGGGGAGTCGCCCAGCAAAGAAGCTGGACCACATGTAGTTCACTTGCAGCGACAGATGGCTGGACCAGTTCAAGAAAAGGCACGCTAAGCTAAGTTTTTTCAGAACTAACTCAACATTTTTCAATGCAAAACCCCAGTCTTTTACAAGGTCAGGCAGCTGTAAGGTGTGAACAGATTGAATAAAGACTTCTTCACATATTTACTGGTTTACTGTAATAAAAGTAATATACTGCAGATACTGGAGATCTAAAATAAAAACAGAAAGCACTGGAAAAACTCCGCGGGTCTGTCAGTAACTGTCGAGAAAGAACCAGAGTTAACGTTACGAGTCCAATATGACTTCTTCGGAACTTAGGTGGTGTTATTGCTCCATTTGCAGACCCCTTCTTCTAGGCTATCCAGAAACAACCAGAGCGGTGTAATAAAAGACATTTCAAAATGGTGATTCTGGTCACATGAACTCTCTCCCCATAATGATGGGTTCTCTACAGGTAATTGACTAGCTCATGCCTGGGCAGACCTTGGCTATTGTGTTATGGCCTAGATAATGAATTTCTTTAATGTCCAGCCATCACTTCTGAATAGATCATTCTTCCCTGATGATCAGCTAGGAAGATGATCTCAATACCTTCTATATAGCCATTGTCCCAGTAAACTCTCTCTTTGGCCGAAAGGTAGCTTTATAAAAATGTAACTGGCTCTCACCATTTGCAAGTTTTAGTTCAGTTTTGAAGTAATTTTTCACATCAACAGGTGTGAAATTCCATAGAAGGTTTGCCTTGGCACACACTAATTGTAATCCACATTAGAAACGTCCAGAAATTGACCAAGTTGTAATACCAGACAGGTCAGGTGACTTCTAGCAGCCTTTTTAAGCCAGTGTCTTTACTTGATTTACAAAGTCCTTCGAGGAGCTCAATATAATTTCACTGGCTGGTCAAATATAAAGATTAATATTCCACCTGCACGTCACATCGTCATGACAAGAGAGAAGCATTCATGTGGGAATAGGGCCTCCTCAGTTTTGTTTAATACAAATTTGTGGGCAGAAGCCCTATGATACACACATTTTACTGTGTTAGGAATCTGGACTTACCTTATCATAAAGCGATGGCCAGGAACTACAGCTCCTAGGGTATAGGAAGAGTGAACCCAAAAGGTTTGGTGGTGGTGGTGGTGGTGGTGGTGGTGGTGGTGGGGGGGGGGGGGGGGGGGTGCATGTACGCCAGAGCTGACTAGCGATAGGAACCACCAAGGAGAGGAGCAAAGCAAGAGGCTCCAAGTAGTATAAAAGGGCAGGCTTCAAGTAGTGAGGGCTCAGATGAAGCCCAAGTGATCTGAGAAGGCAGCAGAAGGTTGGTTATTACATACTGTGGGCCGTTGGAGCAAAGGTAACCCTTTGGAGTACAGTGTTCTGCTCAGCACAACTGAAGTTGTGCTTGTGAATTGGTGCTGGAATACAAACTTGGGAATTCAGGAGAACAAAGTCTCAGAAGACGAGATTGAAACCTTGCAAGAGGGCCGCAGTTGAAGCGGTCCAAGTCAAAAAGTGACAATTGGAGATAATTCCAAGGCTAGAACTTCAAAAAGGGAAGAGTGAAGATTTGCAATTCCTCATAAGGAAGGCAAAATTTAATGAGATTGTGCAATGCTGGGTGGGTTGCTGAGAAATCTGTGGGATCTGTCTTGGTTGCATTTGCCATTTATTGTGTAGTGTAATGTGTTTGACCACAGTTTACCTGTTAATTCACATATACTCTAACATTCAGAGTTAACATGAGGTACAAGATAGATATTGTAAATTGTTCTACTTCTCTGATTTTGCACAGCAAAGTTTATTTTGTTTGTTCAGAAACCGTGGCATTTATTCTCCTAACAAATACCTCGGATCTCAAACTTTGTCTGCTTTAAACAATAAGTTATTGGTCCCTAACCAGATCATACCAAATACGTCAGGGTCTGGTCAAGGATCATAACAACTGTGTTTGACATAGATGCAAAACAATTCATGTATTTTGAGTCTGAGGTGTGAAGCAAGGGAGCTCTACTGAGACAGTTTCAAATGTAGTCATTAAAGCTCTGGAGTATGAAGTTGAAACAATCCAATGCAATTTTTCCACCTCTACAGAAAGTTTCTGACAAAACATTTTGATTTAACAATCTCAAGGGTCATATCTGATTGTGTGCTACTATGCCATGGTCTACAACACTAGATTCAAAACTAGACACCAGTTGCCCACTTTCCTATAACCATATAGGGTGCTGACATGCAAAGACCTACATAAGTAGTAGACACTAGTATAGGTACTGAGGGAAACCACTCAATTTTTTTGTCCATTGAATTTAATTGGGGGTGTTGCAAACTGATTTGTTTCGCCCAAGAACAATTTTACCCCTATACATGTATGGCTGATGGTTATTCACAATTCAGATGAGAACCTAAGAAATAGGAACAGGAGTAGACCATTCGGTACCTCGAGCCTCCTCCGCCATTCAACAAGGTCATGGCTGATCCTTTTGTGTTTCGGTTTCCACATTCCCATCTAACCCCAATAACCTTTGATTCCCTAGCCTAATGAGAATCTATCTACCTCTGCCTTAAAAAATATTCAATGACCTCGTCTCCACCACCTTCTGTGGCAGAGAATTCCAAAATCACACAACCCTCAGAAAAAATTTCTCCTTATCTCTGTCCTGATAGGGCGAACCTTAATTTTAAAATCACGCCCCCTAGTTCTGGACTCGCCCACAAGAAGAAGCATCCTTTCCACGTCTATTTTGTCAAGGCTGTTCAGGATCTTGTATACTTCAATCAAATCACCCCTTGCTCTTCTAAACTCCAAAGGAAACAAGCCCAATCTGTCCAATCTTTCCAGGTATCAATCTAATAAACCTCCTTTGAACCACACCAATGCATTTACATCCTTCCTTAAATATGGAGGCCAAAACTGCACACAGTATTCAAGGTGCAGTCTCACCAATGCCCTGTATAATTGAAGCATAACATCCTTATTTTTATGTTCAATCCATGTCGTAATGAAGGATAGCATTCCATTATCCTTCTTAATTACTTGATATACCTGCATATTAACTTTTTGTGACTCATGTACTAGAACACCTTGATCCCTCTGCATCTAAGAATTATGAGCCGTTCTCCATTTAAATAATACTTTGCTTTTTTGTTCTTCCTGCCAAAGTGAACAACTTCACATTTTCCCACATAAAACTCCATTTGCCAGATCTTTGCCCACTCACTCAACCTATCGATCGACATCCATCTGCAACCTCATGTCCTCTTCACAACATACTTTCCTACCTATCTTTTTGTCCTCTGCAAATTTAGCTGACATGTCTTCACTCCCTCTTCACTTCACTCAAATCATTGATGTAAATCGTAAAATGTTGAGGCCCCAGTACCTACGGGACTCCACTCGTCACATCCTGCCAATCAGAAAAAGACCCATTTATGCATGCTCTCTGCCAGCCAGCCAATCTTCTATCCATGTTAATATGTTACCCCCTACACCATGCGCTTTTATTTTCTGTAATAATCTTTGATGTGGCACCTTTATCAAATGCCTTCTGGAAATCCAAGTACAGTATGACTACAGGCTCCCCTTTATCCACTGCGCACGTTACTCCTTCAAAAAAGCTCCAATAAATTGGTTAAACATGATTTTCCTTTCATAAAACCATGCTGACTCTTCCCGATTGCCTTGAGCTCTAAGTGCCCAGCTATAACCTCCTTAATGATCGATTCTAATAGCTTCTCCATAACAGACGTCAAGCTAACTGGCCTATAGTTTCCTGTTTTTTGCCTCCCTCCCCTCTTGAATAGAGGGGTTATATTTGCTACTTTCCAATCCAATGGAACCTTTCCAGATTCTAGTGAATTTTGGAAAATTAACTCCAGCGCATCGACTACCTCATTACCCACCTCTTTTTAGACCCTAGGATGTAGTCCATTGGGACCCGGAGATTTGCTAGCCTGCAGCTCCATCAATTTGCTCAATACCATTTCCCTAGTGATTTCAATTTCACCAAATTGTTTTCCCCTGTTCACCTCCTGATTTTCAGCTATTACTGGAATGATTTTTGTATCCTCTATAGTAAAAACAGAAGTAAAATATTTGTTCATTTCTTCCGCCATTCCCTTATCTACTGTTAACTCCCCACTGTCACTCTAGGGGACCAGCACTCACTTTACTTTTTTCCTTTTTAAGTACCTGTAGAAACTATCCATTTTTACATTTCTAGCTAGCTTCCTCTCATACTGTAATTTATTTCTCCTGATTAACCTTTGAACCATTCTCTGCCGTTCTTTATATTCTGTCCAATCATCTGTCCTGCCACTCATCTTTGCAGAGTTGTATGCTTTTTCCTCAAGTTTTACGCTTTCCTTAACTTCTTTAGTTAACCACGGACGATGGGTCCTCCTCTTAAAATTTTTCTTTATAGCAAGAATGTATTTATTCTGAACACATCTCCTTAACTATCTGCCACTGCTTCTCTATTGATCTATCCTCTAGCCTATTTTCCCAGTTCACTTCAGCAAGCTCAGCTTTCATCCCCACATAGTTGCCCTTATTTAAGTTTAAGATACTAGTCTTAGACCCACTCTTCTCCCTTTCAAATTGGATGTAAAATTCAAATCAGGTGGATGAAGTACAAAAAGATTTACTGCCCATTATGCTTTTCAAAAATGCTGGCAGCAGTACTGTAGCGTAATCTACTAAATTAATGTAAATCCATCCACTATACATACGCAGGAACTTTAACAAGGCACTTGGTGTGATCTACTGGATACTCATTCAATGTTTTTTTGAATTAGGTCATTAGTGTGAACCCATTTCTGTAAATTAATCCTGAAATATCTGGCTTATGTATTAAAGCAATCATACAAAAAATGAAAAACTTGAAAAACTTACTTCATAAATGGAGGTAGCACAGTCAAATATTTGTTGCAAAACACAGTTATGAAGGCTAGTAGGGACCCTAGGTTTTGATGAATATGCTGCATTTGAAAGAACCAGTTTGTAAAACCAAGCCTTCAATTTTCATTTGTATTCAGAATTGGTAGAAACATACGCCACAGCCATAAAAGTTCATTAAGCTGCTTCTTGGATTCCATTTGTCTTCCCCTTCTCCAACCAGACCAAAAAGAGAACAGGATAAAACTGTTAGGAGAATTTACATTTCACCCACCCACCTCCTCCTGAAACTATCAACTCTTTGTAAAAAGTGTTCCAAAAGTGCCAAACTATGTGCTTCAAGTAAATGCCAATAAGCGATAGTTGGAAAGCTGTTCAACAGAAACAGGGTGTCATAAGCAAATCAAATTATGTCTTCGTCTAACATTCATACATCTGAAATTCCCACAGGAACTCAATGGATAGCAATCAGCAACAGGAACCCTAATCAGTCTCCCTACCTAACCCAAAATGAGAGTAGGCAGTTCTAGCACAACCAATCACTGATTTTTAATGGGTTTTCACTTTTCTCTTAATTTATCTTTCTTGATCCATTCACAATTGCTGAAATCAGGCATAGGAAAAGTTTACACCAAACACTGGAAAAACACATCATGTTGCAAGTTGAATTAATTAGCAAACCTATATTTTTTCCATGACATGTTTTGAATCCACTTACTTAATTCATACACAGTGATGTCAAAAGTTCACTGGAGCATTCAATGTTCCTGGCTTGCAGTTGTGCATTAATTTGATGTTGCTCTGTTAACCCACTCTCAGAAACAAAGCAGTGTGTAAATTAAAGATGCTGACTACTCATTCTTAAGATTGCTTTTGCTGTGACAAAATTGGAATTTTTACAGCATGTTACAACAGCAGGTATTTCTTTCTCAAGGTTGTTATCATACAATACAGAGAGAGAGAGAGAGAAAAGGGAAAAAGGCAAATTCTTTTTATCCAGAATACTTAATATAAATTATTTGATTTCAGGTTGGGGCAACGTACTTAAGATGGAAATGAAAACTACAAGGTGTCACAGCTGAACAAACACAGGCACCTTCGCTCTAAATTATACTTTTAAAAAAAATTCTCACTTCAATCATCTCAAGCAGTTAATCCCTTCAATTTTGTACTTTAACTATGGGGAAATAGAAGACAGAGTGCAATCTCATGACATAGCAAAAATAGCATTGTTACTTTAATTATCAATTTAAATGAAGTTTCAAGGGCTATCCTTTTGTTCAAAACAAATAAAAACAGTATATTCAAATATGGATGACACAGGAGTCCTGGAGTTTAAATGTCTGAAAATGTTCCACAATGAAAACACACCTATGCTCCTTCAGTTCTGATGGAGGATGAACCAAAAGAGAAGGTTGATCCTGAGCTTCTAGAATTGTGCAAGTTGCTAGACTACAAAAACCTGTTTTGCTTAAATGAAATTGCCAATATCGCAGATAAGCACTTTAGCAGAATTATTGTAACATACATTAATTGATCTCTTGCAACACTGTGCATGCTAAGCCAAGAATTTTGGTCACTCTCTTACCTGTTTTTGTGTTGCTACTTCCCTCAGTTTCCGCTTCTATTGCTGCATTTTTTTAAAAAAACTCTTCTTTCTTCTCTCTGTCATTTTTATTTCCGGTGGGAGGTAGCTGGTGGTGTAACTAATGACTAACCTCCATGTGGAATGGAGATGAAGGGAAATTGTGGCCCTCAGCAGTTCCATTCCATTCCAATCCTCAATTGATCATGCTTCCTCCAGGCACCACCCAACCCCACCCCCACCCCCCAACCCCCAACCTCCCAATCACATAGCCCAACCCTTCAACTTCCCATCTGCACCTCCCCCTCCCCCTTCCTACCACCCTTTCATTCCAATCACTACCCGTGTTTTCAACGAAATACCTATTGTCTCATATTTTCTCCCTTCCACATTTCTGGACAAACAAACATCTCACTCTTAACCCTATGTCCACTTCCCCATCCTTATTCACAACTCAAGTGTGTCCACCCGAACTACTTTTCAGATTTACTTACAAATAATTCATGGAATTAAAACCATAGATAAGATAGTATACAACAAGATCAGCAGTTTGCACGATGCAAGCTACGATAATCTTCAGTTTTAAGGATCTCTCCAGAAGGTCTTGATTTTCCTGCATTATTGGTCTTTTTGGGCAGGAGCCCTTTATACGATAATCTTACCTATTTTTGCATGCATTCTGGCTTTCCAGTGACATTTCCACTCAATGCCCACTCAAATATGGGCTCCCTTATTTAATTAAAGGGATAAGGACAATGTGACATAATTCAAGGCTGTTACTAGTTTTGGGTTTGCCTTATATATTCTCGCAAGTATAGCATGCTGCTCACTTCCAAGAGTGGCCAGGAGTGTGCCCGTAATACCCAATATCTAATTATACAATATGGTAACCCAGAAGACCCAAATGTGGTCACCAATGGTTATTGCATTTTTGCATGTAAAGATGTGTGCAATCTCCAACCTTTATGAAGACAGACTGTAGACAGATACAAGGCCAAATACAAATCAGTATACTGGTAAGAAAATCCTACTTGTTTAAAGTTATCTCACTGCTCTCCCTGAAAAAAATTAGGGGGCAGTAAATGAATCATGCGCCCCTTCCATCACCCAATCACCTTTCCTTCTAGACAGCTAACTGCAAAAACTGATCTCCTGCATTTTAGCTTCAAGCTCCAAGCAAAGGGCTGTACCTCAGTGTCCTTTGGTCAAACTCAGACATCCCCAAACATGGGTTCTTTGCTGTTTTTGTGGAATTCTGACCATGAGCAGCAGAGATGTGGTCTCCACATGAGTAGAATTGCCTTCACCTCAAAGGGTGAGCTTACTCGTTGGCTCTCTAAAATGAGCTTAACTTTCCCTGCTGATGCTGGACAAGTCTTGGATGAGACAGTAGATCCTCAATTGTATCTAAAATAAACTGTGATATACCACAAATACCACAAACTGGCTCACCTAATTGTTATGCATATCTTCAATGTCTGTGATTTTTTTTAAAAACTGCTATTGAAATAAAACTATTCAGCTGTGCAATCCCGAGCATGAAAGAAAGTGAGAGGTGGAAAATGTAGAATTTGTCAGGATCAAGCAAACAAATGATCCAGAAAACAATCCCAGCATTCAAATTCAAGAGGTGGCAGCTGGGGTGGTGGGGGGGAGAGAATAGGGATGATGCTAGGAGGAAAATCCCAACTACATATACATCACTAGCTTAGAAATTGTACAGTTTCAGAGTTGAACACCCTGTACACCCACAGATATAATAGGTGAACAGTCAAATAAAAAAAAAACTAGGTGGTCACCAAATATCACTGCCCAAGTTGGTGGTAGAGGCAGAAACTCTAAACTCTTTTAAAAAGTACCTGGATCTGCACCTAAAGTGCTGTAAACTGCAGGGCTATGGGCCGGGTGCAGGAAGGTGGGATTAGAAAAGGCACCTGGGTGTCCTCGGGCTGGCATGGACAAGATGGGCCAAATGGCATCCTCCTTCTGTGCTGTAACTTTTCTACGGTTCTACGGTCTTTCCTTTGAAATTCTAGCACTTGCTTTACAGAGGTCAAGGAAGCTCTCTCGGCCAGTGAAGCAATCACAAATGTTTCTTAGTGCACAGCAGTTACACACTGAGGTGCTGAATTTCCTGTGGGGGTATGATCAGCTAAATATGATGAAATTTATGGCCATTGCCACAGACATTTTACACTGAAATTTCCTGTGCATGGAATGCAAGAAGCAACATTAAAAACTAATAAAGTTTAAATGTAACTAATGAGGCCGTAGGGAAATAAAGGAATGTAAGGAAAAATATAATTCTTTACAGAGGCTGGGGAATTTAAGCTAAGCGGCAGACAGCTCTTTTTCAAATGTTTCGAGTCCAAAGAGTTTCCATTGTCTTAAAAAAAACCTTCTCTCTTAGATACCCACACAGAGTGATGTTCAGGCCAGCAGAAAGCAGGCCTGCAATTCTACAAAGACTTCCTTCAGGTTCTCAAAATTAAGGGAAGGTGGGTCTGACACAACTTCAGAAGACAGGCATGGAAAGAGGTGGCAGAAGCACTCACTGCCACCTCGTTTCCCCCAGGACAGAACAGCAATGCAATAAGAAGCTTAATGAACTCACCAGAGTTGGAAAGGCAAGGCACATAGCATGCAGAATTTTCTTCCTCTTCCACTGATTTCATCACACAAGACTGATTTAAAAAAAACAGCACAATCTGATTGATGATCAAGTTGCAAACCATACCCAAAAAAAACGAGTACCAATTTGGTCCAACTGCAGCTTCACAGTTGTGCATTATCCCAACAATATCAATGTCATGATAAAACTCCAAAGCCAATGTTTTCCTGTTTGTCTTTGCAGAGCATGATGGCACTCATGACAGAGTGATCAAAATCATGTGGTAGGATTCCTAGGCAACTACATCACTGTGGCGTGGCAGAAGAGCAGATGGACATGGACAATGCAGTCTAGTAAGTACCTGCACTAATTACCTCTCCATGCTCCATGTCAGGAGCCCAGTTGGGCACATGACCAGCATCAGCCCCATACCAGGTGCCAACTCCTGTTTAGCAGAGACTAACGTTACGGACAGGAGGAGGTTTAATTTAGAAAAGCCCCGATTTCTCCACTCACTACCCATCTGTAAACAGAAAGGAGTTTTTGATTTGTGATTTCCTCCTTTTATAAATGGGGGTGATTTCCTCCTTTTATAAATGGGTGTTTATGTTCCCCAACCCTTTGGTTTGGAGTGATCCAATCCTCTATTAATAATCCCACAGCAAACCGTTTATTTTACACATATACACAAAACACGGGAAAGGGCTTTTGCAACATCCACCCCTTTTTATGTCAATAGAAGAGAAGGATAAGGGAAAGAAAGGGGTTCAGGGCAGAGACCACAATAAAAATAAGAATTATAGTTTATTGTGAGTCCAGAGTCTAGAATCAAAGTCCAACAAGGAATTCTTTTGCAGAGTTTGGCTGGCTGAAAACCGGTGGTGAAAGATTCGCTTTTCCAGTGGGTGTTGATGTCCCAAAGTGAGGTAGGCATGCAGAGGTTAAATCAGTTCTGTAGGCGATCATACAAAATCTTCCCAGCAGTGTCAGGTTAGATGGGGACCATCTGTCCAACCTGGCCAGAGCTGGTTTCTGTTTGGCCTGCCAGTCAGATGTTAAACAGCAGACTAAAGATGGAATCCAAAAGCTGTATAATTAAAACAATTCAAACAGCTCAAGTCTCAGTCATGTGACAGGGTGGTTTCAAGTCGAGCTATTCAGCTAATGAGGCTTGTTAAAATCCATTGTTTTGAGCAAGTAACTGTAGAACCATTAGCGCAACGGTGGAGATGAGGAGCTACAAATAGCTGTCTTTGTCCATTGCTAGCCCTCGCAGACATCGCGTCTGCTATCCTTTGAATTGGCTTGGCTGGAATGTTTATACAATGCAAGGAGTGTTACATTCCTGGGGTTTGATGCATTAGCCTTTGTCCATATTTAAGCTGCTCAGGAACCTCCAGAATTACCATCATGTGATCAGCGGCAGCCATTTTACTGGTCCAGCCGTTTGTCCATTTTAAAAGAAAAATAATAATTTTATAAGGTAGCCAGGGTGAAAATATATATTTCTGATCATGACACTAGCCACAGCCGCATGATCCTTCTTCCAGACATCTGGTCCACTGCTTAGCTACATTCCAGATCAAAAACTGATACACAGATCAGGAGCGTATAGCCAGCCGAACGTTTATCCAAGCAGAGTAAAGCAGGGTATGTGGAAGGGGTAGGGTGGCTTTAACTATTGGCTTTACAATCTCCTTTTATTCCTAGTTTGTCCTGGATTGGGTTGATGGGTAGGGCATTGTCACCATTGTGACTACTTTAAATTTTAACAGTTAATCTAACTACTCTTTTTGCTATTTGGAACTGTTGACTGCTTTTTTGAGATTAGTTTATTGAAGTATAAAAGCTAAAAAAATAAAGACTGTTCTAAATAATTGTATATAATTCAAAATTGAGCTCAGCAACAAAAATTTTTCTTACAATTGTAACAAAATACAAACGAAGAGAAAATGGTAAATTAATTGTCCTGCTTTGACATTTACAGTTGCAATAAAGCTGTTTTTGCACTTGTTATCAAATGCAGTCTGACTCTTTTTCCATGATTGACTGTATGCCCCCACAAGGGCCAGTGAAAACCTCCAACACACCCTCTGACAGCCTGCCCTCTCAAAACAATATTTAATGCTAACACACAACTGCCTTTGGCTCCAACACGCTCAGATCAGGATCTTCCAGCTCCTCTCCCTGTGAAGGCTCAGACCTCCCTAACCTTTCCAAGGAGCATTGCAGGACGCTCCAGATCTGTCCATGCACCCAAAGTAGTGATTGCGAACCTCAAGAGTCCTTTCAACCACCTACATGGACACAATATCTCCTTTCTGTTGAATTCTGGGGATCCCAAACTGGAATCATCAAGGGGTATGCCACATTATTCAGGATCCATCCTTCACTTCACCCCTGCGGCCCACAAATGTGAACAATGACAGCAGGCCTCCATGTTCTGGGCATTCACATACAAAATGTGCTGCCAGGTGTCAAAGACAATTAGTGAATGGGAATTATT
The DNA here is from genome assembly GCF_964194155.1 of Cetorhinus maximus. Taxonomy (NCBI): domain Eukaryota; kingdom Metazoa; phylum Chordata; class Chondrichthyes; order Lamniformes; family Cetorhinidae; genus Cetorhinus; species Cetorhinus maximus. Next base: position 15,949,873 of record NC_135891.1, read on the forward strand.
TCTATTCATGGAGTTGACTGGCTTTTCATTGGGACATTCAAGTGCCACAGAACTTAGAACAGGTTCAGGGCCTACACATTTACAGTAACTAGTGTTAAGTGTGCTACCACAGAAATAGAAAATTCAAAAAATGCATCTATTGTATACAAAATTAGCTGGACTATTCGGTGAGTGAATCCTGCTTTTAAACTTCAATGTACCATGACAGAAAGAATCAATTATCACATTTCATTTTTTCATACAAAGGAACAGAAAATTTACATATCCTTCAGTTCCCATCTCCTGCAAAAATATAGAACAGTTCCTCAACTGTCTGCAGTGTTATACCATAAGTAACAACAGAATCGGATGTTTGATTTAAGGTCAAAGCTAAATTATAACCCGAATGTCAATTTTATCATTTGGTCCAGCTCTGCAAAACCAACACAGAGATTATCATAAATCTAGGTACAGCGGAACTAACATTAATTCTCTCTTAGGTAACCCCCGGAATCAAGAATGGCTCCATTCCACTCTGGCTCGACAGGTTCTGAGATGGCCAATAAGTCCGATGTGTGATCTGTAGGCTTTGCCACATGCAAAGCAGGTGGTGCTTGAAGGGTGAGGTAGATGATCTGTATGCAGGTTTGTGCACCCTCTCCAACGCCTCCACTTCATCTGAGAGTTCCCGAAGACTCGATGTGTTTGGTGCCTTCCTGGCTAAACATTCGCCATTTTTGTCAGTCACGGACCAGGGACCCATGAGTCGGCTGGGGTATTTGACCTCCTCAGGGATGCTTGGAGGACATCCCTAAAGCATTTCCACCGTCATCTTGGGAATCTTCTGCCACACAAATTCCAACTGGAGCAGTTGCTATGAACAGCATGTCCTAATCAGTTAGAATCATTAGCGTCTCAAAGCCAGCATGTTGGTTTGGGAGACGACAGTGCTGTTGGACCGCCTTTTTGGAGAATCATGGAAAGGCACTGCTGGTGTTACTTCTTCAGTGCTTTAAAGGTGCCCAAGCATATAGGAGAGCAGGGATCACTGCTGCCTGGTAAACCATGACCTTAGTCTTGGGTTTGATATCCTGGTCTTGAAATACTCTTTGGTCAGCCGAAGGCTAAGCTAGAAATGGACATTAGCTACATTAATAAAGAGGACCCTAATATTAGAAATAGGAAACGGCCAGGTACTCCAACACCCCTAAATTTTCTTAGGTAAATGGTACAACAATAGGTCATATATGTTCATGGCCTAGAACTTGGTGCACAGAGCATAATTTCAAAGTTTGCGGATGATACAAAACTTGGAGGCATTGTGAACTATGAGGGTTACATAGAACTTCACAAGGACATAGACAAGTTGGTGGAACGGGCAGATTGGTGGCAGATGACGTTCAATGCAGAGAAATGTGAAGCGATTTGTTTTGGTAGAAAAAACATGGAGAGACAATATGAAATAAAGGGCATAATTCTAAAAGGCATTGTGCAGGGGCAGAGCATTTTAATAAAGCGTTCTGCATCCTAAGTGAAAGCAAAATACTGCAGATGCTAGAAATCCGAAATAAAAACATAAAATACTGGAAAAACTCAGCAGGTCTGGCAGCATCTGTGAAGAGAGAAACAGAGTTAACGTTTCAAGTCCATATGAAGAGTGACATCACAAGACAGCGCGAGAGAGCGGCGGAGAGATCAGAACCAGCGCGAGTGCGGGGAAGCTTCAAAAAGTGACATCAGCACAAAGGTGAGAGCTGATCAATGAGTAGTGGGTAAGTGTTTTTCTCCAGTTAAAATAGATTAAGCTAAGGAAAGGTAAGAGTTCTAGTTTTTATCTAAAGTACATAAATAATTTAATGTTTTTTTTACTGTATTTAACTTAAAGGATCTTTTTTGCAACTTAGAGGCAGGGCAGGGCAGCTCAGCCCCATGTTATGTACTGCCTGCAACATGCGGGAAGTTCTAGACACTCCTTATGCTCTGTCCGACTACGTGTGCAGGAAGTGCCACCAGCTGCAGCTACTTGAGCTCCAAGTTTCGGAGCTTGAGCGGCAGCTGGAGGCAGAGGTGCATCCGCGAGGCTGAGAGTTTCGTGGATAGCACATTTTAACACGTGGTCAGCCCACAGCTAACGGAAGTACAGACAGAGGGGGAATAGGTGACCATCAGTCAGAAGAAAGGTGCCAGGCAGGTGGTCAGGAAATCCCAAGAGTGCTTCATGCTGGAGAACAGTTTTTCGGTGTTGGAAAACTGAGAGAGTGACGGTTCGTCTGGGGAGTGCAGCCAAACTCATGGCACTGTCAGTGGCTCACCTGCACCGGTGGGGGGGGGGGAGCAACCAAGAGCAAGGGCACAGCCAAAGGTAGACGAGAGAGCAAGTGAGTTTGGAAGGCATAGGAATTATAGGCCAATTAAGGCACAAGGGAGTTTGGGACGGTTGGATGGTATTTATTTTAATGCACACATTAAATTAACACATGGAAGTATGATGTCATTGCTGTCAGAGACATGGTTGAGAGGGGGGCAGGATTGGCAGCTCAATATTCCAGGATATAGGGTCTTCAGGCGAGACAGGGAAGGAGGTAATAAAGGAGAGGGTATCGCAATATTGATCAAGGAATCAATTACAGCACTAAGGAGGGATGCCAAGAAGGCTTCTCAAATGAAGCCAAATGGGTAGAACTTAAAAACAAAAAAGGAGCAATCACATTGCTGGGAGTGTACTATAGGCCCCCAAACAGTCAGAGAAATAGAGGAGCAGATATGTAGGCAAAATTCAGAGAAGTTTAAAAATAATAGGGTAGTAATAGTGGGGGATTTCAACTTCCCTAACAATAAATGGGTTATGAATTCTTAAAATGCATCCAGGAGAGCTTTTTAAGCCAGTACGTAGAAGGTCCTACAAGAGAGGGGGCGGTCCTAGACTTAATTTAAGGGAGTGAAGCCGAGCAAGTGGTAGAGATATCAGTGGGGAGCTTTTTGCAGATAGTGATCATAACTCTGTTAGATTCAAGGTTGTTATGGAAAAGGGCAAGGATTGGCCAGAAATCAGAGTTCTAAATTGGGGGAAGGCCGATTTTAATAAGATCAGATACGATTTGGCCAGAGTGGACTGGGAGCAGCTACCTTTAGGTAAATCTGCGTCAGAGCAGTGGGACTCATTCAAGAAGGAAATAGGGAGAGTACAGGGCCAACATATTCCAGTAAAGACAAAGGGTGGGACCAACAAATCCAGGGAACCCTGGATGTCGTGGGATATACAGGATTGGATAAAGAGAAAAGGCGAGGCTTATGGTAGATATCGAGGTCTCAAAGCAGCAGAAGCCCTAGAAGGATATAGAATGTGTAGGGGGGAACTTAAAAAGGAAATTAGGAGAGCAAAAAAATGGCATGAAAAAACATTGGCAGCTAAAATAAAGGAAAATCCAAAGTTATTTTACAAGTGCATTAGAAGTAAGAGGATAACTTGGGAAAGAGTAGGGCCCATCAAGGACCATAGTGGTAATTTGTGTGTGGAGCCAGAAGATGTCAGTAGGATTCTAAAGGAATACTTTGTGTCGGTGTTCACAAGTGAGGGGTACGACGTGGATATGGAAATCAGGCAGAAGGACTGTGATATAATTAAAGAAATTAGCATAGAAAGGGAGGAGATTCTAAGCAGTCTGGCAGGCTTAAAAGTAGATAAATCTCCAGACCCAGATGAAATGTATCCCAGGTTGTTGAGTGAGGCAAGGGAGGAGATAGCAGGGGCGCTGACAATAATTTTCAATACCTCTCTGGCCACAGGAGGGGTGCCAGAGGACAGCCAATGTGGTACCGTTATTCAAGAAGGGAGGAAGGGAACTACAGGCCAGTCAGTCTAACCTCAGTGGTAGGGAAACTACTGGAAGCAATCCTAAGGGGCAGAATTAATCTATGCTTGGAGAGGCAGGGATTAATCAAGGACAGTCAGCATGGATTTGTTAAGGGGAGGTCATGGCATACCAATTTGATTGAATTTTTCGAAGAGGTGACCAGGTATGTCAATGATGGCAATGCATTGGACATAGTCTACTTGGACTTCAGCAAGGCTTTTGATAAGGTCCCACATGGGAGACTGATAACGAAGGTAAGAGCCCATGGAATCCAAGGCAATTTGGAAAATTGGATCCAGAATTGGCTGATTGGCAAGAAGCAGATGGTGATGGTCGAGGGGTATTTTTATGACTGGATGCCTGTATCCAGTGGGGTTCCACAGGGATCGGTGTTGGGTCCCTTGCTGTTTGTGGTATATATAAATGATTTAGACTTGAATGTAGGAGGGTTGATCAAGTTCGTGGATGACACAAAAATTGGTGGGGTGGTAAATAGTGAGGAGGATAGCCTTAGATTACAGGAGGATATAGAAGGGCTGATCAGTGCAAATGGAATTTAATCCGGTTAAGTGAGAGCTGATACACTTGGGCAGGACAAACAAGGCACGGGAATACACGATGAATGGTAGGACCCTGGGAAGTACTGAAGATCAGAGGGACCTTGGTGTATATGTCCACCAGTCCTTTATGGTAGCAGAACAGGTAGATAAGGTGGTTAAGAAGGCATATGGGATACTTGCCTTTATTAGCCGAGGTATAGAATATAAGAGCAGGGAGGTTTTGCTGGAACTGTACAGAGCGCTGGTTAGGCCGCAGCTCGAGTACTGCATGCAATTCTGGAATCCACATGATAGGAAGTATGTGATTGCACCAGACAGAGTGCAGAGGAGATTTACCCAGATGTTGCCTGGGCTGGAGAGTTTTAGTTATGAGGAGACATTGGATAGGCTGGGGTTATTTTCCCTTGAGCAGAGGAGATTGAGGAGGGACATAATTGAGGTGTATAAAATTATGAGGGGCATAGATAGGGTAGACAGGAAGGAACTTTTCCCCTTGGTGGAGGGATCAATAACCAGGGGGCATAGATTCAAGGTAAGGGACAGGAGGTTTAGAGGGGATGAGGGGAAGAGTTTTTTCACCCAGAGGGTGATGGGAATCTGGAACTCACTGCCTGAAAAAGGGTGCTAGAGGCAGAAACCCTCATAACATTTAAGCAGTATTTAGATGTGCACTTGTGATGCCATGGCATACAAGGGTATGGGCCCAATGCTGGAAAATGGGATCAGAATAGTTAGGTACTTGTTTGACCGGCACAGACTTTTTCTGTGCTGTAGACTTCTATGACTCTGACTCTTCTTCAGTCGTACAGACTCGAAACATTAACTCTGCTCCTCTCTCCACAGATGCTGCCAGACCTGCCGAGTTTTTCCAGCATTTTATATTTTTATACAGTATCCTAGGCTTTATTAATAAGGACAGAGTACAAGAGCAAGGAAGTCACGTTTAACTTGTATAAGTCATTAGTTCGGCCTCAGCTAAAGTATTGCGTTCATTTCTGGGTGTTGCACTTTAGAAAGGATGTGAGGGCATTGGAGACAGTGCAGAAAAGATTCACGAGAATGAAGCTCCTCATCCCTGGAACCAGTTCTAAAGATAAATTGAAGAAGTTAGGGCTGTTTTCCTTAGAGAAATGAAGGCTGAGGGAAATTTGATAAAGGTATTCAAAATCATGAGGGATCTAGGCAGAGCAGATGGGGAGAAAATGTTTGCACTCACGAAAGGACTGAGAATAAGAGGGCACAGATTTAAAATAATTAGTAAAAGAAGCAAAAAAGTGATAGGAGAAAAACATTTTTCATGCAGTTAGGGTTTGGAATGCACTGACAGTGTGAAGGCGGGTTCAATTAAAGCATTTTAAAGGGAATTAGACTGTTATCTGAAAAGGAAGGATGTGAAGGGTTAGGGGAGAAGGTGGGAGAATGGCTCTAGGTGAGTTGCCCATTCGGAGAGACAGTGCAGACACAATGGGCTGAATGGCCTCCTTCTGCACCATAACAATTTTGAGATTCAATACCATAAGCACAAGGATATAAATACAGTAGAAGAAATTTCAATGCAATTGCAACATTTTACCCAGCAAAAATTCTAATTAATGATCAGAAAATCTGAAAGAAGTATTTCCACTTCTGGGTTCCTGGGATATCAGGAAATTGCAAGGCTCAGTCCGTGATTTTTTTTCTCTATTAAGTACAATTGAGGATAATCGCAGGCTAGGAATGAGCGAATCCAAATACATGAACAAAAAAAAAACCTCTCTTTTTTCAGTAAGTGCAGATAATGGAACTACCAAAACATTGAATGTAATTTGCACGGTCAAATTCGAAGTCCATTGTGTCCCCTTCTCCTGCTTGCCACCTAGCCTCTGACATCGGTTCTCCTTTTCATCCCTCCTAGTACACGTATCTATTTTGTCCAGTTACGTATCTATTTTGTCTAGTATAAGTTTTGCAAAGAGTACTACATATCTGTAACTAGAATATCAGTTAGCAAAAGCACTTATCACAATCCACTCTCTATCGACTTTGACACTTTGAACATAACCTACATCATTACTTTATGGTTTAGCTGCTTACATAATCAGAATTCGTAAAACACAATCCAGACCAGAGTTGTGAGACCAGCAACAAAGCTTCAAAAACTCTCAAACCACCATTAAAACAAAATGAAACAAAGCACTGAATTCATTAAAAGGCCAACTGAAACCTTCAGCTTCATCTCCGAATGGGATTCTGTCAAAGGCTATTGTCTAAATTCACACATTTCCTCCTCATCCCCCAAGCCCACTGCAAGTGAAAAAAATATTTGGCTTCATCTGCATAATAAAAGTTACTTTGGAATATGTAGTCTATGGGTCTTTTAATGTGATTTTAGAGTCACCTCAAATTCAGATACTCTTAAATACCATTAAGAAATCAGACTTTAACAAAAACAATGTTCTTTTCATGGTACCCATTACATAAAGTATAGGTAAGTGTACAATTTTCTCCCTATCCGACCTCTATTAAAACAGATATCTGGAAACTGGGGACCAAGAAATCTGCAAGTAAGAAATCACTTCATATTATCATCAACAATCTGAATTTTCAAGTATTAGTGCACAAGGAGACTGGTACAGAATAATTCCAATAACCTTTCAAATGTAGCAAGTACAATCCTGCACATTGAGCAGACTGATCACTGTCATAACTGACCGACCTTGAGGTTGCACTTAGCAGTCTGTTACTATAGCAACACTACATTTCATCGGTTACAGTCTGCCTGTAAAGGACCCATGTAGCAGGTAACCAGGGAGAACAATACAATCAGAACAAATTTAGCTATTGTTTAGAATTTTTTTTAAAATGTACTGTCGACAAGTGGCAATTTTGTGCTATATCAAGAGTCAGAGATTAAAGCTTTCTTGCTCAAAACCAATAAGAACTATGTCAGATGAGGTCATACAGAATCCATTCTCTTCCTTTCTCTCATCTCCCCCCCCCACCCCCACCCCACCCAGCTCCCTTCCATTTCTGAAGGTGCTGACATATGCTAGGCCAGTGTACAACTCGTGCTCTGCAGAGCAAGTGACCACTTGTTTTGTGTGAGTATAAAGCCATCAGGTTGTTTGACACCAACTTGAAATGGAAGGAATAACTATTTTTGCAACTGACAGGTTTTGCTCTTAAGGAACATCTCTTTATGCTCCTATAGCACCAACCAAGTGTAAATTAAACAACACTGCACAATTCAAGTAGCAAACCATTGCTAATGCACTTATTTCTAATAGTGTGTTAGTTGGGGCAAAAAAAAGCTTCAGTTTTATTGCAGACGAATGATGGAGAAGCATCAGAAAGAAAAAAATAAATTAAATTTAAACATCTATTTTTAAAAAAAATTATCCAACTAGACTTACATTCAAAGACGAAAGAGATTGGGCTTCCTTGGGTTAGTTACACAACTTAGAAATTAGATTTTTAAAAATTAACTTAGTTATAAGTTGAATCTCAGAGCAGGAGTATTAAGTCAATGTTAGTACATCAACTTGGTCTACAAATACTTTTAGTACATTAAATAATGTTATGTAATTGTTAATCAACAAAAATGCATCTGAGAGTGGGGTGGGATGAGTTGACACCAGGTCCAAAGTACTGTGCAGAACAGAAGCCATTTTATAATGATTACAATAGAGTTTATACATTTCAAGAAAGATACTGTTTCATTTCACACAGTAACAGATCTGCAGGAATGGATCTTCAGGAACAAATCCAGTTTTGAAAAATGTAAATGCATAATCATGAAAATGAGAAAATAAGCCAAACTGACTCCTTGAAAACTGAATTTTAAGAAAAATATAATTTAGATTCTGTCTTCAAGAAACCTACCTTACCCTCTCTGCTCCACTGCTCAATGCTGAGCAAAGCAATTAGAACATGACAGAAATACATCCTATATTCTAACAGTGTAAAAGAACAATACATTCGTAATACTGCCAGCAACTCTTCTACTGGCTACAGGCATTTGCAAGCCTCCATTTGGTCTAAAATTCACATTTCCTGAAAAATCCTACAAAAAGCTTCAAATTCCCAACTACACTTTTGACTCCATGGACTAATATTGCAAATTTCACTGTACATCTCTCAGTAATTAATAGGGCTAGTTATTTCTTAGTGGACTTCACCATAAATTAAGAAAGCACAAGACAATATGTGGCCCAGAAGAAAATGGCACACATACTGAATTCATTAGTCGAATTACAGTGCAGTCCTGATAAACCGCCAGATATTAAGGTATTTTTACCATGACAATCTCTAGGACTTCTGCTAAAGCGTTTTGCTTCATCTGTTAATGAGACAACACAATGATCATTTAGAATTCCTGCTGGTAACAGATTAGCAAGAGCTTTTCAACTTTCATTACAAGCTGATTTAATCTTTTATCAATCATGTACAGGACAAACAAATTTTAATGTGTGCAACAGATTATTGCTAAACAATTTCTATGTACTCCAGTACTTTAAAAAAATACACAAATAAGTGCTTTGATTGAACTTAAATTAGCACTTCAGCTTAGTTTTAGAAGCCCCTCAGGACTAGGGCTATGCTCAAGAATTTACAAAGCATGTGCTTATGAGGCCTAGTACATTTAATATAGTTTATATCCACAAAACCTAAGAACTACTACTGTCTTTAACAGAGACAGAAAACAACTTATATTTATAAGGAACCTTAAAATGTAACGGATGCCTTAACAAATAGATGTGAAGAAACAGATCGGGAATCAGGAAAAGAAAGAATCAAGAGTGATCATAAGGCTGGTTAAAGAAAACATTGAGATGGCCATTAAAAGTCAACCTCAGGGCATCTCAAAGCACTTAACAGGCAATGTGTACTTTTGGAATGTAGTCACTGTTGTAATGTAGGATATGCAGCAGCCAATTTGTAGACTAAGCTCCAAGAAACAGCAATGTGGTCATGACCAAAAATCTGTTTTCATGACATTGATTAATGGGTAAATATTGGCCAGGTCAAGGAAAAGCAGAGGCTTAGGAGAGTGTTCCAAGGTGGCTGAAGTCTCTGCTGCCAATAATGAAGCGAACAAAAGGGGGTGGGGGGACGGGGAAGGGAGAGGCCATATGGATAGCTGGAGTCAAATGTAAGAGCATTAAGCAAGTATAGAGTTGGAACAGAATGCAGATGAGGCTAGGCCATGGAGAACTTTATACATAAGAAACAAGAATTCAAATTTCATGTGCAGTTTTTCCCCCATTTCATGGGATGTGAACATTGCTGGCAAGACCAGCATTTGTTGCCCATCCCTAATTGCCCTCGAGAAGGTGGTGGTGAGCTGCCTTCTTGAATCGCTGCAGTTCATGTGGTACAGGTGCACCCATAGTGCTTTAAGGAGGGAAGGAAGTTGCAGGATTTTGACCCAGCGACAGTGAAGGAACGGCAGTGGAGTTCCAAGTCAGCAGCGTGTGGGGCTTGGAGGGGAACTTACAAAACAGTGGCGTTTTGCTGCCCTTGCCCTTCAAGATGGTAGATGTCACAGGTTTGGAAGGTAATGTCAAAAGAGGCTTGGCAAGTTGCTACAGAGTATCGTGTAGACGGTACACATTGCTGCAACTGTGTGCCGGTGGTGGAGAGAGTGAATGTTTAAGGTGGTAGATGAGATACCAATCAAAATGGCTGTTTTGTCCTAGATGGTGTCTTGTGTGTTGGTGGAGCTACTGTCTTGCAAGGAAGTGAAGTATTCCATCAGGCTCCTGGCTTGCACCTTGTTGATGATGGGCAGGCTTTGGAGGAGTCAGGTGAGTTAAACACCACGACATTCCCAGCCACTGATATGCTCTTGTACCCATGGTATTTACATGGCTTGTCCAGTTCAGTTTCTGGTCAATGGTAGCCCCCAGCATGTTGACTGGGGGTTTCGGCGATAACAACGTCTTTGAACATCAAGGAGAGATGTTTAGATTCTCTAGTATCCTCCCTCCACCTGGACCACCTCTCAATCTTTTCAATGAGAACTCATGTGACATCAACCATCTCAATTTCTTTGCTCTCATCACCCACTCTAACCCGTTTCCCCTCAGAGCTTGCTGCACTTCATTCTCTCAGGTCCAAACCTAACATCGTCATCTAATCTGCTGACAAGGATGTTGCTGTTGTTATCCGGAAAACACGCCTCTATCTAGCAGAGGTCGAAAGCCAACTCTCCTTAAGTTCCTTGTATGTTCCTCAATCATTATCCCACCACTGAATATCAAGCCATCATCTCCAGGATGGTTACTAACTTGATCGTTTCCTGATCTTCCCCCCACAGCTTCCAATCTCCTAGACCACAACACCAAAACAGCATGCTTCCATCTCCTTCAAGATCGAGAAAAGAGGACTGCCTGGTTGACCCGTCACTTCAGCCTGTTCTTACCCCATTGAACTGATTTCTTTTGATCTTGAATTTATTTTTTCTCACCTTGTCTAATCTCTTCCCATCTAAATCCGTAACTCTTCTGACACCCTCTGTCACTAACAGTTTCCAATTTCTTGGTCCTAACTGTCTTCTCTTCACTGTGGAATTCCAATCACTTTACACATTTGACCTCACCAGGATGATCTTAGGGCCTTCCATTTCTTTTTTGAATTGAGGACCAACCAGTCGTCATCCACCACTACCCTCCTCTTCCTAGTTGAACTTGTTCTCAGAGTGAACAGCTTCTTTTTCTCAACTCACATCTTCCAAAAAAAAAAGGGGGAGGTGCTCTGGGTATCAGCATGGACTCTAGCTATGCCGGCCTTTTGTGGAATATATGGCACATACCTCGTTCGAGTCCTACCGTTCATTTTGAACATGGTCCTTCATCAGGACATTGTCCCAAAATGCTAACTGTTTCTCTCCATAGGTGCTGCTGATATGCTGAGTATTTCCATCATTTTTTGGTTTTTATTTTAGTAATCCAAAGGTATGGATTAATAATCAAGAAACCCAGGAGTTCAAATTTCAACAGGACCATTTGAGAATTCAGTTTAAAAATAAAATCAGGAAATAAAAACCTGGTATCGGTAAATGTGACCATGAAGTTATTGAGCGGTCATTAAAAACCCACTGGTTCACCAATGTCCTTTAAGGAAAAAAACCTCCCGTCCTTACCCAGTCTAGCCTATGTGACTCCAGTCCCATCCACACCAATGCAGGTGACTATCAACTAGCCTTCAAATGCAATCTCAAGTCAGTCAGTTGTATCAAACATAGGTCAACTTGGGATGTGCAATAAATACCTGTCTTTCCAGCAACACCCACATTCCAAGAATTCATTTTTATAAACTAAACAGAGTTTGTGTTTACCCATACAGGTTTAGGTCCATGGTACTATTCCTGGCCAGCACAGTTTTCAACAATAGCATTTACAAAACAAATTAATTTCAATACAGTACGCAGATGCTGCCGATGCAAAGGCTGCCAGGTTTACTTACATAACTAAAGTCACTGCAAAATTTCATTGTATGAAAATCTTTTTGAGACATATCTATAAAGGGAAGGTGCTATAAAAGTGACATTATGTCACCACAATTCTTAAAAAGGTAGTCTTTAAACTACCTAGAATCTTCAGGAGTACTGCAGAGAGGAAATTCTCAGATTCCAGGCAGACAGTTAAGCATTGTGGTGTTTTCTACAATCATCCTATTTATAAAATTCAAAAATTTCCAAACTTTTAAAATACATGAAAACACTACAAAAAGCAAGCATTAGATATGACATACTTTTGATAGCTACAATTGGGCATTCAGAAATATCAACCATTTTCCATTTCCCCTATCCGCGTAAAATGCACATTTTTCCTCACTGTATAATTTAATGAGTACTGAAGTACAGTTGTGGAGTCTCCCATCACTTCAACAATTGTTCATTGCCTAGGTTAGTGTCGTCTCATGTGAGATGTTATACCACATCTTTATTTGTAGATCCAATTAAAAATATTACATACAAAGTCACTGTTGGATGGGCAGGTGAAGGCACTCGCTTTTCGACATGCCCACGTGTCCTTTAGAGACTTGACTTTGTTCTCTTCAAAATGTTGAGGTTACTTGATGTGTCATGAAAATATAATAATTCTCATATTGTTGTGATTTATTGTAAAGGTAGGTGGGGTTTGATGAGAGCGCGAGAGCGCGCGAGCTGGGGGTTTTGATTCAACGAGAAGTTAGGTGTGAAATGCTAAATATGTAAACATGGCTGAAGTTTAAGAATGTGAGATGTAAGTAAAATTTGCATTTTCAAATAAATTAGGTTAGTCTGAATTTCAAAGAGATGGTAATACAGCTAGCCAGAAAAAGCTAAGCCAAACAGTGTATTTATTTTTCCCCAAAGGTTACTGATAAAATTAGTATCATGAAAAGATTTATATTTTGAGATAGGTAAAGTTCCAAAGACATATTGAACAATGGAATTTGCATTAAAAAGGGAAAAACATGTATAAAGGAGAAGAGGTTGTGTGTCAGAGGAGAAGAACTTCTAAGATCTAGCAAATGCGAAAAGCCTCCAGCCGCTATGCATCAAGTTGCTGCCTACAAGAACCGAAGCTGAGAAAACTCACTTTGAATTCTCCTATCCAGGGTATTGTGTGGTTTTGCCTGGGTCTGTTTAAATCTATTTGTTTTTACTTTGCCTTAACAGAGGTGTAACTGGGAGCCAGATTAATTAGGGGTTTTAGGTCTACCAATTACAACTATAATAACTCTTATGTATGTGCTCGAAATCTTTTCTTTTGTTAATAAATGTTTAATTGTGTCTTCTAAAAAACAGGGAAATGAACCCCCCAGTCTGTCCATTACACAGGGAAATGAACCCCCCCCCAGTCTGTCCATTACACAGGGAAATGAACCCCCCCAGTCTGTCCATTACACAGGGAAATGAACCCCGCCCCCCCACCCCCATCTATCCATTATACAGGGAAACGAACCCCCCAGTCTATCCATTATACAGGGATATTAACCCCCAGTCTCTGATCTATTATAAAGGAATTTTAACCCCCAATCTATTTGTCCTCAGAACATTAACACTTTACTTATACTGTTAACAAATTCTTCCTCAGATTCTGTCCCTCTCTCTCCATCAACACGTAAAAACCAATCCTTCATGCCTCTATCCTTGTAAACTACCACCCCCTCTCTAGCCTCCCTTTCCTCTCCAAAGTCTTTGAACTGGTCAACTCCAAAATCCTCAGTCATCTTTCCTGGAACTCCATATTTGCATCCTTCCAATCAGGTTTCCTCTCTGGCCACACTACCATGACAGCTCTTGTCAAAGTCACAAATTACATCCTATGTGACTGCGACAAGTACAGCAGTCCGTCCTTGTTCTTCTTGACCTGCCTACAGCCTTTGACACGATTGACCACACCATCCCCCTCTCCATTGTCGTCCAGTTGGGTGGAACAGCTCTCACCTGTTTCCATTCTTATCTAATCATAGCCAGAGAACCACCTGCAATGGTTACTCTTCCTGCTCCCACCGTTACCTCTGCTGTCCCCCAAGGATTAATCTTGACCCCCTCCTATTTCCTATCTGCATATTGCCCCTCACTGCCATCATCCAAAGACACAACGTTAGTTTTCATATGCACCCTGACGACACCCAGCTCTACATCACCAGCACCTCTCTCGACTCCTCCATTGTCTCTTCATTACCAGATTGCCTATCAACATCCTGTACTGGATGAGAAGTTTCCTCCATGTTGTGTTAGTCTTATTACTTCTGAATTCAGGGTACGCATCTCAAAATAAAATAAAAACAGTTGTGACCGCATGGTCAAGTTTCCCCCGTGGATTTGATCCACCTGACACACATCATCATCTGCCACAGCATAACAGATGATGGAGACTTGGGGTCCAACTTACAGGTTCTGAGATTGGCTATAAGAATGTCTTTGTATTAGAGTTTGATATGTCCTATGTTGTAGTGTGCTCAGCTGGCTGTAGATTACCACCTTTGGTATACTGGAATTCTCCATGTGAACCACATGGCCAACCCAGCAAAGCTGAGCAGTGATGAGCATGCCCTTGATACCAGGTACATAGCACCTTGCAAGAACTTCGGTGTTAGGAATTTTGTCCTGCCACTTGATGTTGCAGATAGATCTTAAGCAGCGAAGGTAGAGTGCATCTAGTTCTTTATGTGACACCAGTAGATCATCCATACTTCACAGCCATAGAGAAGTGATGCGAGAACCACTGCCTGGTAGACTTTGATCTTTGTTTTAGGCAAACTCCAAATCTCTTTAAAACCTGTGGGCGAGCCTGCCAAATGCTAAACTTGCTTTTACCAAACAACGGGCAAATTCATCATCAAACATGATGCTTTGGAGAGGATATTCCCAAGATAGCAGAACTTCTGAATGGGGTTGATGGGTGCATTGTTGATTGTGACTATTGGATCTTGAAATTTGTGGTCCAGGGCAGATTGGTACAAGATTTCTGTCTTTTTCAGATTTATTCTAAGGCTGAAGCTTTCTGAGGCTTGGTCAAAGCAGTCAACAAGCAGCCGGATGTCCTCCACAGTGCGTGCTGAGAGCACAGTCGTCAGCAAACAAAAACTCACTTAGTAACTGTTGCGATCTTTCTGCAGGCCTTGAGCCTTTGTGGATTGAAAAGGTTGCTGTCTGTCCTGAACGGAATCTATATTTCTACAACGAAATCTTTGCTGGCATACAAGAACGTGGCCGAAAAGTAGATGGCAAACATAACTGAAGCCATCACGCAGATGGTGCCACTGGTGACAGGAAAGGTGTCAGATAAGGCACCATTCTGCATCACATTGCCCATCACACCATTATGAAATGAGCGGATGACTAATCAGCTTTCCAAAGCAGCCATATTTGTACAGCACTTCCACACAGTCCTTCACATTTTACTGTATCAAAGGTCTTGGTCAGGTCAACTAACACCTTGTTCTGTTCATAGGACTGTGTGTGAATTTGACACACCGTATAGATCATGGCGACCATTCCTCATCCAGCACAAAAGCTGCACTGTGATTCCAGGTACACCGAGTCTGTATGGTGAGTAATAATCCTGGTGAGAATAAATCACTGCTAGAATTTTTCCCCACTGTGGAGAGAACCGAAATACCATGATGAATATCACAGATGGACTTTCTTCCCTTCAGTTTGTACAGGTGAGTTATGAAAGCATCCTTGTAACCTTGGAGCACAAAGTCATGGTTCCCGATTAAGCACATGCCAATGAGTTAAAGCACGTGAGCTCCTCTGTACCCGAATACTTCAGGTGGAATGCCATCGTCTTCCGGAGACTTACGCACAGATAGACAGTTGCTTTATGACCTTGTTGACTTTGAGTCAAGATGGACCAAGGGCAAGCTTGACCAGAATGCAATGTTGAGGAAGTGATTCAATGGCCTTGCCGCACTCTGTGGTTCTTGGCTCATGAGGATTATTAAAGTGCTCGGCCCAATGAGAGAGAGGGGGAATCTCATGCCTGTTTGATAAGAGCTGATGGCGTACTGGTGAGAGGACTGGTGATGTACCATTACCTTTGAGGCCATAGACAGATCAGAGACCTTCATGATGAACTTCCAGCTGGTCTTTATTAGCAGCTTCCTGAAATTCTGCAGACTTGTTCTCTCACCATTGGTCCTTCATCTCTTAGTTTGGCTGCATGCGTTTTGCTTGATGGCAGCTGGCTTTTTTTTAATGATTTTTTTGTCAGATATGCGGGAGCATTGTGCACATCATCTAGTAACTTGGCTTTATCTTGGCCGTTCTTGTCAAACCAATCTTGGCGTTTGCGTTCGATGAATCCAAGGACTTCAGATGACATGCTATAAGTGACATCCTTTAACTTCTTCTAGGAATCTTTAAATAACTAGGTTATCTTCTGGGATACCAGCAAGCCCAACAGCTAATTTTGGTTCCAGTTCATGTCTCTCGACTAGAGTCTTTTAGGGTAGTTAAGACAAGCTTCCTTTGTGGTTAGACTCTGCGTCACAGTTCTGTAGGTATTATCTTAAGGACAGCATGCTCTTGACAAGCGTATGGTCTGACCAGCATTCAGCACCTCTAAATTAGCAGTTAGAGCACACGCCCTTGAGGTCCCTGTCGTACAATAACGTAGTCTAACATGTGCCAATGTTTAGATCTGGGTTGCATCCATGTTGTTTTCAGTTTGTCAGCTTGTTGGAAGACTGTATTTGCAATGGTAAGGTCAAACTCGCTGCACTTAAAAAAAAAGCTAGCCATTGGAGTTTAATCTACCAATGTTGTGAAGTCCCTGTACTCCTCCTCCATGACAGACTGTAATACGTAAGCATGAAAATCATCAAGGATGATGAGTTTGTCCTGTTGTGGTGATACTTTGATGATCCTGCTGAAATCACCAGAGAACACAGACCTCATCTGTGTGTGCCATTGTTGGTGCATGGGCACTGATGAGTTTTACATACTGATTTCTAGGAAGACTTACATGAAGTGCCATGAGTCAGTCGTTGATACCCTTGGGAAGTGAGTTGTGCTTATGTGCCAATTCAGATTGAATGGAAAAGCCCACACACCTGACTGTCGAGGATGTCCCTCGGACTTGCCAATCCATTACGACGTGTAGCTTGCACCTATTTGCTCAGGATGAGACTCCTCTGCAAACCTCGTTTCATTTAGAGCAACTATGTCAACCTGCCCAACGTTCTAGCTATGAGGGTTGTTCTACACTCTGGTCTTGTATTATTGTCTAGAAGTGTTCGGGCGTTTCATGAGCCAAATGTCATCTGGTAGTTAGTCATCGGAGTTTTGTTTATGTTTCAGCTGCAGCGATTGGTGACCAATCAGGAGCAGTGGCCTGGCAGGTTCAGGGAAGGCAGGCAGGCTGTGTTTCAGGTTCCTGTTCTTCCTGTTTCCTGGGTTGGGAAGAACAGCACCATAACAAAAAGGGTTGCTCTAGTACCTTAGGAGGATAAAAACCCCACTTCTACCCCAATCTGTGGAGAGCGAGCAACTCCGAGGCTGCCTGTGTCTAGGGTTGTGACTAAAGGCTGCCAGTAGCATCCTCCACCTGTTTCCATTGCCACTTCCCCATCACCACAGGGTTGATAGCCTGATATGAAGTTCAGTATAAATATTGAAAAATCAACATCGAGTTCTAAATTACTGAAGAACTCGCCATAACAACTGTAAGAAAGCCAGCGATGTCAAACATTTAAAGAAGTGGAAATTTACAAAGAGCAAGTTACTTGTTCACAAACAATACTTCCTACAGTTTTGGTTGGAAGTAATTGTGGCAACACTAGTGGTGTAATTCTAACACAGCTATGCCATACAATATGATGGCACAGATAGAATTTTTCTGTACATCAAAAATAAGAAAAAAACTCACTTTTTCCTTTGACTTTACATGGAGAAAGGAACATGGTTTAAAGACCAAAAGACAAATAAGATGCATTTTATAAAAAATTCCATGCCTTCAATAACAATGTGCATTTATATAACATATTTAAAGGTGATAAAATGTCCCAAGGTGCTTCATAGGAGCATTAGAAACAAAATATGCCACTGAGCCACATAAGGGTATATTAGGACAGATTAAGTTTTAAGGAGTGTCTACAGGGATAGGGAGATGCAAAGCCATGGAGAAATTTGCAATCAAGACGATGACTGACTGGGAGCCAATGCAGATAGATAAACATAGAAACACAGAAACTAGCAGCAGGAGTAGGCAATTCGGCCCTTCGAGCCTGCTCCACCATTCAATATCCTCTATCTCAACGCCATATTCCCGCTTTCTCTCCATACCTCTTGACGCCCCTAATATCTAAAAATTTATCAATTTCTTTCTTGAATATACTCAGTGACCCAGCTGTGGTAGAGAATTCCACAGGTTGACCACCCTCAGTGAAGAAATCTCAGTCCTAAAAGGCCTGCCCCGTATCCTGAGACTGTGGCCCCTGGTTCTAGGCTCCCCAACCAGGGGAAACATCCTCCTTGTATCCAGTCTGTCTAGCCCTTCAGGTCCCCTCTCATTCTTCTAAACTCTAATGAATACAGGCCTAGTCAAACCAAACTCTCCTTATAAGACAATCCTGCCATTCCCCGGTGTCAGCCTAGTGAACCTTCACTGCACTCTCTCTATGGCAAGGATGTCCTTTCTTAGATAGGGAGACAAAAACTGCATGTGATACTCCAAATGTGGTCTCACCAAGGTCTTGTATAACTGCAGTAAGACATCCCTGCTTCTGAACACAAATCCTTTTGTAATGAAGGCCAACATACCATTTGCCTTCCTAATTACTTGCTGCACCTGCCTATTTACTTTCATTGACTGGTGTACAAGGACACCCAAATCCCTTTGTACATTCACATTTCCCAATATATCACCATTTAAATAACATTCTGCCTTTCTGTTTTTCACACCAAAGTGTATAGCTTCACATTTATCCACGTTATATTGCATCTGCCATGTATGTGCTACAAACACTTGTCTAAATCGCCATGAAGCCTCCTTGCATCCTCCTCACAACTCATAACCCTGCCCAATTTTATGGCATCAGCAAACTTGGAAATATTGCTTTTGGTTCCCTCATCCAAGTCATTTATATACATCGTGGCTAGCTGGGGCCCAAGCACTGATCCCTGTGGTACACCATTAGTCATTGCCTGCCACCCGGAAAAGACCTATTTATTCCCACTCTCTGTTTCTGGTCTGCAAACCAATTCTCAATCCATGCCACTATATTACCCCCAATCCCATGTACTTTAATTTTGCCCACTAGCCTCTTCTGTGGGGCCTTATCATAAACCTTCTTGAAATCCAAATGCACCACATCCGCTGGTTCTCCCTTATCTATTCTATTAGTTACATCCTCAAAAAACTCCAGTACATTAATTAAGCATGATTTCCCTTTCATAAACCCACGCTGACTTTGTCTAATCCCGTTAGTGTTTTCCAAGTGTTCTGTTACCACATCTTTTATAATAAACTTTAGCATTTACCCCACTACTGATTTTGGGCTAACTGGTCTGTAATTCTGTTTTTTCTTTCCTTCCTCTTTTAAATAGTGGGGTTACATTTGCCATCCTCCAACCTGTAGGAACTGCTCCAGAGTCTATAGAATTTTGGAAGATAACCACTAATGCATCCAATATTTCCAGGGCCACTTCCTTTCGTACTCTGGAATGTAGATTATCAGGCGTTGGGGATTTTTCAACCTTTAACCCCATTAATTTCTCTAGCACCATTTTTTTTTTTTTACAAATACCGATTTTCCCCAATTCCTCTCTCTCACTAGGCCCTTAGTCCCTTAACATTTCTGGGAAATTATTTGTGCCCTCTTTTGTGAAGACAAAACCTAAGTATGTGTTCAATTCGTCTGCCACTTCTTGGTTCCCCTTACAATTTTCCCTGTTTCTGACTGTAAGGGACCTAGGTATGTCCACAATAATCTTTTTCTCTTCACATGTTTATCGAAGCTTTTACGTTCAGTTTTTATGTTCCTTACAAGTTTACTCTCATACTCCATTATCCCCTTCTTGATCAATCTTTTTGTCCACTTTTGCTGAATTCTAAACCTCTCCCGATCCTCAGGCTTGCTGCTTTTTCTGGCAATTTTATATGCCTCTTCTTTGGGGATAGTATTAGATCCAATTTCTTTTCTAAGCCATGGTTGAGCTACCTTTCCTGTTTTATTTTTGCTCCAGACAGGAATGAATAATTGTTGTAATTCATGCATACATTCCTTAAATATTAGCCATTGCCTATCCACTGTCAACCCTTTGAATAAGGTTCCCCAATCCATTATTGCCAACTTGCACCTCACACCTTCGTAGTTCCCTTTATTTAGATTCAGGACCCTAGTTTCAGATTCAACTTCTTCACTCTCCATCCTAATGAACAATTCTATCATTTTATGGTCGTTCTTTCCCCAGGGACCCCACACAGAACATTGTTAATTAATCCTCTCTCATTGCACAATACCCAGTCGAGGATAGCCTGCTCTCTAGTTGGTTCTTCAACATATTGGTCTAAAAAACCATCACGTACACGCTCCAGGGAATCCTCCTCCACAGTATTATTGCTAGTTTGGTTTGTCCAATCTATATATAGACTAAAGTCACCCATGATTACAGTTGTATCCTTATTGCATGCGTCTCTAATTTCCTGCTTAATGCCTTCTCTTACATCTCCATTACTGTTTGGGGGCCTGTAGACAAACCCCATCAACATTTTCTGCCCCTTGGTGTTTCTTATCTCCACCCAAACAGATTCCACATCATGATCTTCTCAGCAAATATCCTTCCTCACTATTGCATTGATTTCCTCCTTTACTAAACAATCCTACCCCACCTCCTTTCCCTATTTGTCTGTCCTTCCTAAATATTGAATACCCCTGGATGTTCAGTTCCATCCTTGGTCACCGTGCAGCCATGTCTCCGTGATTGCAATGTATCATTACCGTTTATATCTATTTGCACTGTTAATTCATCTACCTTATTGCGAATGCTCTGCGCATTAAGATACAATGCCTTTAGACTTGTCTTTTTAACCTTGTTAGTCATCTTAGCTTTATTTTGCACTATGACCTCATTTGTTTTTCTCCCTTTTTCTTCTGCCTTCCACTTTTGCTTCTTACTTTTCCATATTTTGTTTCTATCCTGGTTTCTCCCTCTGTCTCCCTGCTCAGGTTCCCATCCCCCTCCCATTCTAGTTTAAACCCTCCCTGAGGGAAGGTTTAAGAGGTACAGGGGCGACAGGTGAATG
Source organism: Cetorhinus maximus (assembly GCF_964194155.1). Classification (NCBI taxonomy): domain Eukaryota; kingdom Metazoa; phylum Chordata; class Chondrichthyes; order Lamniformes; family Cetorhinidae; genus Cetorhinus; species Cetorhinus maximus. The sequence goes on from NC_135891.1 coordinate 15,970,996, forward strand.
GGACTTGGGCAAAATAAGACACAAGCAGTAGAGTGAAGTAGGGTGAAGTTATGGAGGTGGACATAAGTGCTCTTAGTGATGGTGTGTTTTGGACCACAAAAGCAACCAACATACAAAGCTTTCCTGATTCAGCTGAAATTGAATAATATGTGCATGGCCTGTGTGGTCTTCCTTAGTACTGTTGCCCTTAGTGATAATTCCCATTTCAGGTGTTAATGTCTACAAATTTATAATTTCTAATCTAATCAGTGGTCACCATGAAAGAAGAAAAAAAGAGCTACATTTAAATGGCACTTTTGACAATCACAGGACCTTCCAAATCATCAAGAAGCACACGGTCAGCAAGGGGAGACTTCAGCCTGAGAGACAGACAGAGACTGAGTGAGTACATTTAGGAATTTGGTTCAAAGTGGAATTCAGTGCGTAGGGAGAAAGAGGTGCTTTCGGTAAGGTTTACTGCAAAACCTAAAGTGTGCTTAGTGGGGAGTTCGGTGAAGGGCAGGGAGGCGGCTTTTTTTTCTTCTGAACTTTCTCAGCCTCCAGTATTTGATTTCAACTCAGGTGCAGCAGAAGGAGCAGGTAAACCAGTAAGGTATTACTAGTTTTATCAGTATTGTAAAGTTCACTGGCAGTGCCAAAACCTATTGGGAGGTGTAGGCTTTATTAACTAGCAATTATTAATTAATCAACACATATTGGAGATGGTAGGACAGGTGATGTACTGCGATTGCAGAATGTGGGAGATTCTGGATACCAATAAGACATAGGAGCAGAAATTAGGCCATTTAGCCCATCACATCCGCTCTGCCATTCAATCATGGCTGATAAGTTTCTCAACCCCATTCTCCCGCCTTCGCCTCGTAACCTTTGATCCCCTTACCAATCAAGAACCTATCTATCTCGGTCTTAAATACACTCAATGACCTGGCCTCCACAGCCTTCTGTGGCAATGAATTCCATAGATTCACCACTCTCTGGCTAAAGAAGTTTCTCCTCATCTCTGTTTTAACAGGTCTCCCCTTTACTCTGAGGCTGTGTGCCCTCAGGTCCTAGTCTCTCCTACTAATGGAAACATCTTCCCCACGTCCACTCTATCCAGGCCTTTCACTATTCTGTAAGTTTCAATCAGATCCCCCCTCATCCTTCTAAACTCCATCGAGTATAGACCCAGAGTCCTCAAACGTTCCTCAGATGTTAAGCCTTTCATTCCTGGGATCATTCGCATGAACTTCCTCTGGACCCTCTCCAGGGCCAGCACATCCTTCCTGAGATACGGGGCCCAAAATTGCTCACAATATTCTAAATGTGGTCTGACCAGAACCTTATAAAGCCTCAGCAGCACATCCCTGCTTTTATATTCTAGTCCTCTCGAAATAAATGCCAACATTGCATTTGCCTTCCTAACTACCAACTCAACTAGTGTGATCCTGGGCAAACACATCTGCAGTAAGTGTTTGCAGCTGCAGGAACTTTGACTCAGAGTTACGGAGCTGGAGGCCAAGCTGCAGATACTGTGGCATATCAGGGAGGGGTAAATTTCTTGGACACTTTAATTCAGGAGGTAGTTACACCCCTTAGGATAAAGTCTTCCGATTTGGTCAGTGGTCAGGAACAAGAGGGTGTGACTGCAAGTGCGGCAGGTAAGGGGACACAGAGGGCAGGAGTGCAGGAACCTCGGCCCTTGCAACTGTCCAATAACATCAGCTGTGGCTCAGTGGGTAGCACTGATGCTTCTGAGTACAAGGTCTTGGGCTTGAATCGCACCCCAGAGTTTGAGCACAGAAAAAATTAAGGCTGACATGCCCAATGCTGTACTGTTGGAAGCATTGCCTTTCAGGTGAGATGTCAAACAAAGGCCTGTCAGCCTGCTTTGTTGGAAAATTTCATGGCATTATCTTATAGATGTAAACAGGTATGATATAGTCGGGATTACGGAGACATGGCTGCAGGGTGACCAGGGATGGGAACTGAACATCCAGGGATATTCAGTATTTAGGAAGGTCAGACAAAAAGGAAAAAGCAGTGGAGTTGCATTGTTGATTAAAGAGGAAATTAACGCATTAGTGAGGAAAGATATTAGCTCCGACGATGTGGAATCTGTATGGGTAGAGCTGAGAAACACTAAGGGGCCAAAAACGTTAGTGGGGGTTGAATATAGACCCCCAAACTGTAGTGGTGATGTTGGGAATGGCATTAAACAGGAAATTAGAGATGCATGTAATAAAGGAACATCTGTAATTATGGGTGACTTTAATGTGCATATAGATTGGGCAAATCAAATTAGTAACAATACCGTAGAGGAGGAATTCCTGGAGTGTATACGGGATGTTTTTCTGGACCAATACATTGAGGAACCAACGAGAGAACAAGCCATCCTCGACTGGGTATTGTGTAATGAGAAAGGAATAATTGGCAATCTAGTTGTGCGAGGCCCCTTGGGGATGCGTGACCACAATTTGATAGAATTCTTCATCAAGATGGAGAGTGACGTACTTGATTCTGAGACTTGGGTCCTGAATCTTAATAAAGGAAACTATGATGGTATGAGACGCGAGTTGGCTATGATGGATTGGGAAACGTTACTTAAAGAGATGGGCAATGGCAAACATTCAAAGAGCGCATGGGTGAACTGTAACAATTGTTTATTCCTGTCTGGCGCAAAAGTAAAACAGGAAAGTTGGCCAAACCATGGCTTACAAAGGAAATTAGAGATAGTATTAGATCCAAGGAAGAGGCATACAAATTGGGCAGAAAAAAACAACAGACCTGAGGATTGGGAGCAGTTTAGAATTCAGCAAAGGAGGACCAAGGGATTGATTAAGAAGGGGAAAATGGAGTACAAGAGTAAGCTTGCAGGGAACATAAAAACTGACTGTAGAAGTTTCTATTGGTATGTGAAGAGAAAAAGATTGGTGAAGACAAATGTAGGTCCCTTACAGTCAGAAACAGGGGAATTCATAATGGGGAACAAAGAAATAGCTGACCAACTAAATACATACTTTGGCTCCGTCTTCACAAAGGAGGACACTAATAACATACCAGAAATGTTGGGGAACACAGGGTTTAGTGAGAGGGAGGAACTGAAAGAATTCAATATTGGTAGGGAAATGGTGTTGGGGAAATTGATGCGATTGAAGGCCAATAAATCCCCAGGGCCTGATAATCTACATCCCAGAGTACTTAATGAAGTGGCCCTAGAAATAGTGGATGTATTGGTGGTGATCTTCCAAGATTCTATAGACTCTGGAACAGTTCCTACAGACTGGAGGGTAGCTAATGTAGCCCCACTATTTAAAAAGGGAGGCAGAGAGAAAACAGGGAATTATAGACCAGTCAGCCTGACGTCAGTAGTGGGGAAAATTCTAGGGTCCATTATAAAAGATTTAATAGCTGAGCATGTGGAAAACAGTGGCAGAATCGGACAGAGTCAGCATGGATTTATGAAAGGGAAATCATGCTTGACAAATCTACTGGAATTTTTCGAGGATGTAACGAGTAGAGTTGATGAGGGGGAGCCAGTGGATGTGGTTTATTTGGACTTTCAGAGGGCTTTCGGCAAAGTCCCACATAAGAGATTGGTGTGTAAAATTAAAGCGTATGGGATTGGGGGTAGCGTATTGAGATGGATAGAAAACCGGTTGGCAGACAGGAAACAAAGAGTAGGAATAAACAGGTCTTTTTCCGAATGGCAGGCAGTGACTAGTGGGGTACCTGCAGGGATCGGTGCTGGGACCCCAGTTATTCACAATATATATCAATGATTTAGATGAGGGAATTAAATGTAATATCTCCAAACTTGCAGATGACACAAGCTGGGTGGGAGGGTGAGCTGTGAGGAGGATGCAGAGATGCTTCAGTGTGATTTGGACAAGCCAAGTGAGTGGGCAAATGCAGAATAATGTGGATAAATGTGAGGTTATCCATTTTGGTAGCAAAAACAGGAAGGCAGATTATTATCTGAATGACTATAAATTGAGAGAGGGGAATGTGCAACGAGACCTGGGTGACCTTGTACATCAGTCACTGAAGGTAAGCATGCAGGTGCAGCAGGTGGTAAAGAAGGCAGGAACTTTAAACTCTTTTAAAAAGTACCTGGATCTGCACCTAAAGTGCTGTAAGCTGCAGGGCTATGGGCTGGGTGCAGGAAGGTGAGATTAGAAAGGGCACCTGGGTGTCCTCGGGCTGGTATGGACAAGATGGGCCGAATGGCCTCCTTCTGTGCTGTAACTTTTCTATGGTTCTATGGTATGTTGGCCTTCATAGCCAGAGGATTCGAGTACAGGAACAGGGATGCCTTGCTACAATTGTACAGGGCCTTGATGAGACCACACCTGGAACATTGTGTGCAGTTTTGGTCTCCTTATCTGAGGAAGGCATGTACTTGCTGTAGAAGGAGTGCAACGAAGGTTTACCCGACTGATTCCTGGGATGGCGGGACTGACATATGAGGAGAGTTTGAGTCGATCAGGATTATATTCGCTGGAGTTCAGAAGAATGAGGGGGGATCTCATAGGACTAGACAGGGTAGATGCAGGAAGGATGTTCCCGATGGTGGGGGAGTCCAGAACCAGGGGTCACAGTCTGAAGATATGGGGTAGACCATTTAGGACTGAGATGAGAAGAAATTTCTTCACCCAGAATGTGGTGAGCCTATGGAATTCATTACCACAGAAAGTAGTTGAGGCCAAAACATTGTATGTTTTCAAGGAGTTAGATATAGCTCTTGGGGCAAAAGGAATCAAAGGATATGGGGAGAAAGCGGGAGCAGGCTATCGAGTTGGATGATCAGCCATGATCATAATGAATGGCGGAGCGGGCTCAAAGGGCCGAATGGCCTAGTCCTGCTCCTAGTTTCTATAAGGTTGAAGTTTTTTCAGCTTGTTTGGATGAGAGTGGGGGCTGCAGAGTGGATGAGCTAACTTATCATAGCACTGTGGTACAGGAAACCAATCAAGCGGGGAGAGTCACAAGGAATGTCGAGGTAGCAGGAGACAATTTAGTCAGAAAGACTGACACCGTTCTCTGCAGCAAAGAGCGCAAGTCCAGATGGCTGTGTTGCCTGCCCGGTGCCAGGGTTCAGGACATCTGCTCGAGGCTGGAAAGGAACTTGCAGTGGGAGTGGGAGGACCCATGGTTCATGGTGGTACCACGACATACACAGGACAAAGGAGGTTCTGCGTAGTCAGTATGAGGAGCTTGGCACCAAATTAAGCACAACTTCAAAAGGTCATCTCTGGATTATTACCTGAGCCACATGCAAATTGGCATAGGACAAATCAGATTACAGAGATGAATGCATGGTTCAAAGCCTAGTGTGGGAGAAGTGGGTTCCAGCTTGTGGGGCACTGCCACCAATACTGGGGAAAGTGGGATCTGTGTCGTTGGGACGGTCTACATCTAAACCATGCTGGGACTGGTGTTCTTGCGAGCTGTAAAACTACGGAAGGCGGTGATATAGTGGTATTGTCACTGGACTAGCATTCCAGAAACCCAGGGTGATGCTCCGGGTTTGTATCCCACCATGGCAGATGGAGAAATTTGAATTCAATAAAAATATGGAATTAACAGTCTAATGATGACCATGAAACCATTGTCAATTGTCACCAAGGAAGGAAATCTGCCATCGTTACCTGGTCTGGCCTACATGCAACTCCACAGCCATGCAGGTGAGTCTTAAGTGCCCTCTGAAATAGCCTAGCAAGCCACTCAGTTGTATTAAACTGCTAAAAACTCTCAAAGAAATGAAATCAGACCACCTGACAGTGGCCACTGCAAACTCACCCCGTCGACCCTGCAAAATCATCCTTACGAATATCTGGAGGCTTGTGCCAAAATTACAACCAATGCATCTCCTATCTCAGCAGCCACTTCTTTTAAGACCCTAGAATGCAGACCATCAGGTCTTCCCTCCCTTCCAATTCTTGATTTACAAGTATTTCTGGGATTTATTTGTGTCTTCTACAGTGAAGACAGGCCCAAAACACCTGTTCATGCTTCCACCATTTCCTTATTTCCAATTATTACTTCCCCAGACTCCCTCTCCAAAGGACCAATGCTCCCTTTAGTGACTCTCCCTTTTAAATACTTGTAGAAACTCTTACTATCTGTTTTTATATTTCTAGCTAGCTTTCTCTCAGTCTAATTTCCCCCTCATTATTTTTTGTCATTTTTTGCTGGTTTTATAAATTCTGTCCAATCTTCTGACCTACCACTAATCTTTGTAGAATTGTACGCTTTTTCTTTCGACTTCGTACTATCTTTGACTTCCTTGTTTAGCCACAGATGGAACATCCTTCCCCTGGAGTCTCTCTCTCACTGGAATGTATTTTTGAAGAGTGTTATGAAATATTTCCTCAAAGTCTGCCACTGCATCTCTACTGATCCACCCTTTAATAACCTAATTTCCCAATTCACTTTAGGCAGCTCTGTCTTCATTCCGTTGAAATTGTCTTTAAATTTAAAACACTAGTCTTAGACTCACTTCTCACCCTCAAAACTGAACACGAAAATCATGTTAAGGTCATTACTACCTAGAGGCTCCTTCGTTAGGAGGTCACTAATTAATTCTGATTCATTACATATTACCAGGTCCAGCATAACGTGCTACTCTGAGAAAATGTCCAGAAAACTCCATGAACTCATCTTCCAGGCTACTTTTGCATGGAAGAGTGCAACCACGACAAGACTCAAACAGCTCAGATTACAGAACAGGTTACTTGATTGGTTTCAATACCCACTCCTTCAGTTATAAGCACATTGTGTCTGCTATATGCAAAATCAACAGGATGCACTGCAGCAACTCAGATTACTTCCACAGCACACTTTTCCCCTGCAATCTGAGTAAGTCTAGGGTAACAATTTTATAGAAAAATCACTTCCAAGCTTCTCTTCAAGTCTCACAATCATCCTGATTTGGATATATAATGTTACTCCTTCGTTACTGCTAGGTAAATGGCCTGAAATTCTCATACTTAATGCCATTGTGGAATTACCATCAGCCTGAGGACTGCAGCGATTCAAGAAGGTCCACCATGTTCTAGGGAGCTAGAGATGAGCAGTTAAATGCAGCCTTGCCAGCATCACCCACATCCTGAGGCCAACTTAAAAAACTCACTACTGAAAAACAGTGACCTTACAAACAGCAAATGAAAAGGATTCCACACCACTGGGCTAGATTCAAACCCACATCTAAGAGGCAAAAGCTAGTGTTGAATGGTGCTTTTACACTACAACTGTGGTATTACTGCTGGAGTTATAATGTAAATGCATTATATTTAAAGTAAATGTTAAGTATATTTTACTGTATTTAAAAATCTTGGCTCAGAACTTCCAATCCCAAGAGGGATCATACCCAGGAGGTACCCCAAAAGATGGGCAGGGACCTCCCCATAAGTCTCCATGCAAGGACTGCACAGGAATTGCCCGGGAAGTTTAAATTTTCAAAAGGACAATTTACCCTGCACCTGGAACCATCCAATATTCTGAATTAAATCAGAGACACAACAGATACCCAGGAAATGTTGGAAGGATTAAAACCACCTCTAACTCCTGAGTAACTATGGTACTGGACCCCGCCACCGACTACACACCCCAACCATCCCCCAAACCCCGACTGCACCCTACTACCCCCAAATCTGCCAACTCCCCTCTCGGCAACTGGAGACCCCCACCCCTTGACTACCCCACCTCGACCACCTCCCCCCCCCCGTCCCCACACACTCTAACCCCTCACCCACCTACCTTCTCTCCTGTCCAGGTGGCTGGAACCTTTAAACTTAACCATGTTACAGCAGTTAGTGCCGTAAAATGGGGGTATGGCTTTACTGCCACCAACTGTTCTGCTCTGCACTGGAAGGGCTCCGGAGCTGCTGCACTGCACATTTCTCACTAGACCTGGGTATGGAAAAAAATCGGGCAGAAACGTGCAGCTCCCAACTTAGCTAAGTAAAAAGGAACAGAGCAGCAATCCGACGGTGATCGTCACTCCACGGAAATTCATATTCAGCTGTCAGCCTGACATCACAAGAAGGAATAATTAGAATCCCTAGAGAGGGTCATCTCAATCCACTTTGGGAGTCCGTTTGGGCATCAATGCCCATTTAGCATTCACAAGTTTAATGTCAGTGTGAAATTGAAACAGATTCACACTAATATTAAATATGGACTGATCACTTTGCCTTGCCCCCGGGGAACACTCAGTTCCCAACAATTTATATTCACACAGCACTTTTAACGTAATGTAATAAAACATCCCATGGCCCTTCACAGGAGCATTATGACACAAAAACTACATAAGGAGGTATTAAGGGAGATGCCCAAAAGCTTGGTCCATGGGGTATTTTTTAAGAAGTATCTTAAAGGAGGAAAGCAAAGTAGAGAGACAGAGTTGTAGAAAGGGAATTCCAGAGCTCAAAGCCTAGGCATCTGAAGTTATAGTGACCAAAGGTGGAGCAATTATAATTGGGAATGCACAAGAGGCCAGAAATTAGAGGAGCACAGATATATCAAAGGGTTGTGGGGCTGGAGTAGATTACAAATTAAGGAAGGGCAAGGCCATGAAGGGATTTGGAAATATGGGTGAGAATTCTAAAATCAAGATGTTATTTCACCGGGAGCCAATGGAGGTCGACGAGCACAAGGGCAATAGGTGAACAGGACTTGGCGTGAGTTAAGACAGGGACAACAGACTTTCAGATGGCCTCAAGTTTACGGAGGGTAGAATGTGAGACACCAGCCAGGGGTGCATTGGAGTAATCAAGTCTGAAGTAAAGAAAGCATGGATGAGGGTTTCAGCAGCAGATGAGCTGAGACAGGGACAAAGTCAGGCGATGTTACAGAGGTGAAAATAGTTGGCCTTGGAGATGCAAGGTCAGAAGCTCAACTCAGGATCAAATGTGACACCAAGATTGCAAATAGGCTGGCTTAATCTCAAGGTTGTTGCCAAGGAGAGGAATTAAGTCAGTAGCTAGGGAATGGAGTTTGGAGTGGGGACCAAAACAATGGTTTCAGTCTTTGCAACATTTAATTGGAGGAAATTTCTGCTCATCCAGTACTGGATGTCGGATAAGCAGTCTAATAATTAAGCAACAGTGGAAGAGTCAAGAGAGGCGGTGGTGAGATAGATCTGGTGTTGTCAGCCTACATGTGAAAACTAACGCCGTGCCTTCAGAAGATGCACATAGATGAAAAACCGGAGGGGGCCAAGGATAAATCTTTGGGGGAAACCAGAGATAACGGTGCAGGAGCAGGAAGAGAAGCCATTGCAAGTGATTCTCCAGCTACAAGTAGATACATAAGAATGTAACCGTGTGACAACAGTCACACCCAGCCGGATAACAGTGCAGAGGTATTGGAGGAGGGTGTGGTCAATCGAGTCAAAGACTGTAGTCAGGTCAGGAAGGACCAGGAGGGAAAGTTTACCTTTGTCACAGTCACACACACTGTCACGGAATAGGAACATTCAGAAGTACTAGTCAGAATGTCTCATTGAAGAGAAACTGAATATATTACAATGATTCAGTAACATTTAACTTGTTTGGGGGAGGGGGAAAGGTGTGGGAAAGGAGAGGTTTCTGTAATGGTTTGATAATGGGACGATATTGGGGGCTTTTACCATGCATTTAGCTTCTATTATATTGAGCTGGTGAGTTGCAGATGCACTTAGTGATGAATGTTCATTACCAACCAATTATCTCTCCCACAAATTTTCTTTGAAAAGTAGAATTGACTAGTGCCAGATATCATAAATAATAAATTGGTAGTTTGCCCAAAATGGACGCTTAATCCAACCTTAAAAACATTCCTGTTTTAGTCCAATTAGGAAAATCATATTTATTGCACAAATATGACTTCAGATGCAGATGAATAATAAGAACCAAAAAATGTATCAGCCTTACTTGGTTTAGGAGGGGTGGCTGGCAGGGGATGGGGGGGAAAGAGGTTGGTGGTGGAAAAGAGTGATAATCAGAGAAATTAAATAAATTGCTTCTAGCCATTTGGCTAATGGTAGTTTAAATCATTTAGTGGATTTTGCAAATAAGGACAACTCTTGTATTTTTTAATGTGTATCAATCCTATCGCAAATGTTCAACCCCAATTTCGCTGAAGCAGCACTTTTCCATGCAGTTTTCTTTACACTGTCAGCTATTTACACAGCTAAGCAGATTAAATATTTCTCAACAAGACCTACAATGGCCTATGCAAAGCTCAAATACTGACAAAATAACTGCACATATCCAACATCAGCATGCATCTCATTACCCAATCTAAAACATGGCAACTGGTTCCATGATCTGCTTTCAGGATCTTTGGCTGCAAAGTGAAATTCAATTCCCATTGTACGCACAGCACTTAGTCTCAATAGATGCCTCCACCTTTTACAAAAGTTCTGACCACCTATAAAAACTAACTGAAATTGTATTTTATCTGCATCAGTGTTGTGAAACGTGCAATGTGGTGAAACAATGTTCATATCTTTATTCCAAAAATGTGGCCTGCATACTTCAAATTAATCTCTCATTATACAAAGAATGCATTTTAATAGTTCAAGTTCAGGATATAAAACTTATAAATCTACTAAATTAATTAGCACTTTGTATTTTGATGGGGAAAAATAACAAAAATAAGACAGCAAGTGATCCAAGTTCTTGCTACTAAACAAGTAACATTACTGCAGCCTATGGGCACCTCCCCACCCTTTCAGCCAGGAAACTGTGAAGAGAGGAGGAAAAAAATGCATAATACATGTGAATACAGAATGTGAGGACTATACCCTGGGTACCTATAACTTTAGTCCAAAGTAATTTAAACCGTAATCAGATTAACTGTTAAACTGCATGTATGCTGAACTAAAGACTTCAGTTTAAATTGATATAAATACATCCTAAATTTAAGAACGTATGCCCTTCCTTCCAAAAACAAATTTGCCATGATTTATGACAAGCGTTTCCATCTCCAAAATGCTCTTCAGCTGCTAATTTGGATTGGGAAGAAGAATCAGCCAAGATAAAGTAAATTATTGCAAACAATGTTAGATCTGGAATGCACTGTCTGAAAGGTTGGCGTGGAAGTAGATTCAACAATAACCTAACTGGATAACTCTTTCAAAGAGCTGGCACAGGTACAATCGGCCAAGTGGCCTCCTTCTGCACCATATGATTTTATGATTCGAAGTATTTCGGAACCAATAAACCTAGTCATTTCAGAAACTGAACAGCTGATTTTTAGTATTCAGGCACATGTATTTAACCTATCATATTCACATAAGCAAAGCATAGCAGCCCCATAAAACACAAAATTGCTCAACTCATACAAAACTTGTTTCTTGGTTGTACATTTTTTCACCCTGTTTATACTTTCCAAAATGTTCATCAACTTGTAAACAGATTTGTGCATTTGCAGTTATCATGTATACTTTGCTTCTTCTCTTCAAACAACAACGTTGTTATAAATAGCAATAAGCAAGCAAGCAATTCAGTAAAACAACTCTTACTGTACTGACTGTAGCCCACTGCAGAAATTCAGCCATACTTGTACTTAATCTGTTGTGGAGGACATATTAAAAATCAACCATTTCACAGGCTCGCATTATTTTAAATGCCAGGGGCAGTGCACAAGTGTGAAGCAACCCAAGGAAGGAAGCAGAAGAAAAGGAGTTTACAAAATGGGGACCAAGATCAGAAAAATGCATAAGTAATAGTCACCAAGCGCTCATTTAGTTTTAATCGCCACAACTTTTTTATTGTTAAAATGTCTACAATGATATTAAAACATACCAAATACTGCTTATTTCACTATTTTCTGACAAACTAGAACCTGGTTCCGTTTTGGTGAAGTACTGCTGTATTTCTTAAAGGGTTAAATTAAACGTCTTGGCATGGCACTACAAACTGCATATGAAAAATAAAAGCAATATTCATCAGGCAGAGGCGAAACGTTCATTTTAAAACTCGGAGGCCGAGGTGCAATAATAAAAAAAAACCAAACAGTTATAATAGAGCAATAAAAATATTATGGAAAAACATGCCCGTCAATGCTGTATTGTTCTTTAAAAATCTCCTTTGTTTTGCAAACTGCAAAACTGTACCTAGAAACCAAACCACAGGAAGATGTCAATATTCATCGATGTGATCATCCTGCCCTATCTTATAAATAGAATACACTTGTACAAATTTGCAAAAAACAGGTCAGAGCCGATCAGAAATATTTTTCCAGCACCCACGTGGCTGTAGATACTGTAACCCAGCTAGCTCTTCCTAACCATTTCTGATAGTAACTGCAGTCAAACTGAACACTACGCGAGGTCATCTCGTGGTGTTGCTATAACAACATCCTTGGCTGTTCCAGACTGACGTAACAACTGTATGGAAGTTGCAGTCAGTTGGTGGTTTGACCCAGAGTCTTTAACACAATCTAAAGGGATGGGAAAATTGATCTCCACCCCCTTAACCTGGCAAACAAACGTACAACCCATTCGAAGTAAAACACGAAGCTAAGTCGGGCTGGAGGGAAGGCTCCTTCTGCAAAGTGTTTTAGCAGCCACCATTAAAAAGAAACACACACCCAGGCCATCTGCAGTACCAGCCATGGAAGTATCAAAAATTGTAATAAAAGTGTTTTATCGTTTTGTTCAGCCATTTAATAAAGGCACTGCTGACACCTGAGACATGGAAACGATTTTTTTCCCCTGCTAGCAGTAAAAATGTTACAACATGTCATTTTTCTTTAATGTGAGCTTTAGAAAAAGCAGCAAGTGTCCTGCAGAAAGGAACGCAAATGGTTCCAATCAAGGACAGGTTAAGTATTGCATTCCAAATTTCGGCACTCCTCGGCACGCATATTTCACAAACATTCGCATTAAGTCTATTAAGTCTAATCGGGTATTCATCTGATGTCTAAACTAGCATTGTCCCGCCTACCTCTCATTTTGTCCTTTCACTTCTCAGTATAAAGAAAACAGCCAGAGAAATTGTATTCGGTTCAAATGAACGCCATCACGAACCTTATCGTCATCTAAAAAAGCTTTTGATCCCAAGTGTAAAATAGTTCAGTACCTTTACATAAACTGGCCAAACCAGAGAGAAGATGTTTAATGTCAGATGAGGATTTTAAACAGACATTGTGCACGGAAATACGGCACACTCCAGAATACCAAACATTTAGCTTGGTGTTTTATGGAAAGTAGCTTTAGGCTCTTCTAACAGGCCTGCCAATAATGGCATCCAAACAAGATGTAGATGTCAGACCCACCAGTACGTTAGCAGCTGTCTATCAACAGGGTCTCAACAGACACACCAATGATAGCGGCTTACGAGTGCTATAGGCAAACAAGCCAATAGCAGAGGTCCCCCTGCACGCTGTCACCAGACTCGACGACAACACATGAGCCTATCCTACTGCTGCCTGCACATCCACAATTAGAAGCAAGCCATCAAGGAGCTGTCACGTTGAATTATCCTGCTCAACAAACAATGTTGTGCTCTTCTAATGCACAAACTGCAGATATAATCACCGATTTAAAATTAAACACACTTGGGTACTACGGTATTTTTAAATCGACAACCGCCAGAATTTACAACCGAAGCCAATAAATAATCGTCATAACGCAATTAATTCATAGCTGAAAAAAATTACAAACAGCATATAACAATTCATACTCGCGACCTGCTCAGCAAGTCTTCCAAAAATAGCTATCAAGTTATGTCGTATGTGCTTTAAGCGTATGTGCATCACATAACGCAAAAATGTTTTTCTGTTCGTTAGCACATAACACTTCAACTGCAGGGACAGAAATTGAATTTTTCACATCAGCTTTCAGGCTCTAAGCATACAGAAAATACAATATTCGATCAAAACCTATTCTTAATCATTATATACCATATTTTGATACATTTGGCATAGTGTAAATATTCCACCCATAAAACTGATTTTCAAACTTTTTTGAGTGGAAGATCACTTACAAATATTGGCACACTCTCATCACCCGAAGGAAAACATTAAAAACTTTTAAGTATTAAGTGGAAAATAGAAATGTTATACTAGTTAGTCAACAAAGAGAGAAATACAGAAATATGAAACGATTGACAGAAATTGAATGACCTTGGAGATTTCCCGGGATCCCTACAGACAGTGGGGGCTAATTTGAAAACCTATTCTCCACAACGATTTACTCCATTGATGAGAATATATTTAAAGTGCACCTCATCTATTTTCCTGATTCTGCAACGGGAAAGTGGACCATACCGTATTGATTAGGAACACCCTAGGTTCAATTCCTGATCCATTCAGGGGTAGAACAATCTCAGCTGGGGCAGAAGTGGTAATAGATGGTTAGCTTCTGCAGCATCAGGGTCAGGATAGAACGAATAAAATGAATAAAAACAGGCTTCTCAGTCCAGTCGATATCTAACCACCCTGTTCAAAAAGCACAGGGGCAAACGTGGACACTTTTACCTTCGGGGACCAACGCCACCCCTTCCTCCTTTACACTCGCTCTCCTAGTGAGTATCCTGAAGGATAACCATTTCAGCATAAAGACGATAAGCCACTAGAATCGCATCCAACATGAGTCACATTTATGACAGCGAGGGTAAAGGGAAAAATGCAGATGAAAGCCTTAGAGAAAAACGCATCTACAAATTATGCTAACATAAGACTTTAAATACGCAATGGACTGCAAAAAAACGTGAAAACTAGCAGTGTATATGCTACTAAAAATAAAGACAAGGATACAACTGTCCTAGTTATAGCCTCTCATAGATAACCATGATTATGACAATTTTAACAAGCATATTCATAAAACGTCTCAACAAGGCGGCTGCATGCATCAAAATATATTTTAAAATACGTTTTAAATCGTGGTGGTGAAGCATTTAATGGAGAAGTCCTTCCCACATTTTTTTCAGTGTATATTACAGGCATGCACAAGGACTAACAGAGCGGAGGGTGACACTATGCAGCTTTTATAGAAAGAAATACCATTAAAAAATTCACATCAGGATTAAACAAATCCATCTCTTTCCTTCCTCCCCCAACTAACATCGACAAGGGACAAAATGCTATGGCGACG
This sequence comes from Cetorhinus maximus, assembly GCF_964194155.1. Lineage (NCBI taxonomy): Eukaryota > Metazoa > Chordata > Chondrichthyes > Lamniformes > Cetorhinidae > Cetorhinus > Cetorhinus maximus. The sequence goes on from NC_135891.1 coordinate 15,986,063, forward strand.
GTTTGATTGACAGGCGTCTCGGCCAGTGGGAAGGCAGGCTGGGGGGGCTGGGAGCCAATGAACGCGAGGAGGGGGCGGGACCCAAGCTCCCAAGTTCGGCCTCAGTCATTAAGTTGTCCCGAACCAAGATTTTTGTTTTGAAAAAGCGCTGAGGCGAGGCGGCCTCATCCGGAGCGGGTGGCCGGGATTGTGTCTGCGTGTGGTGCAGACTCCCCCGCCCCTGGTTAACAGGTTACTTTGAGGCTCTCAGGTGAACTTCACTCCGGGACGGACGGCGCTGAAGGCGGGCCGGGGGGTGGAGGGAGGGAGAGGCTTCTCCACAAAGAGGATGAAGGGGGGGGAGGTGGGTGGGGGGAGGTGGCAATTAAAAATAAATAAATTAATTAAAAAACACTTAAAGAAACATTTTTCCTCACCCGTAAACCAAGCTTTAGCACCAACTTACCGCGCTGCTTGTTACTCAGAGGAACATTCCAGTATCCTGACCTTCGTTTCCCTAAATAAGCCGAGTAAAAGCGCCGCCATGTTGCTCCTTGTTTATTTAAATCTCGAACACTCCCAGGGAGGGCGGAGAGACCCCCACAGTGCGCATGCTCTTCGCCGGGCCACCGCGGTGTCGCCTGGGAGTTGGAGTCCGCTTCCTCCAGGCCGTCAGGTGCGCAGGTGACCTCCCCAGTCCTTGCTGTTGCGAGTAGGGAGGTGGGGAGGGTGTTGGGTTACCGCGGTAAGGGAAAGAACGTAACCTACTCGGCTTTTTTAATTGCATGCGATCTGCTGGATCCCCGCGCAGTGAAAATAAAACTGCAATAAAGCAAAATGCTTGAAATATAACACAAGTATAGGATCACAGTATCTTTACAGTGCAGATGGAGGCCATTCGGCCCATCAAGTCTGCACTGGCTCTCTGAAAGAGCCGTCCCACTCCCCTCCCTTATCTCTCTTCAGGTAGCAACCCTTTTGAATACCTGGATCAAACCTGCCTCCATCACCCTTTCAGCATCTATATAAATAAAAGGCAGGTTTTGACATTTTAGGTGTGCACCCTTCATCAGAACATAATTACTTGTGTAAAGTTTTAAATATAAGTAACTTAAGTAAGTATTCAATGTTAAAGTTTGGTATAGAATGTCATGGAATCCACAACAGCTCACACAAACTTTTTCTGAGTCTTCTGCCATATCTCTAATCCCTTCTCCCTCATCTAGGGAAGGGATTTATTTAAAGGAGTTGGGTATGCTCAGTGCAAAATATTGGATAGACAATGATTTTGGGGCAGGGAATTAGGACTATAATATTTGGTATACAAGGTATTGGATGCAGTGTCAGTACATAAAGAATGTAGCTGGCATTCAGCACATTGCCATTGGATTGTAGGTACAGCAATCAGTATAGAGAATTCGGTATAAAGAGAGTATTCAGTACATAGAATGTTTTCTGTATCTGATTGGATGTTCAAGAAATATGATTATGGGCAGGGAATAACCACAGAGCCTTTGCATATATGGCTGTGGCATCAATTCTACAGATTACAAGTTCAGGTATGCAGGTGACATTCAGATCATTGTGTACACAAGGTACAGCAGTAGTAGAATCAGGTATTGAGAGTCCATACAGTTGTAAAAGGTAATTACAAGAATCTTCAAACTAGCTTTTTGGCGTTGCTATACACTGGAATGTTGTGTAGCATAAGGAAAATTAAATTGCAAAGCCAGCAATAACCTATATGAGAAACAGGAAATTGTGTCAAATAAATGTTCTATTAGTTAATGCAAGGATTTGTTGTCTTGATGACTCAATAATAAAGGACTGATTCCAACAAATCTAGATTAAGAATTCATTAATTATAAATTTCACTTCAAAAGCCATTGTGGAGCTAAGAAGATGAAAACTATTAATTCAAAAACTGAGTTTGGTTGGATTGCACATAGTACTCTCAGGATGTGTGTTTAAGTGATTGGCTATTAATTGTTATTTTGATCTTACAATGCTCTAATTGTATTTTTGAACAGAAGTGTACTTAAATGCAGAAAGTACTGTCTACAATATGATGTCCCAGTATTGCTTGTTTTCTTAAATGAATCATGGATCTAATAGCATAATTACACGATAACTATTAAAATAATTACAGGGAAATAAATGTGTCTTGTATTAATGAAATACACACCTTGGGAACTGTATAGGGGAAAAATGTACCAACTTATTAAATTCTAACCTCATAATTCACTCACCCTTTATGAACCCTTGATTTTAACTCTGAAAATGAATGGGTTTTGAGTGAATAAAAATCTCACCCATGGAGCTGAGTGTCACTTGCATCCTCCCCACCCACCCCCACCTCATATGCGACTTCTACAAATATAAAGCAGAACCACGATTAAGCTAATGCCCAAGTTGATACAAATAATTAATTAGTCCCCAATATCTCACATGATCTCTGGTGCATTGTCAGAGAATTTCAGATTTACCAATGGAACTTCAGAGAGCTCCAACCTAAACTTGTGTATAATCTCAAATCAAATAAACCATCTCTAACTGAGACAGAGATCATTCTGTTGATGGGAACACCAGCTGTTCCCTGATGCCACCTTAGTAATAGAAATTCAATTATTAAATTTGCAGCATACATTTATGTTGGTTATCTGATTATACAAATGTCAGATAGTTTACTTTGGACTTGTGGCAAGAAGGTTGTGAACCACCATGATGGATATTGTCCACTGAAGAGCATAATGAGCAGTATTCCTATGGAATTACAGAGCAAAAAAATTACATGAGATGAGGGTCATAACCTGCCACACCCATATCTCATGAAAGAATAAAAAACAATCAAATGGCCAAGATGGAAAAATCAGACTTGGTATAGACTAGTTTAAACCATTTATTCAATGTGTTTATATACATATACCAATTAAGTGTGGTGGTGTGTTACAGTTCACTGGGAGTCCAAGTTGCTGTGGCAACATACACTTTTTTTTTTATATATACTGTAGCCTGGAGCTATGGATAGTGATGGTAGAGACACCCATCACATGGCTGACCAGAAATCTCTCCCACTCTTACAACCTACGATTGGCACATGTTGGAAGGATTTACAGGTTGGTACACAAGCGTTATAAACACTCCTTCCTTGGTGACACCCGAACCGGGAGCTTCTTGTTCAGAAACACGGACGCTACTCACTGCACCATAAGACCACCCACCATGTAAGTGTAGTTTTATGGAAACAAATCTCACTAAATTCAGGCACTAATTGGGGCCGATTTCTCTATTTACCTAAAAGGTACTGTGCCTTTTCTCTCTATCTCTCAGCTCCCTGCTCCCCTTTGCTGAACCACCATTGCTTCTCTGACTACAACCATGCCCATTTCCCCTGCCTCTGATTCAGGAATGTGAACAGGCATATTTTTAGCTTTAACCTCTTTTCCTAAATTATCCCACTTTCCGTGCGTGCATTTTCAAATGCTAAACGGTTCGGACTATTTTAATTCCAAGCAAACGGTGTGGTTCAAATTGAATGTCACTGCATAATTATTTCATTTTATTAAGGAACGTCTAAATTTCAAAAGATGGTTTAACCACTGCATTATTAAACTGGATTTTCACTTTTTAAAATGTGCGCTCTGTCAATTCGGTCTCTGATCTGCAGCAGCATTCAATAAGGTATTATTCTGAGCTCCCTACTTTTGATGTAAGCGTGCCAGAAGTTTATCTCAGGTCGTATACTCAAATCTTCACAGGTAATTAAAACAAAACATGACCTTGAAATTAAAGATAGTGTTGTGAAATCTACACCAGCTGCTAATCAGGTGGTGTGCATTTGTTTGCAATTGAAGTACCGGTGTTAACAGGGTTAATTTCACACCAATTATTTTGTTATGGTAATATCCCATAGTGCATTTCAAAACCTGTATTTAAAAGAAATGCTTGTGTGTACGTGCAGTGCCTAGAAAAATGCGCATTGGCCTCTGGAATGTGGGCGGCGATGTCTGCAGCTATCGGGTGGAGGTTTGGGAGGTGGGGAGAACACCTACGTGTCAGTGGTAGTACCTTCAAGTGTCTGTAAACTACACGGATTAATGCTTAATTCTAATACAGTACAACGCACAAGTTACTATTGAGGGGATGGGCGAGAGAGGGTCATTGACCTGGATTTAAAGCGCGCGCGCGCACACACACACACACGCCCTCTGCTGCATTATGAGGGTTTTTTTTATACCCACCAGATTCCTTCAGCGATCTTTCACCCTGGGTTTTTTGCTCCAGTCTGCGGCTTTTTGTCAGACCTGTGGAATCTCCTGCAAGGCCTGGGTTTCCGCCGCTGTCAGTCCCCTTCCAGCAGTAAAATAATTTATATTTAAAATATCAGATAATACTAATAAATCAGGGGCTGGATAGACCACCCCCACCCCCCCAGACCATTTGTGGATTCGTATGCACCCGTCAGTAAGAAACAACTTTTTCCTAATAATGCAATTTTAGTGCAATTGTATTGGGAAAAGGTAACATAAATATGTTCATAAGTACATTCCTGCCGAAGAGAGATATTCAACAGAGGAACGGCAGCTTTTGGAGGTGATTCTGGGCTCTTTGAGAGGCGTCATTTAGATTTGTCGGAGACCACCACTCAGCAAATGAAACACTTCTCGTTTCCTATTTATTTTGTCTTGATAATGCAGTGTCCATTCGCTGTCCTGTGGGTTGAAAAAAAAACTCCCTTGCAAATGGAGTCTCATCTTAGCCGCCCTGCTTAATGATAGTGAAACTTGTCAGAAAGAAGGGAAGCGCGATAATAGAGCAGTTTCCCAGCCGCTGAGCAGTATGGGCCAGCTAAGCATCCATTAATAACCAGGTATTTTTTTGCAACCCAGAGCTATTTAACAATTGGAGACAAAGGTTCGGGGCCGGAACATTAGCTGCTACAATGCAAAAGTTAAGAACGCTCAACTCACTGTTTTAAAAAATAGATATAGAAAGGTAGCACATATGGCTGCGCGTTAAAATGAAGGACGAAACCGACGATATTAGAACTCTAATACTTCTGTAATTCGGGTTACTTCGAGAAATCAACAATAAGACTATGCACCAGTATGAATTTTTCCATTCATCATAGCAGCCATACTTATAAATATTTAAGTATCATTTGCACCAAATTAAGATGCTCGCGTGCGATGAATTTACCCCTATTATTGGTTTGAGACTACAAACTCAATTCGCTTCAAACCTCTATACTGCGGTTATAATCTTTGTACATGGACAACTTTTCATATGTACTTTATTCTCTGGAATGTAAGAAGGTCATGAAATATGCTATATAAATGCAAGCTGTTTCTTTCTCACTTCACCCTTTTACCCAAAGCAGTTTTGGATATGCATCTACAAGACAACCATATAATTTTAAATAATAAGCTAAGGTCATGTAGCACTTGTTGCAACTCCAGCTCAGTGCAAAGCCATGTTACGAAATTATTTTGAATAATTTTAGCATTCAAAGAAATTTGAAACTCCTGTTCATTCTCTCAAAATATCAATCCCTTTAACTGCCCAGAGCATAGGTAAGAGCAATGTATAACAACTTGCATTTATATAGCACCTTTAACATAGTAAAAACACCCAGAAGTGCTTCACAAGAGTGTGATCAGATAAAAAAAAATTGACATGGATTCAAAGAAGGGGACATTAGCACAGGTTAACAAAAGCTTGATCAAGAAGAAAGATTTTTTAGGGAGCGAGAAGTGGAGGAGGAAGGAATTCCACAGCTTAGGGCTTAAGAGTTGGAGAAATACAGAGCTCTTAAGAGAATTGGAGGAGGTTACAGAGATGGAGGGGGGTGGCGGGCTATGAAGAGGTTTGAATATGAGAATGAGAATTTTAAAACCAAGGTATTTGGAAACTGGGAGCCAATATAGTCAGTGAACATAGAAATGATAGATGGATGGGTTGGTGCAAGTTAGGATACTGGAGCAAAATTTTGGATGTGCTTAAGTTTATTGAGGTTGGAAGATGGGAGGCCAACCAAGAGAGCATTGAAATAGTCGAGTCTGGAGATAACAAAAGCAGCAGTAAGGTTTTCAATAGCAGATGCAGCAACGGTCATAGAGAAAATATTAGAAGCCATTATTAAAGATGTTATAGCAGGGCACTTAGAAAAAATCAAGGCAATCAGGCAGAATCAACATGGTTTTGTGAAAGGGAAATCATGTTTAACCAATTTATTGTTATTTGAAGGAGTCACATGTGCTGTGGATAAAGGAGAACCGGTGGATGTACTGACTTAGATTTCAAGAAGGCGTTTGATAAAGTGCCACATCAAAGTTTATTGTGGAAAAGCAAAGCTCATGGTGTAGGGGGTAATATATTGGCATGGATAGAAGATTGGCTAGCCAACAAGAAGCAGAGAGTTGGCATAATTGGGTCTTTTCTGGTTGGCAGGAGTAGTGGTGCCACAGGGATCAGTACTGGGACCTCAATTTTTTACAATTTACAAAAATGACTTGGATGAAGGGACCAAAGGAATAGTGGCTAAATTTGCTGATGACACAAAGATAGGTAGGAAGGTAAGTTGCAAAGAGGACGTAAGGAGGCTACAAAGGGACATAGATAGGTTAAGTGAGTGGGCAAAGATCTGGCAAATGGAGTATAATGTGGGGAAAAGTGTAATTTTTCGTTTTAGCAGGAAGAATAAGCAAGCTTATCTAAATGGTGAGAGATTGCAGAGCTCTGAGATTGAGGGGGATCTTGGTGTCCTAGTGCATGAATCACAAAAGGCTAGTTGCAGATACAGCAAGTAATTAGGAAAGCTAATAGAATGTTATCGTTTATTGTGAGGGGAATTGATTACAAAAGTAGGGAGGTTATGCTTCAGTTGTACAGGGCATTGGGAGACCAGATCTGTGTACAATACTGATCTCCTTATTTAAGAACAGATGTAAATGCGTTCGCAGTTCAGAGAAGGTTTACTAGACTAATACCAGGAATGGGCAAGGTGTCTTATGAGGAAAAATTGGACAGGTTAGGTTCATATTCACTGGAATTTAGAAAAGTAACCTTGGTTTTAAAATTCTCATTCTCATATTCAAACTTGATTGAAACCTTGATTGAAAGATTCTGAGGAGCCTTGACAAGGTGAATGTGGAGAGGATGTTTCCTCTTGTGGGAGAATCTAGAGCTTGGGGGTCACTGTTTAAAAATAAGGGATCGCTCATTTAAAACAGGGATGAGACTTTTTTTTCTCTGAGGATCATGAGTCTTTGGAACTCTCTTCCTGAAAAATCAGTGGAAGCAGAGCCTTTGAATATTTTTAAGGCAGAGCTAGATAGATTCTTGATAAACAAGGGGGTGAAAGGTTATTGGGAGTTGGCAGGAATGTGGAGTTGAGGTTACAAGATTAGGAGTAATGGTCAGGTATGCTAATTGGCAGGATGCGACTAGTGATGTTAGACAGGGATCCATGTTAGGGCCTCAATTATTTACTGTATTTAATAACTTGGATTATAGGATAGAAAGCCAAATGTACACAAGTTTTCAGATGACACAAAGCTAGGCAGCATAGTAAGCAGGGTAGATGGGAATGTAAAATTACAAGATATTACTAAATTAAACAAATGGACAAGCTGTGGCAAATGAACTTAATGCTGTTGAAGCAAGTGTGAGGGTGAGGTTATCCATTTTGGACATTAAAAAAAGACAGATAGGAGTACTTTATAACTGGTGAAAAGGTAAAACCAATGAAAGTCCAAAGAGACTTTCAGGGTCTATTTATATAGATTAAAAAGTAATTTAGAAGATTATGGGATCATTTAATCAAAGTTTTCAAGATATTAGGGTAGGTAGAGAGAAACTATTTCTACTGGTTGGAGAATCCGTGACATGTCCCAAAATTAGAACCAAGCCTTTCAGGAGTGAAGTTAGGAAATACTTTTACATGAAAAGTGTGGTAAAAAATTTGGAACTCTCTTCTGCAAATGGCTGTTGATGTGGGTCAATTGTTAGATTTAAATCAATAGATTTCTGCTAACGGTATGAGGAGTTTGAGGAAAAGGCAGGTATACAGATATAGGCCACAGACCAGCTATGATTTCATGAATAACAGAACAGGCTCGAGGGACTATATGACCTTCACCTGTTCATCACTTTGCTGGCTGCAAAGGGGCCAATATATTATGTATGCAGCAAGCAATGCTCCATTGGTGAGTAATTTTTAGTGGACTGAATCTTGGTGGGAAAATTTAATGTACATTGGGCCAGTAAGATACCCCATGAGTTGCAAATATTAAGAGCTTGCTGGTTGATTTATACTCTGCCATTTTAACAAACAGTATCGCACCCTTAAGACTCCCCATTATTTTTAAGAACTTGCTAGATTTGTGCATCAACCAACCTCTCTGGCTCTAAAAGGGAACAATTTACATAGTTTAATCTCATTCCTGTACGTAGTCATTGTTAGAAATTTTTAAAAAGTCGCATTTAAATTTTCCTTTGTCTCTCCCAAACCAATTTTTCTTTCCCTCTTTTATTTCTTTTTTGAATCTAATTTGATTAATTCGCTCTCCATCATGACACTCTCAATCCTCAAGTCTCATTGATTAAGAAGATTGAATGTTGGTCCCATAGTTCACAGAGGCACCCCAGATGCCCTGTTGCCCTAACCAAGCCATAATCAACTTGCACTTCCAGCAAGTTACAGGGCAAAGTTTCAAACTGAAGGGTGCAGAATAAGATCAGAAAAAGGAAAAACAAATGGTGCATGCTCTGCTCTAATAAGATCTTGCACACGTTATGAGTGTCAGCAGTACCTGCACATTTCTCCTGACTTAATGCTAATATAATTCCAAAATTGTAACATTGCATTGGAGTTAAACTACACCTCATGTGTAGTATGAATGGCACAAAATTATTGCCAGTGATACAGAGACCAGAAAAGTTCCAGTGTTTCTCTCTGATTTCCACTTTCAATCAAAACAGCAGCGAAATACACAACTTGCATCAGTGACCATGAGCTAGCAGAGGGAGGAATTCAACCCAAGGTTTCTGTTCCTGATCACTATATCTCAACCTTTCAGCAGATTAACTAATATGGCATGAGCCAAGGTTGCAAGATTGCTGAATCCAAAAGGATTATTGTCGATTCCAACCTAGAATTTCTGTTTATGCTATTTTGTAGGTTTTCTGCTAATCTCCTGCTGAAATTATAACAGAACCTCAAAAGAACTCTTGTGGAAATTAAAGGACGCTAGTCCAGTATGGTAATTATTTAAATGTTTCTAATTTCCATGGTTAACTTCACAAGTGCCAATTTACATTCATTTGCCTCAATATTTTTTGTGTTTTGGATTTTTAAAAATTTACTTTTCTCCTGTGTCCCACTTACTTTGATTCATTATCTTTTTCAGTTATTTACATTTTTAAAATTAAATTTCTTCAAAATTATTTCAATGGAGATATCTCTACTCACTACTACACCCAACCTCAGAGACAAAAATTACACTTGCACATTGTGAAAAATGCTGCAGATATGCTTTTACTAGTTTATGTATGACAATTGGATGGTGTCCATGGAATCTAAGTGGCCGGTTGCAGTTCTTGGCAGCTCCATCATTAGGGATAAAGCAGGGATGGACAATTTTAACAGGCCAAAAGCAACCCTAAAACAGTTGTGCTGCATTTACCACCTCATTACTCCCTCCAACCCCACCGGCCATCATTGCCCACTAGGCATTACTATGCAGAAAGGTCTGCGACTGCTCCCAAGTCCTATGTTCCTATATGGTTGTCAACTCTCCCAGATTGTCCTGGGCACTAATGCTAAGGGTCTGGGAGAAAAGTACTGTGTCATTCGTGGAAGTTCATACTTCTGTATCTCGGCCACCTGTGCAATCTACAGTTGCAATTTCCAGACCCAGCGTCATAGCTGACACACAAAGAATCTGATAAAAACAAAAAACTGCGGATGCTGGAAATCCAAAACAAAAACAGAATTACCTGGAAAAACTCAGCAGGTCTGGCAGCATCGGCGGAGAAGAAAAGAGTTGATGTTTCGAGTCCTCATGACCCTTCAACAGAACTGTGGCAGTGTGCTTTGAGAACTGGCACAAGAAAACTTGTACATTAGTTTCTGCAAATTTCAATTCTGTCTACTAAGCAGCCTGCCTCAGGTTATAAAAAACCTTCTTTTATTTTGGATTTTTCACGACCACACTATGTCCCAAAATGCTTCACAATTAAGAATTTTTGAAGTGCTACCATGGCTTCCATGTTTCCAACACACAGCAAGATGAGAACATTACCAGATAATGCTTTAGTGACATTAAGGGATAAATATTAGTTATGATAAAAGGAAGTACCCCATGCTATTCAAATAGTGTCATGGAATCTTTTATATCCACCTACAGGGGTAGATAGAACCTCTTCCATCCGGAAGATGGCATCTTCCACAGTTGGTCACTCAGTACTGAAGTGTCAGCTGAGATGATATCCTCATTGGATAGATGATCAGGACTGGAGCTCCTAATTACAACAATGCCCACCCAGCAGTTCTCTTGCTGCCCATTTAATGTAGTAGTGTTTAGATTTCAAGTATGCACAAGAGATAGGCAACACACTAATTTACTTGTAGCTGGAGAGGGGAAGCACATTATTGAAGAGCTTTCACAGAGAGGGACCCTCAAATCCCTTCAACAGAAAGGATAATTTGAACTGGATGGCAAAGATTTTAAGTATTTACAGCTTCTAACTATATAGTATGGGGATATTGGATAAAAGCTGTTAGATATTTGTTTTTATATCATCTGCAGTAGCTTCTTGCAGATAAAGAATTATCCGAAGAGTCATATTGAACTCAAAGCGTTAACTGTTTCTCTCTCCACAGATGCTTCCAGAGATGCTGAGTTTTTCCAGCATTGTGTGCTTCTATTTCAGAATTATCTTGGTTCACTGGTGTGAAATTCCAAGTTAAAACCTCTTAAGATGACATGGTTTCTTCCAGAGCAAATAGACTGCCATCTAGGAGTCTGATATGTTATTCAGCGAATTCAGACTTACTGCAACATTATAAAATCAGTCACAGAATAAATGGAGATTCCATCAAAACTCCACAAAGTTGTCATAAGCAGGCCGTCATTAATGATCTGGGGTCGAATAAAAGTATTTCAACATAAATGTGGAGACACTTCAAATTAGAGCAATACTACAAACAATGCATAAATTCTACATCTTGATTGTAAATAGTCAATCTCTACAACTGTTGCATTAACATGAGTGGATAGTCCACCTATCAAGAACCACAACATTTAAATTGTGACCCATTTCTGTACCAATTCACTGCCACTGGAAAATCCTCTTTGTTACAAAATTTGAACATCTGTCCTGATATATGGCTAGGTGTCAAATTTTGTATAACAATCCCATGCAGCACCTTGGGATGTTTTGCTATTTTAGAGGTGCTACATAAGTGCACCTTGTTGCTGACCCATTGCTGAAGAAATTAATTTGATTACCATTTGAGGTAACTTGAAGTGGAAAACTGCCAACTGTGTCTTTTGGATGATTATCGTAACGTTCAGATGACAGCTTCAAGAACAGACATAGCAAACTACGGGCATCCCACCAGTTATAGAACCAAGAAACTTTCAGTTCAATGCCCAGCCTAGATTTCTTGCACAGGACAGTGCAATCCTATTTCAGAGCTGATTACACAAATTGTGTCAGCATTTCCACCAGTGGCTATGCATCTCTGTAGGTTGGACTGCTGTACCTACATCTAACTACAAACTATGTGTACTGCATACACTGAACTTGTACATTGCTGTAGACAATATCTGTTCATTTAAAAAAGTTTTCTTCCAAATCACTTCACTGAACTGCCCCAATCTGCAAAGTATACACAGCAGCTTTAGCATTTCAAATGTCAAAATATCAAAGATAATCAGCAATTTAAAATGTCACAGATGAGGCAACAAGTTTATTTTCCAGATTACAGAAATAGTGGTTTTATAACATCAGATTTAAAATGTATGTTGAACTTACAAGACCCTGCCGCCAAACATATACTTACACAAGAGCTTGGCATTTGAAGGTATGTTTAGAGTAGCAACTCAAAAACACAGTACTGTGTTCTACAACTCACAACTGAATATAACAAAATGACTATGTGAAGTTAAATAAAAGTCACCTTGAACCATCTTCTGTTGTACCAGCAGAGGAATAAAAAAGGCTCCCACTGCCCTGGCCACAAATTCATTAGAACACAAAAGCAAATGGAGTGGGAACAAGAAACTGTTACAGTTACATTGATTCACAAAATATATTAGAAAAACAAATTAACTACATTTACATGACTGAGTTTAGAAAGGCTTCTGACATTCAGGACTATTCTCATTTTAACTGTAACCGGCTAAGTGGTTATGTTTCATGTCATAACATAATAAAGTTTAAGCTGCTGTTCACATATAGCGCCCTCTTAAAAAAACACAATCAAATTTATTTATACATACTTGTAAGAAAATAGACTGGGAAATGACTGCTTTTTGATATCTCATTGGAGTTTCAGTATTTCCTCATGGATAAGATCAATATTCTGGTCAGCTCTGCCCATCCTGTCAGTCACACAGGATGTCCTGTCTCCCTAAAGTACTGATTAAGCACAGCAGCAGTCATTTTTTTTTTCCAGTCTAAATGCAACAAATGTCTGCATACAAATATTCCAACATAAACAATAAGATAGTCCCTGTAACATTGTCCATTGTCACAGAGCTGGGGTACTACAATTAGGCTGAAAACAGTGGTTTAACTGACAGCATGTGAAATTTTATCCTCCACTCCAAACGAGAGAGCATGAGATCGTCTAACAGCATTTTATCAAGTATTTTACCTCCCTGTATGTTGATTCTACATGCAACATTCACAGCAGCAGGCAGGGATGAGAGAAGCTTGGACTGTGCTCCAATTTAGGCACCAACACATTGTGTTAATCAGTATGTAATAGTGGGATTCACCTCAAACTTTGTTTTAGGAAACAATTCATGGAATTGCTCATAGAGATTTACAAGAACCATACAGCTTCCTATTTGCATAGAAAGACAAAACAGGTAAGTTTATTCTACTCGGTGGTTCATTATACAAGTGTGTACACACAGTTGATTTTGTATAAATAAATGGTTGTGTACATGGTGATTCAATATAGGTAGATGGAAGTGTGTAGAAGTTTATTTGGCGCATGTATGCATTCTTGTTTTACAAACATACCCAGTAATATGGCACATGGTCAACACGTCTGTACACACCAAGTGTTTTGATAAAATGATATGAAGTGTATATGCACTGATTCAGTACAAATGAATCAGCACAGGCTTGTATATAAGGCGATTCAGTAAGTGAGGATGTGTACACATGATGATTTGGTACAGATATTTGGGAAAGTAAGCCTGTATGTATACATGCTCGTTTGGTAGATTTGATACACAAAAACGCTTATGATTTTCAGATGTATGTGTACAAGGGATTCTGAGAAAGGCAAATGGGTAACATACAAGGCTCTATTTATCAGGTGTATAAAATCTTTCATAATGGGATTGGCTTGACCAAAGTTGATTGGAGCACATGGTAGAAACTAAGCACAAATTAACAGGAGGTATCTTCCAGCTTTGTCAGAGTGGGCAATTGGTATAAAGTAATTTTTGAAGATGCACATAACTTGAACAGGAGCTGCCAGCTAAAAACATATTCTATAACGAATCCTTTAGTTATGAAACACCATGAAGATACCCCAAAGTAAGAATGTTAGATTTCCCTAAAGAAGGAATCTAACTTAGGAGAATGCCCAGAGAGAATCAGCGTGTAAAACCATTTAATTGCCTCTTAGTGGGAAATATTATGGGGAAAAGCACAGTAAGTGTGTTTTGAAGTTAATCTGGTTTAAAATATTTTTACAACTATCATGTAAAATACTACTGGTGACAATTGTCATTTAAGACAAGTTGGTTCCAGAACCACTTCTTAAAACAGCAAAACAATTTCTTCTTTGATTAAAATAAACAATGTTTAAAAATGCTCTAAAGTCATGTGTTTGAGATGAAAAAAAATCAACAGTGAAACTGACTAGGCATAATGGTTAAACTTTGATGCCTTTTCATGTTAAAACTACAGAAGTAGACAACATTTGTCAAAGTTAAGGCACAGTCCCCATCATGCATCTATGGGCAAAGCACTATGCTGATTTGGGCTTGAAGCAACTAAAATGACACACAAACACAAAGAGCAAAGGACCGATTTTCTCATTTAACATAAATTTTAAAAAATAATAACCTCCCCCTTGAAAAACAATTGAACTGAGTTACTGTATAATTGCAACAGTTGTTTTTGGCTTGTCATTTTTTACATTTCACATCAAGGACACTTGAATAAAGGGGGATGGGTAAAGGTTGGAGGTCAAACACACACACATACACACTCAGTCACAGAAGTAAAACAAAACTTCACATAGAAGTTTGGGCAGCATTTAACAATCCTTTTGTTGGCGGGGGGGGGGGAACAAATAAATAAAAAACCTCACACTATGGTCTGAACAAGCTGTAGGAACTTTACAGCAAGAAATCAATTACATATTCAACCAACCTACCAAAAAAAAAATTAGAGCCAAAGCCTGTAATAATGGCGTGGACACCACTCCAATAATGTGCCATTGTTATCCGCAGGGACATAATGATTCATTCAGATCAACATAGCTTTAGTGCAACAGTGGAGACTGGCACACAGGGTGAAGTGGAGTTATTTTTCAGGAGTTTTAGGAAATGAAGAACTAAGTTACATTTTACATTTGAACTTGTATTCACAGTTTGTTTGGATCTGGGGGGGTTCTTGCACTTCTTGAAATCTAAATATCACAATAGACTCACTGCAAGGGGGAAGAGACAATGCAAGAATAAATCAGTGTAGCTGTAATAGGCCCAGTCTCCAGGTAATAAGACAATCTTCATATTTAATTCTGAACACATTGTTAGGAACTCCAAAATTCATGCCTATCGCACTGGTAACGGGGCCCACAACAGCCTTTGGTAAAGGCATCCGACTGGCTGATTTCTATCTCACCCCAATTACCACAGCCACCTTTCCATCATTCAGATGTCCTCCTGCCTCCACCCAAAACTGACAAGAGCAAAAAACTGCAGGCATGCACCCCATTAGAGCTGAACATTTACCACTCGAGGCCTGTTCCAATAGCTGATCTGTATGGTACAGTAGGACTTCAAATCTTACTCCCATTCATAAGACTGCAAGGAGAGCCTCTCAACAGGGTCAGCCATCACTTTCTTTGCTCGACTCTGATCAGTAAATAGTGATGAAAGTAGAGTGGTTTAGGGGTGAGACAGGATAA
The DNA here is from genome assembly GCF_964194155.1 of Cetorhinus maximus. NCBI lineage: Eukaryota > Metazoa > Chordata > Chondrichthyes > Lamniformes > Cetorhinidae > Cetorhinus > Cetorhinus maximus. Next base: position 16,001,430 of record NC_135891.1, read on the forward strand.
AATAGATTTGTGATTATCACAGTTTTTTTCCCTTCAGAGATTTCCCATGTTTTAAAATCCAGCTTCATGAAGCTTTTGCTTTCCTTGCACGTGGTGAGGTTCCACTTTCGGTCTTCACTGTTCCATTAGATGCATTAGCTGCAAAAACATTATAAAAATACAGAAGGTAATAAAAATTTAGTGCAAAGACACACACATTAGATCCATATTCCTATTTAAAGATGGGATGGATTAGAAACCTGGCACCCTTTACTTATCCTGGAGACCCAAGATCTTATTAGAAATTCTCTACTTGATCACTTAGTTGATTTGACTCGGTATACTTGGGGGAACTTCCCTCCATGAAAAACTGGAAGTCATGCTACACCCCTAAAGCCTAGAGGCAGTCATTTTATTTCATGTAGGCTTCAAAAACATAACAAGAATGACTGAAAATAATTAAAACCACAAGAACAGTAAAGAAGTACTGTTTCCCAGAGAAATCCATCTAGGAATGTGTCAAAATACCATTTGGTATAGGAATAGCATTCAGAAGCATAACATTACTACAGAATGGCTGTGAACTTACAGAGACAGCATGTAATAAAATCCCTCTGAATTTAGATGCGAGTAATCAGGGATCCTAAATCCACAGTAATATCAAACATAGGCAAAGAGGACTGAAGTCAACTAGTGCAAATTTAAATTAATCTTTTCCATGAGCATTTGATATTTGCTTCATGAACCAACAGTCAACTATTTGTAAGAATCAAGATGAATTATTGGACTGCTTTCTCTTTTGCAACTCTACTTTCTGACTGGCATAAACCTTCTAGGTACGATACATTCTAATCACTTCACTAAACAGGAAGTATAACTCTGCTGAACAGTGGAGCTTGGTTAAGCAGTTGACAGGGCAACAAAGGACTGAACATTATTGAAAGATATTTGTGACCACAAAAAAACTGGAGCAAATTGAACAGGAGTTATGGAGTAGCTGTTTGCTAAAATCACTTCACAAGTTTGGCAATTTTGATTCAAATTGTAGGCGGGGGGGGGGGGGGGGGGGGGGGAATTTCTTCACTTAGCACTGCTGCACAACACAGATTACATCAATGCCCCACAGAAGCTCACTGGCAACCTCCAATGATAGGAGGTATTACACATGAGCCGTGCTGGTAGTGACCACAGCATTGTATGCCCCTGGGGAACTGACACAAGTCTTCATAATGCAAATAACATGCCCCCTCTAGGTCTTCAATGGTATCATTCATGATAAAACAGACCATAAGACGTAGGAGCAGAAGTAGGCCATTCGGCCATCGAGTGTGTGCCACCACTGAATGAGATCATGGCTGATCTGACAATCCTCAACACTTTCCTGCCTTTTCCACATAACCCTCGATTCCCTTACTGATTAAAAATCTGTCTATCTTAGCCTTGAATATACTTAACGACCAAGCCTCTACAGCTCTCTGCGGTAAAGAATTCCACAGATTCACTACCCTCTGAGAAGAAATTCCTCCTCATCTCCATTTTAAGTGGGTGCCCCCTTACTCTGATATTATGCCCTCTGATCCTAGACTCTCCCACAAGGGGAAACAACCTCTCAGCATCTACCCTGTCAAGCCCCCTAAGAATCATATATGTTCCAATAAGGCCACCTCTCATTCTTCTAAACTCTGAGTACAGGCCCAACCTACTCAACCTCTCGTAAGAAAATTCCTCCATACCTGGGATCAACCTAGTGAACCTTCTCTGGACTGCCTCCAATGCCAGTATATCTTTCCTTAGATAAGGGAGCCAAAACTGTTCACAGTATTCTAGATGTGGTCTAACTAATGCCTTGTATAGTTTTAGCAAGACTTCCCTATTTTTATACTCCATTCCCTTTGAAATAAAGGCCAACATTCCATCTGCCTTCCCTATTACCTGCTGAACTTGTATGCTAGCTTTTTGGGATTCATGCACGAGGACCCCCAAGTCCCTCTGTGCTGCAGCTTTCTGTAGTCTTTCTCCATTTAAATAATATTCAGCTCTTCTACTCTTCCTGCCAAAGCGCATAACCTCACATTTTACCACATTATATTCCATCTGCCAAACAGATTACTTGTTTTAAAATAAGAGACAGGAGATTTAACACAAATTATTCTGGTAAGGTGCAGATATATTCTTTTCAGGCATTAAAGCGTAAGTCAGGAATTGAGCACAGGTTCATATTACTCAGAGGTCGATGCAATGTGACTTAAAAGTACCAAAGTATATAAAAGGACACTGTGGCCCGAAACTGACTCCATTACTGATGCATATTATGCGTGCCTACAAGGTGAGGTAGCACACAACATGCTAGAGGCTCATTAGGGTGCTGGGTTTATTTTTTAAGAAGTTTAAACAGAAGTGTTCCCAAATGTGGCTCAAGCAGCATTACAGACATTTCAGGGGATGTGTCTACGTGAAGCCTTCTTACTCCTACTTGGTTCTTACCCAGTAGACCATATTTTGGTGTTCCATTTATCTTTGCCTGTTCTCCAAAGGATAGCTGCTAGCCCTTGAAATAAGATGTTGCCCCTTGGATCATTATTGGCCTCAAAAGTACGGCAGCTATAAGGATAGCTGAAATAGAGATGGTCTGTGACATCTTATGACCAGCAACATACGATTTGCAACGCATTTTATGATAGGGCCCCCGAATTTGTACACATCCTCATAGAAACAACCATATATGCTGTTTTTTCTGGGGTTATCGCTATCTCCCACGAAAGTTGCAGCATAAGAATGGGAGAGTCTTGACAGAAATTCAGGGTCAGCTTATTTAACTGTTTAAAAAAAAAAGCTACTGTTCTGAGAATCATGCTTGTAAATTTAACAAAATGCTGTGTGTTTTTGGTTTAGGTGGTTAACTTGTGGAATGATGGATGCAGGAAAGAAGAAAAAGTAACAAGATCTTTAGGTTTCAATACTGACCCTTGTACTCCTTTTTTGAAGGCTTGTTCTTGGTATTAGCTACTTTCTTTCTGGGGACCTGATTCTGAGTGTGTTCCCTCCACTTCTTCAGCTGAAAGTTAATAAACTTCCACATCATCCATGCTTGTGTTAGACAAATAGCTGCTAAGCAACTGATCCTGTTCAAACATAAAAGGAAATCTATAGGTCAGTGAACTACACACTTAGTCAAACTAAAAACCTTGCACAAAAACAATGAAAGCAGTGCTATAAGCTTGTCATAATTGTAATGTCACAAATGATAAATATCTTTGTACTATTTCAGCACTGAATCACCTGGAAATGTAATTTCAGCAAAGCATCTTTTAATTTAAAAACAAAATCTTTTTGGGTTGCATTGGTTGTGAAATGTATTGTGCAATGGCGTACCATTCCCCACAATGACTGTCTAATTGACAGGGCAATTGAAATAGCAATGCAAATATTTCTCAGCAGGAAAGGAGTAAAGTTCGGGGGGGGGTGGGGAAGAGCAACACCAGACAGTCATCATGCATCCCTTTGTGGCCAGTAACAGACAAGCATTTTCTGAGGCTATGCAATCAGCCAACTGCCTACTATCTTGACTAGAGGATGTTGGGGGACTGTGAATTCTAAAGAAGAGGAGGAAATACAATGAAATTTTTTTTCCAACTGTTGTTTGCAGTTGTATTATCAGGAGTTTGAAACTGGGACATTTAAAAAAAAAACCTGGACACTGAACTGGAGTATATATATTATATATATATTTATGTTAATACATATGGTAAATGGTTAATAAAAATGGTAATGTAATAGCATAATAAGTGTAGGAGATGGTGTGAGATGGGTTATTAAAATGAAGCCGTCTTTTAGAATTAAAATGGTTCATTTTTCGATAAGGAGGGGGATGTCATGAAGCTATTAATGTATAAAATATTTTGGAAAATATTTTTCTTTTAAAATAGAGATTTAGTCTGCGGGTGTGTCTTAATTAGATTAAAGTCAGCTAGTCTGGTGCTTTAATATGTACTAGTTTGAGATGTAAACAGAGAGGTGTATTTGCATTTTGCATTTACTGCAGTTGGTAAAGCAGAGTTATTTAAAATTCCAAGACGGAAACTTTAAACGACTGTCATGACCTATAATTTTAAGTGTTATGTTTGAGATGCGACTCTAAATTCAGGAATCAGACCACCAGTTCAAGGTTTTACAATAAACTAAGTGAAACATTTTATTAATTTACACAGGTTAAAATATATACACATGGTTACAAATTACTACTATCATTACTTCTAACAAATTCCCAAACTAATCTCCATTAAGGCAACAGCAATCCATAGACTTAACCAAACACCAGGCAAAGCATTTTCACTTCTCAATTTCAAAATGAGGTTCTTTTCACTGTAGAGCCAGTTGAAAAAAAAACTCAGATCTATTGCCATTCATTTTACATTTGTTGCAGCAAGTAAATCCCATATTAAAAACCAAAGCTAAAATAAAATCCCCCAAACTTTAAAAAGAGATGGACAAAATTACTGCTGACCTTTGTATGATCTGTTTCACTAAAAAAAAAATTACTTGCATTTTTGCAGTACCTCATCACATTTCTCAGAATCAGTCCAAAATTCCTTGCCTAGAATACTGAATTATTCTGAAATGCAGTTACTTTCATTATGTAGACCAGTTGTATACTGGGGTGTGCAGACCAGAGGGTCAAGGTTTTCTGGGATCCTCAAAATAATGTAAAAGTGCTTACGTGGGTAGCCAGAGGCAGGCTTGGTGAAAACCAGGAGGAGCAGAGCGTGATCGCCACACGTGTAGCGCAGAATGGACCGTCCCTCTAGGAGGGGTGCATGCATGGAGGAGTGCTGAGAGCTACACTAAGTGAGTTCTGGATCTCAAGAGAGATACCAAGTTGTCAGCAGTCTACTGGGTGAAGTAACTGGAGGGAGCAGGTCCTAAAGGAAAAAGAGAAAGGCGCCAAGAAGTCCTTTAAGTTAAGTCAAAGGACAAGGACAGGAATCTGGAAAAGGTCCTGTTACGTGAAGCTAAAAGTAAGGAGCAAAGAGGAAGACTCCAATCTTAAAGCAACTTCTTCGAGAGGCGATTGGAAAACGCCGTGTGAAAGGCAGAGTTCAGTGAGACCACTGAGGCTCACGGTGTGACAAACGTCTGGTGGTGGTGGGGGGAGTCGATCAACAACCCATTGCATGTGTTTGGGATGACATCTGTCACTTGGTTTCAGAGTGTGGTGTGTCTGACCACAGTTCTCCTATTGGTTTACATGGACTGTGTACTAACTGTGAACATTAGAGTATAAGATAGCTTCTGTAACTTGTGTTATCCTTACAAATCTGTATATATCTGTAAAGGTATAGTTGTGGATGAAGGAGTATTGTAACATAGTTCATGTTTTCCTGTTTAATAAATGTCTTATTCTTTTGTTAAAAGTTCATCAGCTGACTCCGATGACTCTGTTCAGTGGCCACTCTCCACATGTCTAAACGAAAAATAAAAGTTAGGATCTATCAAGCTGGGTTCCACCCTGGGATCTGACTTATCCAGTAGCAAAATCAGCTGGAATCACAACAGATTATCTAGTGTTTTATTTCAAAAGAATGAGTAGCCAGATTGGGAATACTTGCATAGTTCCATCTGCATAACTAAAAAAAGATAGGATTTATCTAGGATTTGAGACATCAGATACTTTATAGAATGGTACAGGATTTACAGTACAGAAACAGGCCATTTGGCCCAGCTGCTCAATGCTGGTACTTAAGCTCCACACTAGCCTCCAATCAGCATATAGACTTATCTACCTTGCCCTTAAATGCATCTATGTAATTCACTTCTACTATTTCTTGTCATAGCAAGTTCCACATTCCAGCCACAGTCTGTTTTTTTTCTGTCTTTTCCACAAAGGAAAAAAAAGAAAAAATTCTAATCGATGGTCACATGGGCTGCCCTCGAAGCAGCTGCCAGATAGAAGTGTGACAGCATGATTTACTCCAGGCTAAAACAAGAAATCCTGGGAAAAGTTACAGGTTGGGTTCCAAAACATTTCTCTCAAAGGCTGACCATTTTCATGGATCTACTGCAAAGGCATAAAATAAAACTCAAGAACAAGTAGGTTACAGAAAGCTTAGGCTAAAATCAAAAGATGAATAAAAAATCTTCACCTTTCCAAAAGTTGGCGGATGGTAATAATAATGATGGTTTTGTCTACATGAGAAAACTCTGACATTGTATCTTAACAGATTTGGGGCATAACAGATTGAGAGAAATGTAGAAAATTGGTTAATATGGTGGAAACAAAGTGTAAAGGAGAAATTCTAATTTGATATGATTCCGGGAATCAGCTTCTTCACTACATTGACGTACGATCTAGATGAATGCATTAGGCATTATGTTGTTTACGCTTATGGATGGTACCAAACTGTGTGGGAAAGCAGGATTTTGCAGCTAGAAGCTTAATTTTCAAAGATTTAGAAGCACTGACAACACATGGCAGCAACAGTAAACACAAGTGTATTGTGTCTTAAACATAGATCTGCACACTAGAAGGTTAAGGAATTGATGTTGATACCATTAAAACTTTAATAACAGCACAATGTAATGTGTTTACTGCTATACTTGCAAAAATATAGTAAGGCATTGAAAGGATTCAAAACGACTTTTAAGATCACTGAAGGATGCTAAGGTTGCTAAGCCTACTTGCACTAGATAAAAGATAAGGGGTGATGATAAACCTATTTAAAATTAACTTATTTGCATTTAAGAGGGGAACTCGTGCAATGACATGCCACTTACTGCACAGGGTTTACTCTTGCCAAAGGGAAACCAATTACTCAAAAATGCATCCAGAAACAATGCCTGGGGTGGTAGTGGAGAAAGATGACTTCAAGAGATGCAATGCCCCTAGTCAGTAAGCAGGCAAGATTGGATTTCTTGGAATCAAAGCTAAATTTGCAATTTTTATATGCCACTAATACACACTAGATCATCTCCAGTGCCAATTCTTGTGCACAATTGCCAGTAGACTGAGTTACCAATAACAGCAATGTTATTTTGGAAAGCTCCTCAGCACAGACCAAATACTTACTCACAGGAGGAAAAATTCAAATGAAATGTCACCTGGGTTGCCCTTTCACAAAAGCTACCAACTAGTTAGCAAGTGGTACTGGTGAAGATCCAGTGGGTCATCTTAGACAAGGTGATGCAAAACACCAGAGCATGAACAAAATTGAAAGAGGAGCAAAATTGTTTTTTTTAAAGAAACAGTTGCACCCTGAAAAGACAATAACAAAATGTAACTAACCCATATACTAAAATGTCAGTGATTCATACCTAATTTTAAGTTTAGCTCTTAAGTTAACAGCCATACCTTTAAAAGTTAAAATAACATGGACAAACAAGAGGTGAAAAACTTTTCAAATGTTAGGTTCTCTAAGCCATTTCAGTTACCTACCTGACAGTCAACGTGTTGAAATTTCCATTTGCTACTGAGAAGTCTTGATTCTCTGCTCTCGCAAGGCCAAAGCCAAACGTGAGGACAGACAGAGTCAAAGTGAGGAGGCGAGCCATTACAAAAAGTAGAGCCCAGAGAGTGAAGCTAAGGAGAACAGAACACATCTTTTTGTAATAAATTACTAAACCTTATTGACAAACAAGGTGAAGATGCTTATATTATTTTTTTCTGGTACTCATTTAGCACATTGTTTTATATCAGATATATCCTAAAGTTCCAGTGATCATCCGTTATTTGTAGCATTTGAACCAAAAGGATAATGTAATAGCGTACTGTACTTTTAAATCTCAACTATTGCATAGCAAAGCACCTCATGGTCCAACAACCATAAACATTTTTTCCTTACTTTACTCATTCTCAATTATAAATGGATGACAGCTTTTCACCAATTCCCCAAACACTGGAAATAGTTTTTCCATATTTATCCAATTTAAATCTATTGTGACTTTCAAAATCTACAACAAACATGCTCTCAGCTTTATCTGCTCCAGGTGATAATAGTTCCAAGTATTCAAGCCTCTCTTCATAATTTAGTTCTCAATCCTTGGGAAAAGCTTGGTGAATCTACACTCTTTATGGCTTTACGCCCTTTCACTAATACAGCATCCAAAATTGCACAAAGTACTTTTACCTAACTAATGTATGGACCATGTTCATCAGTATCTCTTTGCTCTTGTACTTTATGTCCTAATTATAAAACCCAAAATGCCACTGGCTTTTTATGGCTTTGTTGAACTACACTCTCAATTTCAAGGAATTTATATTCATACCCACCCAATCTCTGTTCATCCGCAGGCTTCATTGAGTCTATATTCCTATTCTTTATTTTCCCTTCCAAAATACATGACCGTGCACCTTTCCAATTACATTTTATCCACTGCATGGTTGTTTATTCTACTAACTTAACCTACTGAAGCTACAGTCTTCCTCACAGTTTTTACACCCCCAATTTCTGTGACATTAGCAAATTCTGATATATCAAGAATAAAGGTAGGCAAGTATGCCCACCCCACCCCTTCAAACAATTCTCTAAACCGAACATCCATTAACCCTAACCCTTTATTTTCTATAAGTCAACCAGCTCATAACTAATCAAGTCAAAATTTTAAAAAATGCTGGGAATACATAGCGTGTCAGTCAACATCTATAAAGGCCAAAAGGCAGGCTATGACATTACAATATTATATTAACCATCCTATCATCTCTTTTCTTGCACAGAGGTTTTATTGGTTATCCTGCACAATTTGCATATCTAAGACGACTTGGAAAAATGTAGTAAGAGTTTCTTGAATCTCCTCTCTCACTTGCTATACTGAAGGGTGCATGCTATCAGGATCCAGTGATATTCAGCCAATTTTTCCAGTACTAATTCCTTTTCAGTTATTTTGAACAATTGTTCCACATCCTTCTCTAGTGCACCTGCATTCCATTTCTATTATTTACAAAAACATGCAGAAATTAATATCGCCATCATCCATTCTTGCTCCACAATTACATAAGAACAAGGAGCGGGAGTACGGCCCCTCAAACCTGCTCCACCATTTTATAAGATCATGGCTGAATTGATAGTAACCTCAAATCTGCATACCACCTAGCCCCGATAACCTATCAGCCCCTTGCTTACCAAGAATCTATCCACCTTTGCCTCAAAAATATTCAAAGACTCTGCTTCCACCAGCTTTACAGGAAGAGTTTTCAAAAAACACATGACCCTCAGAAAAAATTTCGCCTCATTTCCATTTTAAAAGGGTGTCCCCTTATTTTTGAACAGTGACCCCAAGTTCTATATGCTCCCACTAGAGGAAACATCCTCTCCACATCCACCCTGTCAAGTCCCCTCAGGATCTTATATGGTTCAATCAAGTCACCTCTTACTCTTCTAAACTCCAGCGGATACAAGCCTAGTCTGTCCAGCCTTTTCTCATAAGACAACCCGCCCATTCCAGGTATTAGTCTGGTAAATCTTTTCTGAACTGCTTCCAACATATTTACATCCTTCCTTAAATAAAGTGACCAATACTGTACACAGTAATTCAGATCTGGTCTCACTGTTGCTCTGTACAACTGAAGCATAACCTCCCTACTTTTGCATTCAATTCCCCTTGCAATAAATTATAACATTCTATTACCTTTCCCAATTACCTGCTGTACCTGCATATTTGTGATTCATGCAGTAAGACATCCAGGTCCCTCTTCACCTTTTAGCAATTTTTTTTCATGGCATGTGGGCTTTGCTGGCTGGGCCAGCAATTCTTGCCCATCCCTAGTTGCCCTTGAGAAGGTGGTGCTGAGTTGCCTTCTTGAACCGCTGCAGTCCACATGGTGTAGGTACACCCACAGTGATGTTAGGAAGGGAGTTCCAGGATTTTGACCCAGCGACACTGAAGGAACTATGATATATTTCCAAGTTAGGAGGGTAAGTGACTTGGAGGGAAACTACCAGGTGGTGGTGTCCCCATCTACTTGCTGCCCTTGTCCTTCTAGATGGTAGTGGTCATGGGTTTGGAAGGTACTGTCTAAGGAACCTTGGTGAATTCCTGCAGTGCATCGTGTAGCTGGTACACACTGCTACTACTGTGCAGTGATGGAGGGAGTGAATGTTTGTGGATATGGTGCCAATCAAACAGGCTGCTTTATCCTGGACAGTGTCAAGCTTCTTGAGCACTGTGGGGGCTGCACTCATCCAGGCAAGTGGGAGCATTCCATCACACTCCTGACTTATGCCTTATAGATAGTGAACAGGCTTTGGGGAGTCAGGTGGTGAATTACTCGCCACAGGGTTCCTAGTCTCCGACCTGCTCTTGTAGTCACAGTATTTATATGGCTAATCCAGTTCAGTTTCTGGTCAATGGTAACACCCAGGATGTTGATAGTGGGGGATTCAGCAATGGTAATGCCATTGAACGTCAAGGGGCGATGGTTGAATTCTCTCATGTTGGAGATAGGGAATATACTAAGAGGGGTAGATGAAGTGAGAGATCTTGGCATACAAGTACACAGATCCCTGAAGGCAGCAGTTCAAGTAGACAAGTTTGTAAAGAAGGCATATGGAATGCTCTCCTTCATTGGCAGAGGTATAGGATATAAAACTAAGGATACAATGTTGGAATTGTATAAAACACTGGTGAGGCCACAGCTGGAGTATTGTGTACAGTTCTGGTCACCACATTACAGGAAGGACGTAATAGCTCTGGAGAGAATGCAGAGGAGGTTTACAAGAATGTTGCCAGGGTTAGAAAAGTGTAGCTACGAGGAGAGATTGAATAGGTTGGAATTATTTTCCTTAGAACAAAGAAGGCTGAGAGGTGACTTGATTGAGGTGTACAAAATTATGAGGGGAATAGATAAGAGTGGACAGGATAAAATTGTTTCCCTTGGTGGAGAATTCTAGAACCAGGGGACATAGATTCAAGATGAGTGGAGAAGATGTGGGGGGGGACATGAGGAAGAATTTTTTTACGCAGAGGATGGAGGGTGTCTGGAATTCGCTGCCCAAGTTGGTGGTAGAGGCAGAAACTCTAAACTCTTTTAATAATTACCTGGATCCGCACCTTAAGTGCTGTAAGCTGCAGGGCTATGGGCCAGGTGCAGCAAGGTGGGATTAGAAAGGGCACCTGGGTGTCCTTGGGCTGGCATGGACAAGATGGGCCGAATGGCCTCCTGTGTGCTGTAACTTTTCTATGGTTCTATAGTCATTGCCTGACACTTGTGTGGCACGAATGTTACTTGCCACTTGTCAGCCCAAGCCTGGATATTGTCCAGGTCTTGCTACATTTCTACATGGACTGCTTCAGTATCTGAGTCACCTCGGATGGTGAACATTGTGTAATCATCAGCGAACATCCCCACTTCTGACCTTATGATGGAAGGTCATTGATGCAACAGTTGAAGATGGTTGGGCAGAGGACACTACCCTGAGGAACTCTTGCAGGGATGTACTGGAGCTGAGATGACTGACCTCCAACAACCAAAACTATCTTCCTTTGTGCTAGGTATGATTCCAACCAGTGGAGAGTTTTCCCCCTGATTCCCATTGACTCCAGTTTTGCTAGGGTTCCTTGATGCCACACTCAGTCAAATGTGGCCTTGATGTCAAGGGCAGTCACTCTCACCTCACCTTGGGAGTTCAGCTCTTTTGTCCAATTTTGAACCAAGGCTGTAATGAGGTCAGGAGCTGAGTGGCCCTGGTGGAACCCAAACTGGGCGTCAGTGAGCAGGTTATTGCTAAGAAAGTGCCGCTTGCTAGCACTGTTGATGACCCCTTCCATTACTTAACTGATGATCGAGAGTAGACTGATTGGGAGGTAATTGGCTGGGTTGGATTTGTCCTGTTTTGTATGTACAGGACATACCTGGGCAATTTTCCACATAGCCGGGTAGATGCCGGTATTGTAGCTGTACTGTAACAACTTGGCTAAGGGCACCCACTTTATGCTTTGATATTTGGTGTGTTTATGTAATTATTTAATTTTATATTTTCTGCTATTTTTTTCATATTTCCTTAAAATCTCTTTTCATCTTGCCACTATTTCTGCCCTTACTGAGATTAGCTAACTTGGATTGAAGGAGGGGCCCAATAATTTAGCTACTTAAAGGATAAATTTGCTGCGCCATGGGGTGAACAACTACATGTATGGTAAAAAGAGAAAAACATCTGGTGTACTGCAAACTGCTTATACACCTAAAAAGGAGCAAAGTCCACAAAACTACACTTACCCCTTTTGTTTGTTTTCATCACTAAAGTAGAATAATCGTGATGCATGAAACAAGAGCTCGACCAGGTAATGTGGCACCAAGAGAATCAAGCCCAGTCGGTGAAGACTATAAGAAAAACAAAATCTCAAAACCAAACTTAAATAAGACACAAGAATGATGTGTACTTCTAAACGTCATATTGGACTGTTCTTTTATTCTAAACAGAATACCAGCCTTGAAAAAGCCACATCCATACAATGTATTTCATTAAACTAGCCATCAAAGGCATCAGGAGTCACTTAAACTTGTCACAGGACATTGTGTGTGTGAAAATGTATTGTCAGATTGGAAATGGTAAAGTTTGCACTCAAGAAATACAGTTAGAAGAGATTAAAGGCAGTGCATGAGATAATAGAAAAAGGAAGTAATTATTTGAAAGAACCCGCACTCTCCATTTGTTCAATGTCATCAATAATATTACATAAAAAACATAAAAGCCTACTTGTTTGTAAGCAAGCACTCCTAGTAAGTGGATTGCTAGTACCGAACAAATATCAAATGTAGAACTTCTTACATCACGAGGTTCCCAAGCAAATTCGCTTTGTTTGACTAGGCAAATGTCAAACATTGGTCACATTATCCTAGAAACTAGTTAAGAGAACTTTCTTTACTACATCCTAGCTGACTGATTTGGCATTTGGTTCTATATACCCCAAGCAAAAAATATATCATGTAAATACACTGTACTGTATCCTAGCAAGTAAGCAATATTTTCAAAAAGTTAATGGAAAAATCCATCTCCTTAATCCAAGATGACTTTCAAAACTCTAGGATACATCCAATTGACAAATTTATTGTATTTTTAGGCTAACTCTGAAGCAAAAAGATTGGAGAATGAGAAAATTGGTCAGTGATCCAAGTTGGACTAAATGAGTTACCTGAGCAACAACCAGTATGGTCAGGGGCAAGTTAAATTATGAAGGTCCAGCCTATAGGCTGCAAAGTAATCTATTTGTTATTTTATTCCAATTTATTACAATGGAATTTCAATTATTTCTGTTCATTTATCCAAAAGAGTTTTCAGAAGTAAATATTAGTAGGCCCTGTTGCAGGGAGCAATGAGAGGATCACAATGTATAGCTGTGCACAACGGTCTGAGCAACTGCTTTCATTGTGTACCAGTGTACCACTTCTTTCAAAATCTTTTAGTTAGTTATATCCTCTAGCATCAAAAGATTTGAAAAGAAATAGAATGCAAGGAGAACCATGTGTTAAAGGGAGCAGAGGTCAGTGGCAACAGTTAGGAGAGATCACCAGGGGAAAAGGATGCAAGAGGGGAGCACTGATCAACAGGTGGCTCTTGTATTCTGCTTCCTTTCAAAAAATATTTTTGTTATCTTAAGAGTAACTCCATAAAGGTCTGAAAAGAAACAAAATAGAAGGAGGGTCATAAACAAGGGGCATCTTGCACCCCTGAACAGTGAATCAATGTGCTCCTTGTTCAAAGGAGTATTGATTACCCAAATTACCTATTATATTTTCCATAATAATACAATAGGGTAGAGGAGAGGTCCTTTTGGCAAATAATCAGAGTTCCATTATACAGAAATAATACCAACATTTAATCATTGTATCTCATTTAAAATAACTGCATCAGGCATATGCTAAAAACTTACTTTAATATATAGGCACCAGTGATATGGAATATGTAAAGGCAAATGTAGTACAGCTGTCGAGCGATATCCTCCTGCAAGATTCAACAATTTGAAACAGAACAGAAATTAAGAAGTCGTAAAGACACCATGTGTGCCATGAAGCAGGTGCAGATTTGCCTCAATTCCCCACAGGGTTTGTTCCCAATACCAGCCATGTCATCAGGAGATGAAGCCAAAAGGAAACCAGGTCCTTTCCGACAGGCAGGGAGAAGTCAAGAGTATCACTTCAGCCACTCTTGCACATCTTGTAGTAAAGATGAAGAACTGGATTAGCAGAAGCTTTGGAACAGATTGCTCAGCTGTTTGCCTGCCTGCTCTCTTACTTGAGGAATTGTGTGGAAGGATTTCAAGAAAGGAATACAAAAATCAAAACATAATTTAACAGCAAAATAAATGGTATATTAATGATGCAATAAAAGGAGCCCACACATCATTTCCTTGCATTCAAAATCATCCTATATAATCTTGCTTAAAACTGGTGAACTTTAAACGACACGATTTCAGTCATTAAGATCTATTTATTGTTCTTCACTCTCTGGAAGCATTCACAAACATCGCCAGATCAAGTCATCAACACTCCTTTAAAGTGGAGTGGAGAAAAAGTTTCCAAATCATTACTTCCACCTTTTTATGCAGACTGTTCAGTCAGCAGAATACTTCTGTTCAATGAATAAAAACATAATACACAGTATTCATTTACTATAAGTTTGCATGCACACCATGTATTAGTGCCTTTCACTAATATGAGTTTCACTTAAATACAGAAAAAAAAAAGGCAAATTTATTTGTGAATTAAATTTCAAACTAGTATCTATTGTTTCTCTTGATAAGTTAGGCATCTGGCAGATAGGAAAAACCATTATTGTCAAGCATCTCCAAAACAAATAACTAAAATATCAAATTAGGCAGCTTCAGTTTGCTTGCCATGGAGTGCAAAAGATTCTTGAAGCAGGGGCATGTACTAAGTACCAAATTCAGAGTTTGGGTGCAAAGGCTTGTGGGATCCCCAATTGTGCACAGGAGTACCACAAGAGTCTAACTAGCTAAATCCACATAGCTTCTCAGCATAAAGCTCTCATAAAGTTGCTTGTCCAGCCAGGAACACTCTACCCAAGGTAGCATTGGCTTGCGACATTTTCTGGAGGCAACAGTGAAGGATCACAGTCCCAAGAGCTCCAAATATTGAGGAAGCTATGTCGCTAATTATTAACAGTGGCCTTGCAGACTTGCCTGGGTCAAATAATGGAGTATCTGGTCTGCCAAAAAAGATTGAGTGTTCCAATGACAGTCATGTCAGCTTGGAGTCAACTCAAACTCACTTATCTCCCACCTAAGGAGTTGTGTCACTAATTATTCATTAGACAACCAACACCTTTGGGTTTGATTTCTCTCCAAATGGATCACGGATCATGGTTATCAGGAGCTGTAAGATGTTACATAAATAATCACCATGAAACATCCAAGTTTATTGCCACTATCCTCTGGACTATATAGCATGGATATACAATATACCTTGCAGAATGGCGGTACCATAAGATGGAAGCTGAGCTGCACAGTAACTGTTGCCATCAATGCAATCCAGCTGTAGCAAATAGTTAGTTCTGGATAAATGAGCATTCAAATAATTGCTTCCAGTCACTGCAGTGCCAATCCTTAGTTTCTTCATCAGCAATATCTGCCTTCTATGTTTTATAAACTAAACCTATAATTTCATCTCAGCCCTTAAGTGTCAGACTCAGGCCATGGTGATGTATGTTGCATAGCAGTGGAGACTCTTAATGACAAATTTCACAAGCCACAAAGAAAGACATGATCAGCATACCATTGCTCCTGCATTCCCATAACGAGCTTGCTCTGTTGCACAGCATGTATTATTTACACTCTCCATAATGAACTTAAAACAGAAACAACTTGTATTTATGTAATGCCAGGGAAAAATGACCCAAACTTCAGAAAGGAGCAGGCATCAAGCCATTTTTTGAGGCTTAGGAGAAGTGACTGAGAGCTTGGTCAAAAACAGCTGGTTTTATAGCTTTTGAATTTGGCGAGGGTGATTGAGAGGGTTAGGAAAAGCCAATAAATCCCCAGGGCCTGATAAACTACATCCTAGGGTACTAAAGGAGGGGGCCATGGAAATAGTGGATGCTTTGGTTGTCATCTTCCAAAATTCTTTAGATTCAGCAACAGTCCCAGCAGATTAGAGGGTGGCATATGTTATCCCACTATTTAAAAAAGGAGGGAGGGAGAAAACAAGGAATTACAATAACATCAATAACAGGGAAAATGCTAGAGTCTATTAGAAAGAATGTGATAACTGGACACTTAGAAAATATCAACAGGATTAGAGAAAGTCAATGTGGATTTATGAAAGGGAATCATGTTTGACAGACCTACTGGAGTTCTTTGAGGCTGTAACTAGTAGAATAGATAAGGGGGAGCCTGTGGATATGATGTATTTGGATTTTCAGAAAGCTTTTGATAAAGGCCCAAATAACAGATTAGTGTGCAAAATTAAAGCACATGGGATTGGGATAATATATTGGCATGGATTGAGAACTGGTTAGCAGTCAGGAAACAGTAGGAATAAATGGGTCTTTCTCGGAGTGGAAGTTGGTGACTAGTGGAGTACTGCAGGGATCAGTACCTGGGCTCCGACTATTCACAATATATGACATATGAGGGAACCAAATGTAATATTTCCAAGTTTGCTGACAACACAAAACAAGGTGAGAATGTAAGTGGTGAGGACAATGTAAAGAGGCATCAAGACGATTTAGATAAGTTGAGTAAATGGGCAAATACATGGCAGTATAACGTAGGTAAGTGTGAAGTTATCCACTTCATTAGGGAAAACAGAATGGCAGGGTATTATTTAGATGGTGATAGATTGAAAATTGTTGATGTACAAAGGGAGCTGGATGTCCTTGTACACCACTGAAAGCAAGCATGCAGGTGCAGCAAGCGGTGAGGAAGGCAAATGGTATGTTGGCCTTCATTGCAAGAGGGTTTGAATACAGGAGCAAGGATGTCTTATTGCAGCTGTACAGTGCCTTGGTGAGATCACACCCGGAGCAGTATGTGCAGTTTTGGTCTCCTTACCTAAGAAAGGATATACTTGAGGGAGTGCAGCGAAAGTTCACCACACCAATTCCTGGGATGGCAGGATTGTCATATGAGGACAGATTGGGCCGACTAGGCCTGTATTCACTGGAGTTCAGAAGAATGAAAGGGGATCTCATTGAAACATATAAAATTCTGACAGGACTGGGCAGACTGGATGTAGGGATGATGTATCTCCTGGCTGGGGGGTCTAGAACAAGAGGGTTACAATCTGAGGATACGGGCTAGGCCATTCAGGACTCAGATGAGGGAGAAATTTCTTCACCTAGAGAGTGGCAAACCTCTGGAATTCTCTACCACAGGAGGCTGTGGAGGCCAAGTCACTGCATATATTTAAGAAGGAAATAGATATCTAGACACTAAAAGCATCAAGTGGTATGGGGAGGGAGCTGGAGATAGAGGATCAGTCATGACCACACTGAATGATGGGGCAGGCTCGAATGACCTACTTCTGCTCATATTTTCTACGTTTCAAGGAACAGGATCAAGGTAACTGAATGCTCTAATGACCAAAAGAGGAAAGTACAATCAAGAGATCAGAGAGGTCATGAGAGAGAGCACAGGACTGGAGAAGGTTGCAGAGGTACAATGGGGTAAGACTGCAGCTGGGAATGCCAGATAGGACACAGGTAGTCGAGGTGTTAGAAACTTGTACCCTATAGAGAAAGGAAAGCAGGATACTTGCACGAAAGACATTGTAGAAGAAGCACCAACAGCTGTCGAAGGCACAGAGTTTTGACTAGTGGAGTGAGATAAGAGTATACATGGGCAATGTTGTGAAGTTGTAAGTAAATGGCCTTGGTAGTTAATAGAATCTAATACTTGAAACTCACTACTGAGTTAAACATAAAGCTGAGGTTAAGATCTTGGAGAGGCAAAACTGAATGTCATCAGAATACATGTGGAACCTGATATTAGTTAGTGCCTTAAGCAGGATGAGGATATTGAAGGCAGAATTGAAAGATTCTTTTGCAGATCAACAGCAGCATTGATCGCTGAAAGCCAGAGGAGGGAGACATTGGAGTTTGGAGATCCAATTATTGACAGACATGGGAAAATAATTTTAGCATGAAGTTAACTATAGTGGAGTATAAAATAGGCAGGGAGATGGGAATGATAAAAGAGACAAAATGGTCATAAATATTCACATCAATGTATGAGATGGTGAGGTCAAGGGGCTGGCTATGAGTTCAGGAATGATGTGATGAGTGAGGATAAAGGGCAGAGAAATCAAGCGGACTAAGAGGCAGGAAGTAAATTAAAAAAAGGTGGAAGCTGAAACTTCCAAGAATGGATAACCACTTGGTGCACAGAATGAGGGAGGTAGTCTTACCAAGAAAGTAGTGTTAAAATCTCTGCATAAGTAGCAAAATAGCTACAGGACTTAGAAGCGGTCACATAACTGATAGTCATTTTTAAAAAATATACTTGTGGGTTCTATAATATTTGCGTTAAGTGTAAGAGTTACACAACAGCAAGGAATTGGACAGTCAGTTCAGTGGAATTTGCATATAATTCAACATTCCTTTTGAACATTTAAGGTGCATCAGTTCCTCAGACATCCAAACACTGCATGGTCATAAAGGTTACTGAGCCACTCTAACATTGAGTTTCCACCTACGGCACTTTTTTTGCACTATGAAAATTCTGTTGACAAATTTGGTTTTACTTGTTTAGATAATTTTTGATAGTGTAAATAACAAATGTGTATACAATTACCTTTCTAACTTTCTGAAAATAGAGCTCTGGTAACGCGTGGAGCCAATATGCAATCTGGCAAATGTAGAAAAATTTCACCTGAAAGCTGGACCAAATAATATATTGAGAGTATAGTATAGCAGCTATATAATAAACAATTATACATATTTCAGGTTTTGAAAACATGTATTAGGTTTTAAAACAAAGAAGTCTGTGCCCATGATCCTCCACACACTGAGTTACTGTGATTCAAAATGAATGATCAATCAGATGTAACTTAAATGAAAACGTATTTTTTTGGGAACCACATTTTCAAACAGATGTATACAATCTGGTTGCTATTAAAGTATTATTCTCTTCCCTAAGTTTGTTTCCTCATTCCCTCCCTTGAAAGCCTTGATTCTTGCACTCAGGAGTAAGCAATTCAGCTCCTTGAGTAAGCTCCAACATTCAATTGGATCATGGCTAATCTCTATTTCAGCCCCATTTAGCCACCTTTGCTCCACAACCCTCAATACCCTTACCTAATAAAAATCTATCTAGCTTAGTCTTGAAAGTTGTAATTGTTACACCATCCACACCATTTTGGCACCACTCTGATATCTCATCCATGTGGCTACTCTCCAAATAAGCCCAAGTAATTTTTTGGTCCTGTGGGACTCTCTTTTATTCCAACGTGTCCTCACTTAAGTTGCCCACAGGCATACTTTCTACCCAGAATTATTGGACGGTGTTATTAAGTGGAACTGTTGGGTGCTTTATTTCCCTTTCTTAGCTCAGTAATACCAATGCCGCAACATTGTTGCCTTACTGGCTCAGATCAGATAGATCAGTTCAAATAAGACAGCTGGCTTGCTTGTCTTAGTTCCACACTGGACAATATATAACAGTGAGTATAAAAAAAAAATTATCACTTGAGGAGTTTTTGAATGACCTAAGGATGTGATAAGCACAAGTTCCTTCTTTCTTACTCTTTCCAATTTAGTACATTGTAAACACAAGATTAAATCAGTAGATTTCCGCTTTAATTAAACTCGCTGCTATAGGTCGCCCCACAGGCGTAACACACTGCCAGCAGGCTAATCAGGTAGAGGGTGGGACTTCCACCCCTCGGTCGGAGGAAGTCCTGCCCTCGAGAGCTGCTGGCCAATCTGATTGGCCAGCAGCTTGAGCAGTCCCAGCAGCACTAGAACTCAGTAGTAGGCGCTGCTGGGGCTTCAAGCAGGACTACACAGAACTTCATACTAAAACCAAAGCAAAATACTGCAGAGGCTTGGGATTGGAAATAAAAACAAGGTGCTGGAAAAACTCAGTAGGTCTGGCAGCATCTGTGGAGGGAGAAACAGAGTTAATGTTTCGAGTCCAGTATGACTCTTCTTTGGAACTGGTTCTCAGTTAGGGTGAGACAATTGATCTTGCAACCTCCTCTTACAACCCTTAGATTCAAGAGGACAAAGTCAACTGGAATTCCCATTTTTTAACCATTAACCAGCTAGAAAAACGCACACATTGACATGATTATAGATTGAGCTCAACTGTGATGCCTCTTGTGGTTGAACAGTTTGCCAACAGTCACCATTAAAGCTTACAGATAAAAATGGCTTCTTTTGTGCTGCTGCCCATGGAGGCATAGCACAGTCAATTGTTTCAGAAGAGGATGAGTAGGGAGAGGGGCCTCCTTATCCCTAAGGGTGAGTGACAAGTGTGGACGGAGACAAGAGTGGATAGAAAGTTAAGGGTCAGGAGAGTGGCACTGGAGAGGATACAGGGGTTAAGCAGGCAATTCAAAAAGAGGTTGGGTGGGGATAGGTTGCAAAAAAGCAACCTAAAAACAAAATGAATGGTGGAAATGTGAAGGGGTAATGGAAAGGTGATATGGAGCGAAGGGGATGGAGAAGCACAAGTGACTGGGAGAGGAAATAAAAGGGTGGCTCTGAGGGGTGCATGCTCCCTGATACTGCCACTCAATGCTGCCTGGACCTGCTTTCCCTGCCATACTACCTCCCATTCAAAACAAAGGGGGAGAAATGGAGGAAGACAAGGAGATGCAAAAAGAGTTTAGGGAGGCCAATAGCAGATGAGAATCAATAACACAAAGACATCAGTGACAAGTATGTGTAGCCATGTTCTCAGAATTATCATATGCAGACCCATGACAGGTCAATATTTGTATATTTTCCCACTGCTCAGTAGCCAGTAGAGGTAAAGGGTATTCATAAAAGAAGTTCCAGACAACTTTCATTTTTTTTTTAAAGAAAAGGTATTTTTTTTATCCCTTTACAGGGTGTAGGCATCGCTGGCTAGGCCAGCATTTATTGCCCATCCCTAATTGTCCTTGAGAAGCCAATATGAATTGAGGGAGGGGAAGGTGAGAGAGAAAGTACCTCAATGTAATTTTGGCAACTATACATACAAATAATCGGATTAGGGGAGATAATACGTGCATATCAACAAGTAGCCTAAACTTTCTCCACAATCTATTACTACACAAGTAATACCTTGTTCGGGATACTAACAGCTTAAGTTATGACATACATAGTCCCACTGCACTTTATAACTATGTCACAGAACTATATTCAGGGTTATTGGGTTTGATGGCTTCTTACTCAAATCTTCTTCTGCAAGTTCAATTGTTCTGTTCCCTCTTTTTTTTAAAAAATATTTCTTCCACCTGGCAGGTTTCTCCCCTCTCCTCCTTTAAGTCATCTTTCACAAAGCCACTTCCCTTGTCCAAGAGGGAAGGCTCCAATCAGTAATAAATTACAACAAATTCTATACCGGACCAAACTGTCTCCCCCATTGATCAAGATGTTTCAAATTAAGTTCAATTGTAACAATATTAAACCAAAATTTTCAAAAAGATTAATTTCCTTTTGGTTGAAACACCTGTTATGTAGTATCCATGAATGAGTCCTTCAACCAGGGTTTTGAAAAATAAATCTGTTGGAAGGAGAAAATAAAGGATCCGGAATACTTAAAGAGAAAGTGAGTATTTTAACATGGAGTTGCAACTGGGAACAGGGAATTGTAGGTATGTGTACTGATATCAAATGCAATAAGTAACTATATTTTCTAGTTTACACACTATTTTCTTATTTGCTTTTATCAACACTGTCAAAGCTCTATTTAATCCTTTCCTTAATCTTCTCTCCTCTCCTAAAAATGCTAAATCTTGCTGGAGTACAATTCCATTGGAACCCATAGCCCTCCAACATTTCACCCAAGTTATGTTCATGTGTTTACCTAGACCATGAAGAATCAACAGGCTATTTAGCTGTGGAGAGTATCATTGCTACTGTTGATTCTGTTTTCAATTCATGCCCATACATGCAATTTTGAGCAAGAATTACTAGATAAACAGCCTGCTGTGTGAAATTCCTCTGAGTCAAAAAAGATTATGCTTATTTTTCATCAGTTAATTCATGACATGTTAACAAATGGAGGAAAAACAACAGGTATTTACCAATTTCACAATAAAAGACAAGGAAATAGGAACCCCTCCATCATGGGTAACCCAGCTACTGCTCCAGTTTAGAAAACCTAGCCTATTACAATCACAAATCAAGGCTGGTATTTCTAAACCTGGCCTAAATGGCTTAAGTGTTGCAATAAGTGGTCTTGTCATCTACTAGGCCATCAGGGAAGGTGTATATGCTGCATGTTGGCAAGCACAAAGTGGAGATAGGAAAAGCCATAGTTGGTAAACACTCATACATCTATGTTATCATGTAGATGTGCTGCAACAAGACCCAGCATAAATAGCATCAACCTGTGACGTTCACTCTACTGGAATGGCTGAACACAGCTTTAAAGGTTAAACATGGAATAGAACTACTTAGGAATTCCTAGTTACTTCTCCTAAATAATGATTCCATTTTCAGAACAACATAATAGCAATTTTTATACAAAGTGTTTGCTTTACATTTAAAAATCAGCAAAGTGTGCTTACAACATGTGAGAGTGTGGATATCGTTCCCATAAAAGAGTAGGATCTGTTGTAAATTTTTCCTGGGGAGAAAAAAAATGTTAAAAAGTCAGTAAGCTAGAGCCTTTATAATTTAGTATAAATTCTAGAATGAAATATATGATATATTCTTACTCCAGTCAGGATGCTTCCTCCCCAGATAAAGGAGAACAAATAGAAGAAAGCCAGCTGGCCAGATTCATTGAATTTACTGTGCTTCGTTTTGGACAAATGCAGCCGTCTGTTTATTTTCTGAAAAAGAGATAAAATGATAAGGAAAGAATGTGAGAGATTTATCCTGCAACCTTAAGTTAAAAACGTAAACCTGGCTGGTTAAAATGCAGGTTAAAAGCAATGCAATTCTCCAATCTGGTGCTAGAAATGGAAGATACATTCTGAATATCTACAATTCTTGTTCTTTTGATTACATGACCAGATGTTTGTGCAAAGGTTTGTGCATTTATTCTACAATTCAGAGAGAGTCTTCTTCACAGTTCCCCTTTGTATCCATCCATCAGCAGCTAATTGAAATTGTGCTTTCCTCATTTTGGAAGCAATCCAGCAAAACTGAAATATCTAGTTCACCTTTGTTTGGATCCTTTGTTTGTAGTGGCAACATTCAAGGGCTTGCATATCACATAGATGTGCAATGGCTAAACCTAAACAAAGTTGTATGAGTTGTGTTAATTAATAAACCTATAGCTGATACCTGATCTAATCGAGTTTAATATATTGTTTGAATGGCCCAAGTTGTACCATCAATTTCCACCATACTGAGTATGAATGGCAGCCAAGCAAAAGAAAACTGTTGAAGTGTCTCTTTTTCGCATATCTTCACAAGTAGTTCAATGCCTTCTGGCATAGGAGGCGGAATCAATTTGAGATAGTGGTGCTTCGGTTGACAGCCGAGCCTGAGGACAGGATTTGGGCCAGGTCTACTTTTTCTTTTGATATACAATTCTATGGCTGGGGTGTCAAGTACACACTTGCATTGTGCTATATTCATTTGACTCATGGATCTGTGTCCAACAGAAGATCTGTATTAATTTGACTCCATGGCTATGGTTTGCCATACAAAAGGTCTGTTTTCAAGGGCAAACATATAGGTATAGCCCAATGGAAATGTTTCTGGAAGCGAAGAATAGCAAAGATTACAATTACCATGAATGAACAATGGTGTGTCTCAGTTCTCAGAAGAAACTTAATCTAATTGAAACAGTGGCGAGGTGGTTTAAAGGCATTAAGGGGGCAAGGCGGAAGAAAGCAGGTACAGAGGCAGCAAGTGGGAAATGGATGTCTGTGGCAAGTGGGAAACTGGATATTAGTAAAGTGGCGGATTGGATAGCATGGAGAGGAACAGTAAAAATTTAGGAATTGTTTGATGGGATGAGATGTGAACAGGAACGAGAGTTATGATGGCTTTAAAGAAAGGAATGGTGGGGGAAAGATGCATTGACCTGCTTCTATAGTGCCTTTAACATCAAAAAATTATCTAAACAAAAAAGAAAGACTGTGGACCAAAGGGAGAGTTAGTAGGATGGTCGACAAAAGAAGAGTTTTAAGGGAATCTTAAAGAGGAATTAAGGGACAGAATTTCTGGAGCCTGCATCCTGGGCAGCTGAAGACACACCACTGATGATGGGATAAAAAAACAAAAAGGGTTAGAATCATACAGTTCCATCCAAAAAACAGGAAATAATTATCTACATCAAACTGGCTACTTCACAAAATTATTATTCCATTTGAAAAACGGACAGAGGCATGTCAGAACGTTGACTCATACCAGAGGAATTTCTAACCTTCAGAAACCAGCAGGGATCTTGTTACCTTTAAAGAGGCACTAATGCCCCCTGTGACTGTAGAAAATCAAATTCCAAAGAAATGCACCAACACCCTTTACATTTCTAAGGCATAGCTCTCACCAATGGAGATATGTCTGCAAAGACAAAAGGGATCCTGACAGATCTATTAAACATAAGATCCCAGACCTGGGAAAATACATCCTTCATCCAACACCCAGGAGAAATGGTGGAGGTATGTCACATGACCTCCCCCCAAGCTGCTAGAACCTGTAATATTGCCATGTGGAACTGAACCCTGGCAGTCTATCATTTTACCATCTAACAGGTAGCAGCAGAAAGAACTCTGTCCAGATAAACTGCCCGGCCCTAAACTACACTGAACTACAGGAACATTGGAACTCCTACATCTGGGCCTATTAAGACTAATTCATCTCTATGTGCTCTCTTCCATCGGGAATAGTCCTCGTTTCTGGAAAGACTCATCACTCTGCAATAGTTTCAGCCTGCTAAACGCTGAAGGAATACACCATTGGAGTTTTGATTCTAGACTCACGTGAAACCATAACTCTTATTTTTATTGCGGTCTTGCCCTGTACCCCTTTATTTCCATTATCCTTCTATTATTGTATGAGTGCAATATGAGCGGATGTGGCAAAACCCCTTTCCACATTTTGGGTGTGTGTGTAAAATAAACCAACCCTCTTAATATTCCTTATCTCACGTTTGCTGTGGGGTTATTAATTGGGGATTGGATCTCTCCAAACTGAAGGGTTGGGGACACTACATCACCATTTATTAAGGGGGAAATCAGAAATCAAAAACATCTGTTTACAGACCGGTAGAGAGGGGAGAAATCAGGGCTGTTTAAATTAGTACCCCTCCTGTCCGTAACAATACCTCACAGAAAATGTCCCAGACACTACTATCACCATCCCTGGGTATGTGCTGTCCTACCAGCAGGACAGATCCAGCAGAGGTGGCAGCACAATGGTATACAGTTGGGAGGGAGTTGCCCTGGAAACCCTCAATATCGACTCCAGGCCGCATGAAGTCACATGGCACCAGATCAAACATGGGCAAGGAAACCTCTTACTGATTATCACATACCGCCCTCCCTCAGCTCATGAATCAGTACTCCTCCATATTGAACAGTACTTGGAAGAAGCACGGAGGGTGGCAAGGGTGCAGCATTTACTCTGGGTGGGGGGGGGAATTTCAATGCCCATCACGAAGAGTGGCTCAGTAGCACCACGACAGAACGAGCTGGTCGACTCCTAAAGGATACAGCTGCTCGACTGGGCCACGCCTAGTATCGAGGGAACCAGCAAGAGGGAAAAATATACTTGGCCTCATCCTCACCAACCTGCCTGCCACAGATGCATCTGTTCATGACAGTACGGGTAGGAATAACTACCGCACAGTCCTTGTGAGGAAAAAGTCCTATCTTCACACTGAGAATACCCTCCATCTTGTGGTGTGGCACAACCATCATGCTAAATGGGATAGATTTTGAACAGATCTAGCGACTCGAGTGGGCAACTGTGGGCCATTAGCAGCAAACGAACTGTACTCAACCACAATCTGTAACCTCATGGCCCTGCATATCCTCCACTCTAAAATTACCACCAAGTCAAGGATCAACCCTGGTGCAGGAGGACATGCCAGAAACAGCATCAGGCATACCTAAAAGTTAGGTGTCAACCTGGTGACGCTACAACACAGGACTACATGTGTGCCATACTGCATACATAGCAAGCCATAGACAGAGTAAGTGATCCCACAACCAACGTATCAGATCTGAGCTCTGCAGCCCTGCCACATGCAGTCGTGAATGGTGGTGGACAATTAAACAGCTCACTGGAGGAGGCGGCTCCACAAATATTCCCATCCTCAAATGATGGAGAAGCCCAGCACATTAGTGCAAAAGCCAAGGCTGAAGCATTTTAACAATCTTCAGCCAGAAGTGTCAAGTGGATGATCCATCTCGGCCTCCTCCAGGAGATCCCCAACATCACAATGCCAGTCTTCAGCCAATTCAATTCACTCCATGTGACATCAATAAAAGGCTGAGGACACTGGATACTGCAAAAGCTATGGGTCCTGACAAGATTCCGGCAATTGTGCAGAAGACATGTGCTCCAGAACTTGCTATGCCCCTAGCCAAGCTGTTCCAGTACAGCTACAACATTGGCATCTACCCGACAATGTGGATTGCCCACGTACATCCTGTACACAAAAAGCAAGATAAATCCAACCCAGCCAATCACTACCTTATCAGTCTACTCGCAAACATCAGTGAAGTGATAGGAGGGGACATCGACCTTGCTATCAAATGGTACTTGCTTAGCAATAGCCTGCTCAACGATTCAGTTTGGGTTCCGCCAGGGTCACTGTGCTCCTGACCTCATTACAGCCTTGATTCAAACATCGACAAAAGAGCTGAACTCCAGAGGTGAGATGAGTGTGACATCAAGGCAGCATTTGACCAAGTGTGGCATCATGGAGCCCTAGCAAAACTGGAGTCAATGGGAATCAGCGGGAAAACAGTCTGCTGGCTAGAGTCATACAGAGCACGAAGGAAGATGGTTGTGGTTGTTGGAGGTCAGTCATCTCAGGTCCAGGACATCACTGCAGGAGTTCCTCAGGGTAGTGTCCTCAGTCAGCCATCTTCAGCTGCTTCATCAATGACCTTCCTTCCAGCCCAAGGTCAGAAGTGGGATGTTCACTGATAATTGCACAATGTTCAGCGCCATTCGTGACTCATTAGATACTGAAGCAGTCCATGTCCAAATGCAGCAAGGCCTAGACAATATCCAGGCTTAGGCTGACAAGTGGCAAGTAACATTCATGCCACACTAGTGGCAGGCAATGACCATCTCCAACAAGAGAGAATTTAACCATTGCCCCTTGACATTCAATGGCATTACCATTGCTGAATACTCCACTATCAACAGCCTGGGGTTTACCATTGACCAGAAACTGAACTGGACTAGTTATATAAATACTGTGGCTACAACAGTAGGTCAGAGGCTAGGAATCCTGTGGCGAGTAACACATCTCCTGACTCCCCAAAGCCTGTCCACCATCTAAGAAGGCACAAGTCAGAAATGTGATGGAATACTCTCCACTTTGCTGGATGAATACAGCTCCAACAACACTCGAGAGGCTTGACACCATGCAGGACAAAGCTGCCCGTTTGATTGGCACCCCTCCCACAAACATTCACTCTGCGCACCACCGAAGCACAGTGGCAGCAGTGTGTGCCATCTACAAGATGCACTGCGGGAACTCACCAAGGCTCCTTAGACCTTCCAAACCCACAACCACTACCATCTAGAAGGACAATGGTAGCAGACGCATGGGAACAGGACCACCTGCAAGTTCCCCTCCAAACCACACACCATCCTTACTTGGAAATATATTGTCGTTCCTTCACTGTCGTTGGGTCAAAATCCTGGAACTCCCTCCCTAACAGCACTGTGGGTGTACCTACACCACATGGACTGCATCGGTTCAAAAAGACAGCTCACCACCACCTACTCAAGGGCAATTAGGGATGGGTAATAAATGCTGGCCCAGCCAGCGACACCCACAGCCCAACAATCAATTTTTTAAAAAATGCTGACACTGAACAGTCAGTATCAACATGAGGCACTGGCCAAGAAAGAGGAATTGCTGGCAAAGGAATGGACTCCATGGCTGAGTGAAAGAAATGGGCTGCAAGTTTTCCTGATAGTTAACTGAAGGAAAATGCAATTCATCTACGAATAGACATTGGACAAGGGATCGGATAACAGAGGTAGTGGAGCAGCGGATAAGAGATTTGGGAGAGGTAGAGCTGGGTGTCTTTAATGGACAAGCACCTCATATCGATGGAAGGTATCATCCAATTAATTAATGGCTGGGCTGGAGAGGTATTGTAAATGTTTTATAAACGGGTCTACCATCAGCAATAACAGCATTCCTGCACACCCTGCGGGATTTTATGAGATAGTGTATTAGGAGTAAGTTTATGCACTGCCTAAGAGGGTGGTGGAAGCAGATTCAATGGCAACTCTCAAAATGCAACTGGATAAATACTTAAAAAGGAAACATTTACAGGGCTATTTGCCGGGGGGGTGGGTCGGGGGGGCTGGGGGAGCTTTTTCAAAAAGGCGGCACAGACACCAAGAGTGGAATTTAATGCCCTTCCCCATGGTGAGTTTGGTGGCGTTGTAGTGGAGGGTGGGGGGGATCAAATCCCCCAATCAGGTGGGAGGATTGCGGGTGGGGACCTCACCACCTTCCTGCCTCCACACACCCCAATTAAGTCACTGGTGGGAAGGCCCATGGCCCACCACCAATTCAGGCCCTTAAGTGAGCAATTAATATCCACGTAAGGGCTTCATTCCACCGCCACTGGGATAAAACCCAGCAGCATTATGGATCTCACCCATGCAGGGGAACAAGCAAGCTCTTGCAGGGTCACTTGTGGGCTCCCAGATGGGCTGGGGATCCCTCATTCTAAGGCCTAATCAAGGAACCTGGCATCAGGAAGGGAGGGGGATTGGGCCCGCTGTGAACCAACCCCCTTCACTTGCTGCCAATTCCCTCCCCCAAGAAGCCCTCATTGACCGACCTCCCACGAAGACTCATCTGTGGCCCAGGATCCAGTGATAACATTGGGCCTTGGGTGGGTGTGATACTGGCAGCAGCCAACCCCTCCCCAGTGGCACTGCCATTCAATAGAGCTGCTGGCCTCTAATTGGTCAGCAGCTCTCTGCCAGCTGAAATTTCACCCTCGGGATCCTCAATCCCGGGGAATGCCTGCTACTATCCAGTTAAGTACCCAAATGGCACTTAATTCGATGGGCCTTCCTAAAAAGGAGGGGACACAGAACTCTCGCTTGCTTTTATATAATTTATTAATACTTACAGGTTGACATCCATTATAATGTTTATCCATAAGCCATTACTGGCAGTGGGAGCACTAACAAGAGAATTAAATAGATGCGCAGACATATATTGCATTTGCTATTTTTGTTGTGCTACCATTCTTTAAATACTTATTGGTTGGACACAATTTATTAATTATTTACAGTTTGGGGTCAGAAGGATTCATTAAATTATTTATAGTTGGGGAAAAATGTATTCAGTATTTATGGGTCAGAAGAGTTCATTCTAATTTACAGGTGGGGTTTGTGCATAAACTATTCATTTTTTGAGATGCTGCCATCCTGTCCACTATTTATATATATATTGACATGCCCACTAGGAACAGCGGCAATGGAATTTTTTTTCTTATTCTTTCATGGGATGTGCGTGTCGCTGGCAAGGCCAGTATTTGCTGCCCATCCCCAATTTCCTTTGAACTGAGCAGCTTACTAGGCCACTTCTGTGCATCTGGAGTCACATGTAGGCCAGACCAGGTAAAGATGGCAGATTTCCTTCCCTAAAAGGACATTCGTGAACCAGGTGGGTTTTTGTAACAATTGATGACAGTTTTACCATTACCAAGACTAGCTTTCAATTCCAGATTTTTTATTAATTGAATTTAAATTCCACCAGCTGCCATGGAACCCATGTCCCCAGAGCAATTCACCTGTGCCTCTGGATTACCAGTCTATCGACATTACCACTAGGTCACAGTCTCCTTTTGAAATAGTATATATTTAGATTCCACTTCTATTAAAATTGTTTAATCAATTAATTTTAACTTCCTACTTTTGTATGTTACTGCATTGCTGTAAATTACAGGATAATTCAACTTATTTGCACCAAAAAAATTGACTGTATTATTAGTAGATTGTACATCTTATTTCCTATTCGTTGAGCAAATCAATGTCACAGGATTCTTTTTATTTACAGATTGGGTTCAGGAGAATTCACTTTTATTCCAGGTTAGCTTTTCATGGCCATTGTCCAACACATACTTAATAATGAAATAGCCATTAGGAATGACAGCACTGGAATTAAATACATTTATACAGCTGCACATTATAGTTCAAATTGTTCTTGCAACACGAGTCTCATTGTTGTTTTAAGATTAGGTTCAGGAAAATTCATATTTTAGCAAATGAAATCAAACAGTTATATATTTTGGAACATTTTAAGTTAATATTTTTATTTTAGCACATTAAATAAAGCAAGGCAAAAAGAAAAGCAATAAAATTCTTATAGTAGCAAAAAAAAAACAAATTGCCAATATTCCAAGTTAATGAGCAGGGCTGATGCTTCTCATACACACACACCTGGGAGGTGCAGTTAGGGGGACCAAGCTGGGAGTGAATTGAAGAGTCAGTCAGAGGAATAAGTATGCATACAAAATTCACTTTTAGCATGATGGACATGCATGAGAACAAAAATGTGCATTGCATACACAAATAAAAAAATTTCATTTATACAGCAATTTCAGGGATGTTCTAAAGTATTTTACAGCTAGCGAAATATTTTTTGAAACATAGTTACTGTTGTAATGTGTACAGCAAGCTCCCACAAACAGCACTGCGATAATGGCCAGATAATCTGTTTTTCAAGCAAGGTAAATATTAGCAGGGACACTGGAGAATGCCCTGGTCTCCTTTGAAGGCTGCCATGGGATCTTTTAAATCCACCTGAGAAAGCAGACAGGGCCTTGGTTTAAAACTTCTTTGAACAGTGGAGTGCTCCATCAGTAAGGCACCTGGAGTTTCAACCTTGCTTGTGGGCTCAAATCTCTGGAATAGGACTGAAGCCCAAAATCTCTTGACCCAGTTGAGAAAGATACCCACTGCACCACAGCTGGTAATGAAGAGAAGACAGACCCAGACTCTTGTACAGGAGCAAGGATTAAACTGCCATGAGGAAGGCCGTCCACCTGCTCCAACAGCCAGCCCCTGATCTCAGTACCTGGGGTTCAAGGAGGTGTCCAGCTCCTTGAAGATACCTCCCTGACATAAACAGCAGAGAGGAGGCTGGGGCATGGCAGGCCTGAACGCCTCAAGTTAGAACAGGGAGCTCTAGTTACAAGACTTAATACAGTTAAGCCCAGTCTTAAATTGCCCCATCTTAAGTCATTCCACTTTAACAATCAGTTAATGGCGTCCATATTTATATTTAGTATCACGAGTTTTGCTTTTAAGTAGTTTCGTGCTGGGTCTGACGTAGGGCCGCGTGACCCAATTGGGGTCATCTTAGGGTGGCCTCTGCTGCTCCCTGGCCGCCCTCTCAACGCCGACTCTCTGGTTCGCAGCCTCTGCCACTCGTGAAAAACAGCACCTCCAGCAGTGCAGCACTGAGGAAGTGCTGTACTGGAGTTTGAGTCACCCGCATCAAATGTTTTCCTAGGAACTATAATCAAATATGCAAAGAAACATTTTTCACTTACATCCAGAATATATTCTTGTATCACAGCATGTAGAATGATAGCTATCAACATGT
Organism: Cetorhinus maximus; assembly: GCF_964194155.1. Taxonomy (NCBI): domain Eukaryota; kingdom Metazoa; phylum Chordata; class Chondrichthyes; order Lamniformes; family Cetorhinidae; genus Cetorhinus; species Cetorhinus maximus. Next base: position 16,033,290 of record NC_135891.1, read on the forward strand.
AAAAAAATATGGTGGCCAAGTCTTTAAAACCATACTCGTAGAAGCTGATAGAATCAATTCCCTCATCTGTAAAGAGGAAAATACAAGATTAAGCATACATAAATACACTTTGCAACAAACTGACATTATAAATGCAAAACATGTTAGACCCTGCTCCCTGCACAGTCGCATATGGCAGGAGAGCAAATTAGTGTGTCAAGCACAGAAGTCAGGATGTCAATTTAGGATATCATTAATTTTACAGTTATTTATTTTTAATGATCAGAAAACCAGGAGTGCACTCACCCCTATACCCAACTCACTCAATCTTTAAGACAGGGGAGGAGTCTCAACATTCAATACAAGCTCGGAAATGACATTAGCAGCTATATATTAGCTTGTTGCATCAGTGCTATGTATGGAAATAATGGGCAGAATTCTACGTCCCGTGGACAGGCACGTGCCCGACCCGATCGGATGTAAAATGGCGTGCAATGATGTCGGACGAACATCCCGACATCATCATGCACTTGTGCGATATTTCGGGTGCGCACAAGAGTCGGCAGCGTGCCTGCCAACAATTAAGAGGCCTATTAAGGCCATTACTGTAGTAACTAACCTGGATTTTCCACTGCCCGTCCAACATTACAGTTGGCGGGCGGGTAAATCGATCAGGCAGCCTTTGAATTTTTGAGGAAACCTCAACCAAGGGCACGATGAGGTTTCTGATATTAATTTTTTTTTAATTAAAACGTTTGGGCAGAATTTTTATCATCAATATGTTTAGGGGAATGATTCTTATAGGTGAAAAAAAAATTTTTCGGAATTTTGTAGCGTTCACTTTTGGCTTTGAAATTTTTCAGCTCCCTGAGGCAGCTCTCTGCCTTCAGGGAGCTTTCATTGCGTGCTAACTTCAGCATTCGTCCTCCTCTCGCCCCCACCCTGGCAGTGCTGGGCTATTCAGCGTGCGTTTCACACTGGCTAGCCGTTAATTGGCCAGTCAGTGTGAAATCGCAGTCGGGCGCTGATCACACGTGGCCCATTTCCCGGCCGCTCCTGGGCCTCCCCGCCCGACAACACAGAAGTCCTGCCCAATATCTACTTAAGGTCATAACAGCACTCCTAGAGACCCACTGACTGTTCTTACTACGGTTATGGCTACACTGGTAGTAATCTGTAACTAAAGGAACAGCTTTCACTGATATAGTGCTGTTTGTATCCTAAGGCAGACCCAAAACTTTACAGCTAACTAAGTACTTTTGAAGTATTGTATTTATTGTAATATATGAATTGTAGTCATGTGGCCAAACTGTGCACAACAAATACAAACTGCAAAGTGGCCAGATAATCTGTTTTAGTGATGTTGAGGAGTAAATCTTTATCAGGGAGCATCCCTTCTTCTTCCAAAGAGTACTACGCATTCTTTTACATCCTCCAACAGAACTGGCAGGGCCTAAATTAACGTCTAATCTAAAAGACAATACTCACAGTGCAGCATTCCCTCAGTATGGCACTCAAGTGTTAACCTAGATTATCTGCTCAAGTCTCTAGAGTGGGACTTGAATCACTATCATCAGACTCAAAGGTGAAGGTGCTATCACTGTGCCAAGCCTTAAACAATTTTTTAAAAATCCTCCTCACTGCACATTAAGGACACCTGTTTTGAGCAAAGTCCTATAGACACAATGGCCAACAAGCTGCTGACACAACTGTCAGGAAAATATAATAATTTTCATAATGCTATTAGAATTTATTGTAAGGTAGGAGTTGTGTGCGTGTCGTAATTGAATTAAAGACAGCTGGTCTGGAGGCTTCGATATATCAGAAGAGAAGCTAGGTTTGAAATTTTAAATAGGTAAACATGGTTGAAGTTTTAGAATATGAGGAGTAAAAGGAAAATTTGCATTTTTAGATCAACCAGAGTCATTTGAATTTCAAGAGAGGTAGTGAAATATTACACTTAGCCAGGAGGAGCCAGTGTGTTTATTTTTCCCAAAGCCTACAGATAAAATTGGTACTAAGAAAGGTTTTTATTATTAGAAAAGTAGAGTTGAAAGGACATATTGGGACGATGGGTTTAACATTAAAAAGGGAGAAACCTGTACAAAGGAGATGAGGTTATGTGTAAGAGAAAGGAATTCTAAGATCTAACAAGTGTGAAAAGCCTCCAGCCTCTAAGCCTCAAGTTGCTGTCTACATGAACTGAAGTGAAGAAAACTCACTTTAAATTCAACTGTTCAGGCTATCATGTTACTTGGCCTGGGTCTTTTAAAATGTGTGTTTTACTGTTGCCTTAACGAAGGTGTAACTTGGAGTTACATTAACTGGGGAACTAGGAGTTATCATAGCAGTAATTTGCAAACCTGTGTACGTGCTTAAAACCATTTTTTTTATTAATGAAAGGTTTAATTTAGTTTTGTAAGAAACCTTTAACAGACTCAGTAATCTTATTACTACTGAATTCGAGGCATACATCTTGAAATAAATACAAATTGTAAAATAGTTGTCGCAGTTGTTTCAAGTTTCCCTCTGGGATTTGAACAACTCAGCATTTACCATCCGCTGTGGCATAACACAATATTCAATGAGATATTCAAAAGAAGTGGAAAGGGAGAAATGAAAGGATGGATATTTGTTTCTGATTCTATGAGACAGTCCTCAGCCAGCACTAAAGTATTCCAAAAACAGAACAAATTTAAGCTTAAAACATCACACAAAGTGGAATCAATCTAAGATTAAGTTGATTCCTTCCACATCAAATTAGGTCCATTACCCAGCAGTATTTGACTGTAACCCTTTCTCAGATCATTATATGTGCCCTGCCTGAAGACAGGTCCTTGGCTCATAGTAGTCTTTCCATATCGCTCTATCCTGTGCCATTCTTTTCATTTTCCAATAACTTCCTTCTATTTCAAGCCATCCAGCATTGATGTTCTCTTCCTTCCTCTCTTTCCTCAAAATCTTCCCTCCATAACAGGGTATTTCCTTTTGAGATATTCCCTACCAATCTCTCTGCCTTTTCCTAATTACGTCTCGTGAATTTCTTTGTTCATTCACTTGCTTCAGCACTTCATTTGTTACTTTTTCTGTCCAGCATATCCTTTCCATTCTCCTCCAAACCCACATTTTAAAACTATTTAGCAATTTAGTCGCCCACTTCCATACAGTCCAAGTCTCACATCCATACAAAACAACACTCCAAATCAAGCTCTTTGCAAAGCGCTTGGAGTTGATTATTCCAGTTAGCAGCCATTGCTATGCTTGTTCCTATTTCTTTGTTGCATCTTCCAACTGCAGATATTGTGTTTGCTAAACATGTGAATTCTTGCACCTATTCTAGTTCTCTTTCTTCTACAAATATATGAATATTTCTTGATGATTTTGAGGTATGCATCACTTTGGTTTTGCCAATATTCAACTTCATTCCAAAGTTCATGCCAGCTGTTATTAGTCTATCTCCTGGTTCTTGCAATCTTTCTTCTATGCTTGCTACAAGTGCTTTGTCATCTGCAAATCTATATGTAATCATCTGCTCCTTCAATCATAATGCCAGATTGTGTCTTCAAACGTTTCTTTGATCATTGCTTATGTGAAGACACTGAAGAGGATTAATGATGAACAATGCTCTTGTTGAAAACAAAAACAAAAATACCTGGAAAAACTCAGCAGATTTGGCAGCATCTGTGGAGAGGAGCACAGTTAACGTTTCGAATCCGAATGACCCTTCAACAGAACTAAGTAAAAATAGAAAAGAGGTGAAATATAAGTTGGTTTAAGGGTGGGGGGGAGACAAGAGGAGCTGGAGAGGGCCAGTGATAGGTGGAGATATCTAAAAGATGTCACAGACAAAAGGACAAAAAGAGGTGTTGATATTATCTAAAGGAATGTGCTAATTAAGGGTAGAAAGCAGGACGAGCAAGGTACAGATAGCCCTAGTTGGGGAGGGGTGGGGGGAAGGGATCGAAATAGGCTAAAAGGTAGAGATAAAACAATGGATGGAAATACACTTAAAAATAATGGAAGTAGGTGGGAAAAGAAAAATCTATATAAATTATTGGAAAAAACAAAATGGAGGGGGAAAATCAGAAAGGGGGTGGGGATGGAGGAGAGAGTTCATGATCTAAAATTGTTGAACTCAATATTCAGTTCGGAAGGCTGTAAAGTGCCTAGTCGGAAGATGAGGTGCTGTTCCTCTAGTTTGCGTCGAGCTTCGCTGGAACAATGCAGCAAGCCAAGGACGAACATGTGGGCATGAGGTTTCAATGCTCTTGTTGAGCTTCTCTTCCAATTACACATGGTTCCAACTCCCCATTGGCTTTTCTCTTTATTCTTTCATCACATGTCTGCATCACTGGCAAGGCCAGCATTTGTTACCCATCCTTAATTGCCCTTGAACTGAGTGGCTTGCTAGGCCATTTCAAAGGGCAGTTAGGAGTCAACCACATTGCCGTAGATCTGGTGTCACACGTAGGCCAGACCATGAAGGACATTAGTGAACCAGATGGATTTTTATTACAATCGGCGATAGTTTCATCACCACCATGACTGAGGCTAGCTTTAATAATTCCAGGTTACTAACTGAATTTAAATTCCACCAGCTACCATGGTGGGATGTGAACCAGTGTACCCAGAGCATTAGTCTGAGCCTCTGGATTACTAATCCAGTGACATTACCACTACGCACGCCACCGTCTCCCCACTACTCTCATTGTTGCTGTTTGTCCCACGACAAATTTCTTATGAGTTGTTTATTTCTCCAGTCTATGTCTTTCAGCACTGTCAAGAGCTTAATCCAGTCAACCCGACCAAATGTTTTTTTCAAATTCTACAAAAACATGATTCCTGTCCAAACTCTAAACTGTGTTCATTCTGTGATCTCATAATGCTGATCGCTTCTCTTGTCCCTCTTCCTCTCTGGAATGCAAACTGGTCATCTCTGCTGTAGTTCTGTGCCTTCCCACTCGCCATTACAACTCTCAACACAACCTTCGATGCATGGTCAATCAGACTAATTGTATGTAAGTCAGAACATCAGCATGTCTTTGGCTTCTTCTTAGGGTGATCATTATTGTCTGCATTAAGTCCTCTGGACATTCTCCTGATAAGTAAATACCTTTACACAGCTTAGTAAATCAATATTTAAGTTCTTTCTCATGTTTTTAATTAACTCTGTAGGTATTTCATCTATTCCATCTGCGCTTCTAGTTTTTATCTCATTTATTGCTGCTTTTATCTCATTCCCGAGTATTACTGGTCCAATGAAATCTCTTCTAGCACAATCATTTCAGGTTTTTCCATTTTTTGCATTCACTTCTTCAATATGCTCCATCCATCTTTTTCTTATTTCATCAGGGTTTGTTAATAAAACACCTTCCTTTTTCTCCATTGCTGTTGTTTTCAGTCCTTTAAGCTGAGTGCCACTAATCTCCTTTGCTTTTACCCTTCCTAGTCGATCCCGAGTATATCACACCACTCTTTTAACCATTATTCTTGTGCCTTTTCTGTTTCTCTTAACTCTTTATTCAAGTGTCTATATTTCAGCTTGCCTTCTTCAGTATTAATATGGTTCCATTTTTCCCTTTCTTCCATCTTTTGCAATATTACAGACATAGCCCATGGTTTCTTGATCTTTTTTCCTCTTAACAAAAAGACTGTACCATTCGTCCCTTCTTCCTTGACAGATTCTTTAATGTTTCCATTGCTAAGTTGTGTTGGTAGTATCCTGATCATTTCTAACTAGCGCTGTTTACTTCATTTACAAATATATAAAGATTGAAAAACCCAAGCCAACTACTTTTGCCCTTGTTGAAGCAGTTCTAGTTTGAGATTTGGATTGGAAACTAGCACAATATGATCAAATAAAAGCCCACTTCTTCACGGTAGCCACCTTTCCACTATGCAATGCTTACAGGTCCTAATGGACTTATCAGCACGTTGTTAAACTACACACAATTAGGCACGTGTCAGCTATGACTCAGGTGGTAACATTGTCACTTCTGAGTCACAAGGTCCTGGGTTCAAGTCCCACTGCAGGCTTGAGCACAAATATCAGGGTTTACGCTCTACTGCAGTACTGAGGGACTGCTGCACTGCTGGAGATGCTTGTTTTTCACATGAGACATTAAACCAAGGCACCATCTGCCTACTTGGGTGGTTGGCACTATTACAGGATAGAAGGCGAGGTTACCCTTGCATTCCTGGCCAATATTTATTCCTCAATCAACATCATAAAAACATTATCTGGAAAACATCACGTTGTTTGTGGGAGTTTGCTGCGCACAAGTTGACTGCTACGTTTCCTACGTTACAACAGTGACGACACTGCAAAAGTACATCATTGGCTGTAAAGCGCTTTGAGATGTTAGGTGGTCATGAAAAGGACCATATAAATGCAAATCTTCCTATATAGCGACCTCACCAGAAGAGCCACAAGGCTGGTTGCATTTGGAAATGAAAATGTGACATGGGGTGGGCTTGATTGTTAAATGTATAAAATAGCTTATATTAATTATGGAAAATAACTGATCTTCAAATGAACGAGTTTTTTTAATGGTTAAATAAGGAGCTGCCTATTGTGTTGACCATAGTACATCAGAGGAGAAACTGTTATATGCCTAATGTACAACATAGATCAGTCAGGGAACCCATATACTTAGCATCAATTCTGGAAATCATCAAAAACTCTTGAGTTTCAAACTATATGTCTCAAATTTGGAATAAAATTTCCGATAACTAGAATTGATGCCAACTTTCATACTTAAAAATGAAAAATATAATCTTTAACAATCACTGCAAGCATAAACAAAAGACAATCCAGTATTATAATTTATATGCAAGTCCTGACCCGCTCTAGTATCTCACCTGGGGAATTATATATACCTAATTTGTAATTAAATTTTAGCCATATATCAACAAATTAAAACTCAACAGATAATCTACTAAATGACATGTGGCAAACAGGTACACTTACCACCAACCAAGAAGCAGCAGTAAGCTGCTTCAAAGAAGAGTCATATTTGACTTGAAACGTTTTTTTTTCTCTCCACATATGCTGCCAGACTGGCTGAGTTTTTCCAGCACTTTGTTTTATTTCAGATCTCCAGCATTCACAGTATTTTGCTTTTATTTCATGGATCCTGCCTCTGCTCTTTGGGACGTTCACTGCATAATGATACTTTCAGTTGTACCAGAAGCACACATTGAATTCCAGGAATGCCCAAGGAACAGTTAATCACCCATTACTATTGTTCCAGTTTGGTCTTCTGCTGGAATGGCCAGATCTGCTATAAGTGTTTTCATTCTCATTCTGCCTGCCTTTAATCCTTCCATTTTGTTGACACTCAAGTCCACCATCTAGACCATTTCAAAATCTGTCCTATTCTGTAAGACAGCAAGAATCTAATTCAATAGGGTTTCCATCTCCAAGATCCAGATACCAGCTAGAACCAGGAGCCTGTCCGAGAGAGAGATCTTAGCACAATCCAGCAATCTGAATGCTAGGACTGATCCAGGAACCTCCAAAATCAGATTTTGTCAATCTTTTATACACAATCCATTAAAGATCATGATATATTGTTCCACGGAATGACTGTTCTCCAAAATCTATCAAAGTCTGACCATACCTCATAAGTTAACAATTCATTCTTCTTGTAAATTTCATCTAAGAACTAATACAAGGTCCAAATCTTCATTACTATCCAACTGACGAGCTGCAGCTCACAAAATCTTCTTGATTTTACTTCTTATAGGAAATGACACCACCATGATGACATCTCATTTCTTCTTTGGTAGGAACTTAACGCTTGTACACAATATCTATTCTTCCACTGATCATATGGTTCAGAGTGCAAGAACTTTGGAGGGAAATTATACCCTGACAATTTACACTTGCTTTCTGCTATTTTTCACAATGGCTACTATGATATCGGTTTTCTGTCTGAAAATTTTCCTTCTTAGCTTCCAACCTTCTCCTTTAGACAATCATTCTCTGTTACCAATCATGGGTTTAAAAAGAGTTACAGATTATAAACATGAAACTCCCAGATTAAGTTTATCTTTACGAGCACAAGTGAATTCCCAGTTAATGCCCACCATCTGCCTACAATTAACATAAATATGCTTTGTATTATACACACTCACACACACCTGGGCTTTGCCATGCTCAGTTCCCAAGTAGCAAGACATAAACTCTGCTCCATGTCTGCCTGACTTGGGCTATGTGTTTTGTTCCATTCCATTACAGCTGCCACCCAACTGCTCTGCTCCCTGGTCTCATTCCACATTCAAACAGCCCTCTCTCCTTGTACCATTCCCCGCTTGATTGACCCACTCTCTAACTCATGTCCCCAAATATCTCGAAAATACCTTATCTACTTCTAAATAATATGGAAATTTCTAGAGCCAAAAAGTGAAATCTATATACACTTTTATACTCATTAAAAACTTAAATGTTAAAATAAACAAATGTAAGCTGCAGCCAGGATACTAACAACCATGTTGAACAGCTCAGTAAAGCTAATATATTAAAAGTCTCACATATAACATCACTGTCATACACCTTGTGTAACATTTCTCTCTTTAAACTTAAATTGTTTTCTTCCTAATCTGGGTTAATTTATTCTGCTACTTCTAATTAGGTCATTAATTCCCAATTGACGAGCAACACAGGTCATGCCATCTTTGATTTCCAATTTTCCACAATTCTACATGGTCCACTGTAGCTGTTAAGTTAAAACAACTTAAAAAGTATTGAAAAGTCTAGGTGCAAATCTCAGATATGAAGTTGAAACTTCATAAAAACTATTTGTACAATACAAGCAATTTATACTTTTTTTTTAAGTCCTACGTTTGGCCCTCTTTCTCACAGATGCAACAAGTTCATAAAATGCCGATTTTTTGGCTTACTGTCTCAAGGAACATCTTGTTCCAAATTCTTTCAAACTTATTAACAAACCTGTCTGTCAATCAATCAAATAAATGTACTGTTCTCTACTGCAAGCTGACCTGTAAGTGAATGCAACATTCATGTCAAGTACACAACAATTGCGCCTTCCAGCTTTAAAAATGAATACACATCTTCTATTTACATGACATAATGCTCTTGTCCTATACATTCTTTGACTTACTGTAAGCATGGTCATGATGTTCACATAATAAATTGCTTGACAAAACTGAAATGAGACTGGTTTTCAGAAGAAAACAATTATGAAACAAACAAACAAAAAGTCATATGAATAACTATAAAGGACCAAAGATAACCCTGGACACCAGAATAAGCCTCTGGGGAAAACAATTGTTGCAGACATGGCAGCGTGGAGATAATGGTAGGAGTAAGATTTATAATTTTAGTGCAAGTTAAGTTTTATACGTTTACAATGCCATAAGTATGAGCATAATGAGAAATTAAGACGAGAGCTCAATCAAACAAAACTCTTAGAATAGTTTGGCTGTTTTCCTCGTGCTCACTGGCTGCAGTTTCCCATTAAAGAAATTGTAATTCAGTAAAGGATTTCATTCAATTAAGATCACTAACTGCTGATTACTTCAGAATTTCCCCACTTTTGAGATCAGAAGACTATGGAGGCAAGACTCTTCAATATGTATATGGAATGATTTCTAAGACTTATGCCTCAGAGGTCCAACATATGTTGTTTTCCCACACTTGAACTTTAAATGGCTCTCTCTTACCTATATTGATGCGTGTAACATTGTACTGTACGGTGATGAACATGATGGCAAACTTGGCTGTGACCTGTGGACAAAGACAAAGAGTTTAGACTCCACCCATTTTACATGCTTTCAAAACAAAATGAAACATAAAATTAAGCAATGAAAATGACTAACTCCATAAACATTTCTTATCAATTTCCATTTTGGGTTCCAAAGCCAGTATTTTTTTTTACAAATTTGTAGTAATGAAATCCATAAATTTCTCCATCATGTGGATTCATGGCCACAATTTCCTCATCATAAATGTACCCCAGAAAGAGCCCCTACAAATGATTCAGAGTCTAATCAGTGAGCAGCAGAGCCAAAAAATGTTCGGCCAAGGAACAGGGAATAAAAAGACAGCCATCGAAATGGAGATAAGTTCAAGAAACAATTGGTTATGGTTGTCTGTGGAGATGGTTACGAACTGGAAGGTGGTGGTATTAACTGATGTCTACAGCACAGCTTTCAAACTCGGGAGGAGAGTTGATGAAAAACAGTGATTTAAGTATAAAGACAAAACTGCAGATTTTTCTCTTCAGTTGCAAAGTTATTTGATTCTGTTTCTCCATGTTTGATGTTACTGGGCTGTTTTAGGATTATTGGTTGAGATATTTTGCAAATCTTACATTACTTTGTTTGATTTGGGCAGAATGTTCCTCATATATTCCCCTTGGTTATATTTTCAGTACTGAATCATGTTTCAGCTTGGTTACGTTGCCAGTCTATGCATCAGTCACTGAGCAGGAACTTGGGAATGGCCACATTCTAGGTTTTTCCTCTAAAAGTCATATGACATATTGAAGTAGCTTACAATTTACAGGTGCAAGCAAAAAAAAACTGGTTACATTTATTTCTGCAAACGACGTAAGATCAGGGACAGTTAATTTCAGGTGTTTAAGGGTACTGGTTTTTAAGAATAGTTTTAGAATAAAAGGTGCCGATTATTTAGAAAGGACATATACTATGGTAAGACCAATGAATTGCATTAGGTGAAAATATATAAGTATTTTCTTGAGCATGATATACATAGAAACACAGAAAAATAGAAGCACGAGTAGGTCATTCGGCAATTCAAGCCTGCTCGGCCATTCAATATGATCATGGCTGATCCTCGATCTCAACGCCATACTCCCGCTCTCTCCTCATACCCCGTGATGCCTTTAGAGTCTAGAAATCTATCTACTTCCATCTTAAATACGTTCAGTGACTTGGCTTCTACAGCCCTCTGTGGTAGAGAACTCCACAGGTTCACCATCCTCTGAGTGAAGAAGTTTCTCCTCATCTCAGTCCTACCCTGTATCCTGAGATTGTGACCCCTTGTTCTGGATCCCCTAGCCAGAGGAAACATAACTCCTGCATCCCGTCTGTCCAGCCTGGTCAGAATTTTATATGTTTCAATGAGATCCCCTTTCATTCTTCTCAACGCCAGTGAATACAGCCTAACTGGCCCAATCTCTCCTCACACAACAATCCTACCATCCCAGCAATCAGTCTGGTAAACCTTCGCTGCACTCCCTCTATGGCAAGTATATCTTTTCTTAGGTAAAGCAGACCAAAACTGCACACAATACTCCAGGTGTGGTCTCACCAAGGCCCTGTATAGCTGCAGTAAGACATCCGGGCTCCTGTACTCAAGTCCTCTTGCAATGAAGGCCAACATACTATTTGTCTTCTTAACTGCTTGCTGCACCTGCATGCTTGCTTTCAGTGATTGGTGTACAAGGACACCCAGGTCTCTTTGCACATCAACATTTCCCAATCTATCACCATTTAAATAATACTCTGCCATTCTGTTTTTCCTACCAAAATGGATAACTTCACATTTATCCACATTATACTGCGTCTGCCATGTATTTGCCCACTCACTCAACTTGTCGAAATTGCCTCGAAACCTCTTAACATCCACCTCACCACTCACATTCCCACCTAGTTTTGTGTCAGCAAACTTGGAAATATTACATTTGGTTCCCTCATCCAAATCATTGATACATATTGTGAATAGCTGGGGCCCAAGCACTGACCCCTGCAGTACCCCACTAGTCACCGCCTGCCATTCTGAAAAAGATCTATTTATTTCTACTGTTTCCTGTCTGCTAACCAATTCTCACTCCATGCCAATATATTACCCCCAATCCCATGTGCTTTAATTTTTCACGCTAACCTCACATGGGACTTCATCAAAAGCTTTCTGAAAATCCAAATACACCACATCCACTGGCTCTCCCTCATCTATTCTGCTAGTTACATCCTCAAAAAACTCCAGTAGGTTTGTCAAACATGATTTCCCTTTCATAAACCCATGTTGGCTTTGTCTAGTCACATTGGTATTTTCTAAGTGTCCTGTTATCACATGCTTCATAATAGGCTCTAGTATTTTCCCTACCACTGATGTTAGGCTAACCGTCTGTAATTCAGTTTTTTTCCCCTCCCTCTTTTTTTTTTTAAATAGCGGGGTTACATTTGCCAATCTGCCGGGACTGTTCCAGAATCTAAAGAATTTTGGAAGATGACAAACAACGCATCCACTATTTCCATGGCCACCTCCTTTAGTATCCTGGGATGCAGATTATCAGGCTCTGGGGATTTATCAGCTTTCAGTCCCATTAATTTCTCCAGTTAATTTTTTTCAGTAATACTAATTTCCTTCAATTCCTCCTTCTCGCTAGACCTTTGGTTCCCTAGTGTTTCTGGGAAGTTATTTTTTGTCTTGCTCCATGAAGACAGAACTAAAGTAGTTGTTTAATTGCTGTCATATCCTTGTTCTCCATTATAAATTCTCCCGTTGAGGACTGGAAGGGACCTATATTTATCTTCACTAATCTCTTCCTTCTCAAATACTTATTGAAGCTTTTACAGTCTTCTTTTATGCTCCTTGCACGTTTACTCTCATACTCTTTTTTCCCCTCTTAATCAATCTCTTGGTACTCCTTTGCTGAATTCTAAACTGCTCACAATCCTCAGGCTTGCTACTTATTCTAGCAACTTTATGTGTCTCCTCTTTGGATCTAATCCTAAGTGAATTTCTTTCATTAGCCACGGTTGGTCCGCTTTTCCTGTGGTGTTTTTGCGCCAGAAAGGAATGTATAACTGTTGCAATACATACATTCGTTCCTTAAATATTAGCCATTGCCTATCCACCGTCATGCCTTTTAATGAAGTTCCCCAATCTATCTTAGCCAACTCACGCCGCACACCTTCATAATTTCCTTTGTTAAGATTCAGGACCCGTGTTTCAAATTGGGCTACTTCACTTTCCAACCCAAGGAAGAATTCCATCACATTATGGTCACTGTTACCTAAAGGACACTGCACAACAGGATTATTAATTAACCCTTTCTCATTGCACAAAACCAAATCTAGGATAGCCTATTTCCGAGTTAGTTCCTCGATGTACTGGCCTAAAAAACCATCTCGTACACACTCCAGGAATTCATCCGCCACAATATTATTGCTAATTTGGTTTGCCCAGTCTATATGCAGATGAAAGTCACCCATGATTACTGTAGCACCCTTGTCACATGCATCTCTAATTTCCTGTTTAATACTGTCCCCTACCTTAACACTACTGTCTGGAGGCCTGTATGCAACTCCCACTAATACTTTCCACCACTTGTTGCTTCTTTGCTCCACCCAGACGGATTCCATATCTAGATTTTCTAAACCAATATCATCCCTCACTATTGCATTGATTTCATCCTTAACTAACAATGCCACACCACCTCTTTTTCCTTTTTGTCTGTCCTTCCCAAATATCGTAAACCCTTGGATATTCAGTTCCCAGGATTGGTCACCCAGTAGCCATGTCTCTTTAATCGCAATCATATCGTATATTTGCACAAATAGTTAATTCACTAATTTTGAGCACTAGATTGATGAATTTCAGAGCATGCTGAAGCATTACACAGTAGACAAATTTTTAGACAATATATGTTTTCCTTTGTGGGTGCATCTGGAACAGAACATGAGGAAGGGAAGGCCTGGGTGAAAATTACAGGAGGAAGAGAGATGGAGTTTGAAGTGTATTTAGGAGGCAGATAATCAGGGTGGGAGCCTTCCACAGCTAACATTAGTCAACTCTTTCTTCAGTCTGGAATGTGAGGATCAATCTCCAAGGATGATTTCTGAAAGAAATAAGGAAGTAGGTTGGCGCTATGTGGTTAGAAGAATGGAGAAGGTGGCAGGTTTTCAAACCTGTGGAGTATGAAAACGACTTCTGAAACACATGGTGGCCATGAAGGTGGGATGGCAGAAACATCATGGTACCAAGAATAGATAGAATACAAGTACAGACTATGGGTAGTTTTTTTTTAATTCATTTACAAGATGTGGACATCACTGGCCAGGCCAGCATGTATTGCCCATCCCCAATCGCCCTCAAGAAGATGGTGGTGAGCTGCCTTGTTGAACCACTGCAGTCCCCGTGGTGTAGGTACACCCAGTGCTGTTAGGGAGGGAGTTCCAGGATGTTGACCCAGCAACAATGAAGGAATGGAGATATATTTCCAAGTCAGGATGGTAAGTGGTTTGGAGGGGAACTTCCAGGTGGCGGTGTGCTCATGTGTTTGCTGCCCTTGTCCTTCTAGATGGTAGCAGTTGTGGGTTTGGAAGGTGCAGAAGAAGTCCATGTCCAAATACAGCAAGACCTGGGCAATATCCAGGCTTGGGCTGATACCACCTTCTCAAATGCAATTAGAGACGGGCAAGCTTAGGCAGAAAGACATGGCATGACAAAAGGAATTGGATGAAGCCATCGGCCTCAAAATAATCAAAAATAAGGAGTGAAGATATAAAGCAAACTAAAATCATGCACTCAAGATGGGGTAGGTACAGGGAAAAACAAACTATTCTGACTTGTACATATATTAAAGGGTTCTTTCATTGTTGCTAGTGTTAGGAAAAAGAGATAGTTTAAGTTATAAATGAGTTTTAGTTTTAATGTCTAAGCTTGATTTGTATTTCCATATTTTTGTGTTAAAAAGGGTGAAGGCTGAGTTTTAGTTTCACTTTAAAAGATGCCTGCATTTTAATTACGTTTAGGGCTCTTGAAGGGGAGTTAAAACGTACAGGGTAGAAAAAAAACTATGCCTAGCAACTGGGGTCCAGAGAGAGAGAGAGAGAGAGAGAGAGAGAGAAAAAGAGAGAGAGCGAGAAAGAGAAAAAGGGAAAGAGGGAGAGAGAGAGGAAAAAAGGGAAAGAGGGAGAGAGAGAGGGAAAGAGAGAGAGAGAGAGAGGGGGAAAGAGGGAGAGAGAGAGGGGGAAAGAGGGAGAGAGAGAGGGGGAAAGAGGGAGAGAGAGAGGGGGAAAGAGAGAGAGAGAGAGAGGGGGAAAGAGAGAGAGAGAGAGGGGGAAAGAGGGAGAGAGAGAGGGGGAAAGAGGGAGAGAGAGAGGGGGAAAGAGGGAGAGAGAGAGGGGGAAAGAGGGAGAGAGAGAGGGGGAAAGAGGGAGAGAGAGAGGGGGAAAGAGGGAGAGAGAGAGGGGGAAAGAGGGAGAGAGGGGGAAAGAGGGAGAGAGAGAGGGGGAAAGAGGGAGAGAGAGAGGGGGAAAGAGGGAGAGAGAGAGGGGGAAAGAGGGAGAGAGAGAGGGGGAAAGAGGGAGAGAGAGAGGGGGAAAGAGGGAGAGAGAGAGGGGGAAAGAGGGAGAGAGAGCGGGGGAAAGAGGGAGAGAGAGCGGGGGAAAGAGGGAGAGAGAGAGGGGGAAAGAGGGAGAGAGAGAGGGGGAAAGAGGGAGAGAGAGAGGGGAAAGAGGGAGAGAGAGAGGGGGAAAGAGGGAGAGAGAGAGGGAAAGAGGGAGAGAGAGAGAGGGAAAGAGGGAGAGAGAGAGAGAGAGGGGGAAAGAGGGAGAGAGAGAGAGAGGGGGAAAGAGGGAGAGAGAGAGAGAGGGGGAAAGAGGGAGAGAGAGAGGGGGAAAGAGGGAGGGAAAGAGGGAGAGAGAGGGAAAGAGGGAGAGAGAGGGAAAGAGGGAGAGAGAGGGAAAGAGGGAGAGAGAGGGAAAGAGGGAGAGAGAGGGAAAGAGGGAGAGAGAGGGAAAGAGGGAGAGAGAGGGAAAGAGGGAGAGAGAGGGAAAGAGGGAGAGAGAGGGAAAGAGGGAGAGAGAGGGAAAGAGGGAGAGAGAGGGAAAGAGGGAGAGAGAGGGAAAGAGGGAGAGAGAGGGAAAGAGGGAGAGAGAGGGAAAGAGGGAGAGAGAGGGAAAGAGGGAGAGACAGGGAAAGAGGGAGAGACAGGGAAAGAGGGAGAGACAGGGAAAGAGGGAGAGACAGGGAAAGAGGGAGAGACAGGGAAAGAGGGAGAGACAGGGAAAGAGGGAGAGACAGGGAAAGAGGGAGAGACAGGGAAAGAGGGAGAGACAGGGAAAGAGGGAGAGACAGGGAAAGAGGGAGAGACAGGGAAAGAGGGAGAGACAGGGAAAGAGGGAGAGACAGGGAAAGAGGGAGAGACAGGGAAAGAGGGAGAGACAGGGAAAGAGCGAGAGACAGGGAAAGAGCGAGAGACAGGGAAAGAGCGAGAGACAGGGAAAGAGGGAGAGACAGGGAAAGAGGGAGAGACAGGGAAAGAGGGAGAGACAGGGAAAGAGGGAGAGACAGAGAAAGAGGGAGAGACAGAGAAAGAGGGAGAGACAGAGAAAGAGGGAGAGACAGAGAAAGAGGGAGAGACAGAGAAAGAGGGAGAGACAGAAAGAGGGAGAGACAGAGAAAGAGGGAGAGACAGAGAAAGAGGGAGAGACAGAAAGAGGGAGAGACAGAAAGAGGGAGAGACAGAAAGAGAGAAAGAGAGACAGAAAGAGAGACAGAAAGAGAGACAGAGAAAGAGAGACAGAGAAAGAGAGACAGAGAAAGAGAGACAGAAAGAGAGAGACAGAAAGATACAGAAAGGGAGAGATAGAAAGAGACAGAAAGAGAGAGACAGAAAGAGAGACGACCCACACAGACAAAGAAACCAAAAGCGGTTTCAGTTCAGCTGGTCAGGGTGCTTTAAAGGTTGACAGGAGCCACCAGCAGAAGCAGCATAGGAGAGGGAGGTAGCAAGTCCCAAACTAAAGTTGAAACCCACTGCCAGGTGAAGCTGGACAGAAGGGGGCAGCAGGAAGCAGGTTTTCCCAAAGAACAGGAGAAGATCCTGAGAAGGCCTGAAGACCTTACAGTCAAAGGGAACAAACAGGAATCTGGAAAAGGTCCTGTTGAGTGAAGTTAAGAGTGAGGAGCAGAGAAAGGCTCTAAGCTTAAACGGAGAAGCTGCAGGATGCAGAATTAAAGCAATATGGGCTTGTGAGAAGCCAGAAGATCCAAAGAGACAGCTGAAAGTCTAACTTTTTACTGTGGGCATGTGAAGCAGTAGTGTTCTGTTGGCATGGTGAAGTATATGTGAGAGAGAGTGTGTCAAAGAAAGCTTGAATTCATGTGGTGATCCAGGAAAGAGGAACATTGGAAGAAGAATTCAAAACCCTGGAGGTGGACCCTTGTGGAAGGCATCTGAGAGAAAGCGTTGTTTGGGAGAAGATTCCAAAGAGAGTTCTTCAGGAGTGGAGATTGGAAACTCTTGTATGAAAGGCAGAGTTCAGTGAGACTAGTTGGCTCACGATGTGACAAGCATCTGGGGTAGTGGAGGAGAGATCCATAGCATTTGCTTGGGGTGGCATCTGTCACTTGGTTTCAGAGTGTGGTATGCCTGACCACAGGTCGCCTATTGGTTTACATAGACTGCGTACTTACTGTGAACATTAGCGTATAAGATAGCTTCTGTAACTTGTGTTATCCTTACAAATCTGTATATATCTGCAAAAGGTATAATTGTGGGTGGAGTATTGTAATATGGTTCATCTTTTCCTGTTTAATAAATGTTTTATTCTCTTGTTAAACATCATCAGCTGACTCCTGTGACTGTTCAGTAGCCACTTTCCACATATCCAAACAAAAAATGTTAGGATCTATCAAGCCAGGGTCCACCCTGGGATCTGGCTTGTCCAGTAGTAACATCAGCTGGGATCAGAACACCAGGTCAAAAGAACACACGGCCTGATAGCATTGTGGGAACAGCATCACCACAAGGACTGTAGAAATTCAAGAAGACGACAACCCACCAACACTTTTCAACAGCAACTAGGGGTGGGAGATGCTAGCCTCACTTGTGATGCCTGTATCCTAAAACCAATTTTTAAAATTTTCAACGAGTCAATGACAAAAATTAAAATAAAAGGACAAAAACCAGTTTTTACTGAATGTACACTTCACCAGAGATTGTGTCCTTCCACAAAGCTTTTTACCATCCAAGTCAAGTTCAGATTCTGAATATTCATTATTTTTTTTTTGTTTCACAGAGTAAGAGTATTTGTCTTCATTCCCTCCTTGGCCACACACAAGTAAGGAATTTGCAAACTAGTTTAACATCCTACTGTACACTACAGAAAATATTTACTCTATTTTATCAACAATCAAAAAAAAACTTTAGTTTTGTGTACGGTGCTTCAGCTAGTAGCAGCCTTCAGATGATGGAACTAGTGAACAGATTTGAACTGGTGAACAGACTAAACGTAAATCATTTTGCAATGCAAAAATTATCTCGTACAAGAACAAGGTTACCCTTTACTTTCAAAGCTTATGTTTTAATGTAGGATTGATTAGACAACATCATAAATAGCTAGGGTGATTTACATTTGAACCAGAGAATCACTCCCATGCAAACTGTTTACAAAAATCAGACAAACTGCGGTATTCTGAGAATTCTCTTCTGATGCCTCCAAGAAGGAATCAACAATTCACCATTATTACTGCAAATGTAGCCAGTTAGTAGTCACTGATAAATACAAATCTACAGATATTATAAAGATACTTAATTCATTATGATTAAAGTGTTCTCTTAAATTAGTGAGAAGCTGAATTAGATGCAATTTAGAGCAACTATTTTGTTCTTGCTGTTATGAGTACTATTTTAATGAAATACTTAATAAAAAAAGTGGCTCCTCCAATCACTCAGCAGATTAAGTCACTGAGAAAGCGCAGCCATACACACCACAAAAGTCTAAGTTTCGATAAGAGATCACTGCTGAATTAGCTAAGTTCAGGTGGGAAATGAGTACAACAACTGGCGTCAACAGTTCCCAGATAAGGGAAATGCATTACAGGTTCCATGTTTAATATCAGTGATATCTACTGGAAGTATACATGTGATTATCAAGTGAAGATAGCATTGGGCTCAGCTATGAGAGGTGGAATAGCCTCACAGCAGTCACTGATTAGGCTCATACATGAAGAACTGTTAATTAGGTAAAGTACTGAAGGGTGACCCCCCCCACCCAAAAGAATCTAAAGGGAAATCAAGAAAACTGCTGGGGAAAATGGAAGGAAAAGCAACAGAAAATTTAAGTAAACAGTGATCTTCTTTCATCTCTTCTTTTCTGAAAGTGCTGAATCACAATGGGTACAATGACAAGTATAAGTACTTTATAGGCAAGTCCAGACAGTGCTTGGAGGCCATCAGAGCTAAGCCCAATCATTATCTCCTAAATAAAGATATAACACACATCTATTATCAAGCACAGACCACTAATTAGGATCAGAAGCAAAAACTATGGCCAATTTTTCCGGTTAATTTTAACACTGCAACAGCTATCCCATTTAACTCATTGCACAGACAGAGCCAAACATGGGACCAATAACTTTGTAACTAACAATTATCTATTAAGTCACATGGGGAACTGCAACAAAAGGTTTTAATTTCTCTTATAGTGTTCTGGTGGGTGGGGGGAGGAGGGATGTATTGCTATGCTTGTACATGTATTGGAAGAACAAACTAGTTTGAGAGAACTGTGGGGAAAGGTTTTACTAACACCAGGAGAAGAAAAGCGGTCTACAGCCTATTGTTAAAATACAAAATAAAAAACTGCAAATGGTGCAAATTTGAAATTTGAAAATACAGAAAAGGTGACAAAAGTCATAAACCATAAAAAAAAAGATAAGGACATGTTTCAGTGCTAATACATTTTTGAGTTTTACACTACATACTCGAGTTCAGCAGTGGCCGCTCCCATTCTCTTCAAACTGGAATGTCTTTACTACCCAATATCTAGGTAAATGATAGCATGACCAAGGAGTCAGAGAGAAAACATTTGCAGCCTACTTTAGCTTGCTGGAATGTATCTCACACTACCTGGAAGTTCTCATCATCTGCTAGCTGCAGATTTTAATACTCAAGAATTCCAGGCATGAATCATCATCATACGTTATGCTACCTCCTAATTTTAAAGATATTTAAATTCAAATGTCACAAAGTTACTTCAGTAATTAAGTATCTTCAATGAAGTAATACTCAAATATGTTTGCACACCCATTCCTGGCTCTTAACTTAATAAGACATTAATATATGTAGCTCTTTTTTAAAAATCATTAATGAAGCATCAAGCCTACCCAAAGTTCTAGCAACAATCTAACACCAATGACTGAGTCATGCATATGGCTTCAATATTGCTGACTCTGTCCAGTCATCCTACCCTATTCATTTATCGAACTGACCATGTATGTACTGCTTTTTAGGGTAAATCCCATATTCCTAGAGTCCTGTACGTGTGGAAAGTATGCTTCTTGATTTCACTCCAGAACTGCCTAGCTCTAATTTTAAGGTTACAGCTCCTTTTTCTAGATTCTGACACCAGAGGAAACAGCTTCTCTGTATCCATCCAATCAAATACTTTACAAAAACAAAAATACCGGGAAAAACTCAGCAAGTCTGGAAGCATCTGCGGAGAGGAACACAGTTAACGTTTCGAGTCCGAATGACCCTTCAACAGAACTAAGTAAAAATAGAAGAGAGGTGAAATATAAGCTGGTTTAAGGGGTGGGGGATGGGACAAGTAGAGCCAGTGATAGGTGGAGATAACCAAAAGATGTCACAGACAAAAGAACAAAGAGGTGTTGAAGGTGGTGATATTATCTAAGGAATGTGCTAATTAAGGGTAGAAAGCAGGAGAAGCAAGGTACAGTTAGCCCTATTGGGGGTGGGGTGGGGTGAAGGAATCGAAAAAGGCTAAAAGGTAGGGATAAAACAATGGATGGAAATACATTTAAAAATAATGGAAATAG
Organism: Cetorhinus maximus; assembly: GCF_964194155.1. Classification (NCBI taxonomy): domain Eukaryota; kingdom Metazoa; phylum Chordata; class Chondrichthyes; order Lamniformes; family Cetorhinidae; genus Cetorhinus; species Cetorhinus maximus. The sequence continues at coordinate 16,054,048 of NC_135891.1, forward strand.
GTGGGAAAAGAAAAATCCATATAAATTATTGGAAAAAACAAAAAGGAGGAGGAAGAAATGGAAAGGGGGTGGGGATGGAGGAGAGCGTTCAAGATCTAAAATTGTTGAACTCAATATTCAGTCCAGAAGGCTGTAAAGTGCCTAGTCGGAAGATGAGGTGCTGTTCCTCCAGTTTGCGTTGAGCTTCACTGGAACAATGCAGCAGGCCAAGGACGGACATGTGGGCATGAGAGCAGGGTGGAGTGTTGAAATGGCATGCGACAGGGAGGTCTGGGTAATGCTTGTGGACAGACCAAAGGTGTTCTGTAAAGTGGTCACCCAGTGTGCATCTGGTCTCTCCAATGTAGAGGAAACCGCATTGGGAGCAACGAATGCAATAGACTATATTGAAGGAAGTGCAAGTGAAATGCTACTTTACTTGAAAGGAGTGTTTGGGGCCTTGGACGGTGAGGAGAGGGGAAGTGAAGGGGCAGGTGTTGCACCTTCTGCGGTTGCATGGGAAGGTACCATGGGAGGGAGTTGAGGTGTAAGGGATGATGGAAGAGTGGACCAGGGTGTCCCGGAGGGAATGATCCCTGCGGAATGCCGCTGGGGGGGTGAAATACTTTGGTCATTTTAAACACCTCAATAAGGTCACCTCTCAACTGTCTAAACTCAAGGAAATTAAAGCCAAGATTATGCAGTCTATTTGTATAATGTAATACCTAAAACCCTAGTATCATTCTGGCAAATATATGTTCTACTCCCTCTAAAGCCAATCTATCTTGCCCCAAGTGCTGTTCTCAGAACTGAAGTCTACTCCAGATAGGGCTCTGTACAACTGAAGCATAACTGCCTTGCCATTGTATTTCAGTGCTTTTGTGACAATGGCCAACGTTCCAATGGCCTTTTTCATTATTTTTTATACCTGTTAAATGAGAAAACTGGTCCCATTCTTTTTATCACCAGATATCCACACGTATAGACTACAGTATTATCTCACAGAACAGAACAGATATAAAAGTTTACATCAGAAATTTGCCCACTGAAGAAATATATCGCAAAGATCACAAATATAGATTCAGGAGGTTAAACGGTATATATCTTTACTTCAAAAGACTTGAAGACAACTGTGTGTCCAAGTATCTTTTTTGTTATTCATTATATTCCAAACCACAGGTACTTCTCCATTACTAATTCACAACAGTGACGGAACCTAGACGCAATGTATCACAGCTGTGGAAACCCATACATTCTTTCAGACAAGAGATCAAAACACTAATGCAGATGAAAAATGTGCAGGTTCCTCCAAAAGCTAACCTACAATATCCTGTGGTGATTTCTGTATCAAGCTAGCCCTGTTGGAGTCATTCGACTACAGCACTAATGACTCACAGAACCAGAATGGCTCATGTCAGCCCATACACAAAACAAGGTTACCAGGAGCCAAGAGCTTTTGCTCCACAGGAGAAAAATAGTTTAGTGCTTTAACAGGATCCTTGATCCTATCAAAAGTAAAGCCACCAAAGAAAACGAAAGGGATTATACTCAGATTAGCGCTCTTACATTTTTACACTGAAGCTCTTTAAAACTGATAAAAAGTAGATAGCATATTTGACCTTCAGACTGCAAGACAACATGTAAAAGGACCAACTTTGGTGAACGTTTAGGGTAGAATCTCCCTAACCTTGTGCGATACAAGATATTGTAGGCTAACTTGGAATTTTACCAATACTAGAATATTCAAGGTAATTGCCAAAAAACGAAAGTCTTCTATGGCCATAGCTTTTGAAAGAAAGATTTCATAAGCTTGTGATGTAGCAACTTTGATAGTGCCTTGAATTTCTTGGGCGTTGTAAGTTGCCAAAAACTTTTTGTTCAAAAAGATTGCATGTGGCAAGTGCTAAATGACAAAATAACCAGAGACATAGCTCCTTCAATTGGTGATAAATATAGAAATTTGACCTGGTAGATCAGTGTTGCTGCAGCTTTCAATCAAGTATGTATTCCATGCACATTTTTAAATCTAAAATGACTACAAGAGATATTCTACTCACTTTGAAGCCACACAACCTTTTGATTCAAGAACAATTTGGATGGTGAACTATGCCAGTGGTTCTCAAACCTTTTTGGTTGCACAACCCCTTTTCAAATGGATTAGTAATCATGGACCCCAATACCAATTGTACTACTATAAATACATTGTGCATTTACATTTCCAAATGTCCTAAAGAAATTTGCATGAAATCCGCTATAGTGAACATTGATCGGCAACACTGGCACCATTTCAGGTATAACCCTGCATCGCCTACCTATTCACTGCACTGCTGCTGAGTGTTTCAGTATTTTTCTCCCCTCCCATTCTGCTGTCTATCAGCCCGTCCATGTTGCAATACCACTGGCATGTTGCCTGTTGTGTGGCATTTCTGTCATCGGGACACTGCCAATAAATGGGATGGTTGACATTGCATGCCCAAACCTCTCCACTACAGCGAAAAAGGTCCTGTTCACATTATTTTGCAGATCCCTTGGACAGTCTCGATGGACTCCCAGGTGTCTGTGGACCCCAGTTTGAGAACCACTGAACTATAAAACCAGAATATCAGCTGGCATCATAATCATTGTACCACAGACAATGTTTTGAATATCATGGTGGTCATGAAAAGCATCATATAAACGCAAGTTTTTTTTTTTAAAAAAACACTTGTTAAGCACCCTGGGGTATCTTTCTATGTTAAAGGTGCTATATAAATGCAAGTTGTTAATATATATTTGTTGCTGCAAAATAATTGATAGGTAAGTATATTTGATTATCAATAGTTGCTTTAATCTATAAAGTTAGTTTTAGCATGCAATATCTTGTGATATCCAATTGGCTTGCAGCATAGCGGGAATCCTATACGATCTCCAGTCAACAAATTATCTGTGGCTAGGAAGCAAAGGCAGACATTTCTGAAAATCAGTGATGTTATCGACTTATGGAAACTACAGGAATGTTTAAACAAAAAAAAAAGTTTTAAATATGTAACCAGCAGGGACAGGGGCTTTCAAAGCACAACTTTCTTCCCATGTTATTATTACATTAAAAAAACTATAGATTAAATCCCAATACAATTTAAGAGGTTCTCAAAATAAAAAAAAAAAAATTTAGAACTACAACTTGCATTCAAACAGTCTCATCAGCAAAATGCCCCCCTGTGCTTTTCAGGCGAGTGTCAAGCCTGAGCAGGAACAGCAGGAAAATTTGTCCAAAATGTTAAGAGGCATGTTTTCTAAAGACATTCAAAGGTAGGAAAAGATGTAGCAATGGGGAAGAAATGAGGAAGAAACTTCCAAAGAGTGCCAGCATGACAACTGAAGGCACTGTTCACAGCAGTAAAGTAGAGAGAGGAGGAAAACGCACAATCGACTAGTACAGGAAAAAGAGAGTATATGAAGTGGGAGTATTGGAGGATGTTGCAAGAGATTTCTAGACAAGTAAGATGATTTTGAAGTTGATGAGGGATCAGCATTGGCAAGGACAGGTTCACAGGCAGAAGGGATGGGCAAGTCAGAGCTTATTGAAGTTTGGGAGGTTTTTGGCAAAGCCAAGTCCAGAGGTCACAAAGGAATGAATGAGTGTTTCAATGACAGTGTGGCACACAAACACAAGGATAGGGTGGATGCTATACCTGAAGTGGAAATAGATATCCTTGATGATGCAGCTCTTAAAGTTGAGGGCTGAGTAGTTGGGCACCAAGATTGCATGGCATTTGTTTGATTAGGAAAAGAGGTGAGATCAGGGCCTATGAAATGGAGCCCCTGACATAGACTGAACTTAACGGCTTTGGTTTCGATGCTGACCCTCAACGTCCTGGTAGATCCAAAACCTGATGTTGACAAGCAACTGAAAAGTACAGCAGAAAAAAATTAAAAGGTGATATAATACTCAGTATCACTGGCACATACTTGAAAACAGATTCCATGCTTATGAATACCATTTCCCCAGGGTATAACTTATGGATGGAATAGAAAGGAGTTCAAGGACTTGCAGGCACAGAATTGAGAGTCATTAAAAAGGGACTTGGTACACAACCTAAAAACCACAGTGACATGAAGAAAGTTATGGTGAAAGGTTATCGATCTGAAACGTTAACTCTGTTTCTCCCTAGACGGAGACCTGCAGAGTGTTTTCAGCATTTCCTGATTTCACTTGCGACACAAATACATATTTCTATGTAGGTAAGGTTAAATCCATCAACTATCCTCCTCGCTACTGCACTAGACCTTCACAAGTGGATTACACTAAGCTTTAAGGAATATGTGGTAGCGATTTTCTGAAAGACACTGGAAGATGAACTTGAGCACTGCATAAATCATCATGGTGGAACACTTAAATCAATTACAACAAAAACAAAGCTTGCTGGAAAAGCTCAACAGGTCTGACAGCATCTATGGAGAGAAAGACAGAGTTAACGTTTTGAGTCCATATGACTCTTCTTCAGAACTTAAATCAATTATCAAACTAATTTTCCATCCAATCTTTTTTAGTAACATAACACATCATAAAACAATGTAGTCATATCCAAACTACAGCTAGAAAAAAAAAGTTAATTCATCACAATCCTTCTGACAGGATAGCCGGGCATTAAATACTGAAATAGTGATCTTAAGGAGTTTAACTTGCATGGCAAGTGCCAATATAAATACGCTGCACAATCCTGCTATTGACACCAAATAAAACATTTAGCAATGAACAGTGCTTAGCTGCAGAACAAAATGTAGCACATTTTATCCCAAACAAATGTGTGCTTGAAACCCAAACACAGGCTTATCCCAAGCTACTTCATTCACCACTTGAACATGCAATCATAGCAGTCTAGAGCCACATTAGGCTAAAAAACATGCTTAACAATTCAATGTTACTTCAACAAGAGTTTATAAATTTGGCACACGAGGAAGCCATTTGGCCTTTTGTGCCAGCTCTTTGGTAAAGCTATCCAGTTAGTCCCATTCCACTGCTCTTTCCCAACAGTCCTCTAAGTTTTCCCTTGAAGTGTTTATCTAATTCTCTTTTGAAAGTTACTATTGAATCTGCTTCTGCCAACCTTTCCAATAGTGCAAAATAAACCATAAGTTCATTGCGTAAAAAAAAATCCTTGCTTGCCTTTAGTTCTTTTAATAATTCCTTAAACCTGTGCCCTCTGGTTACTGACCATCTGTCATGGGAACAGTTTTTCCTTATTTAGTCTACTAAAACTGAACATTTCTCCTTGAATCTACTCATAACCGTTGTCACTGGAAGGAGAGTGCCAGCTTCTCCACATATCTGAACTCCTTCATCTATGGTAATGAAAGGAATAATGGAACACTGGGTAGGGCAGGAATGTGGATTTGATGCAAAACTTCAACTATAACTTAATGAATCGTGACAGAGGCTCAAGAGGCCACATGGCCTTCTTCAGCTCCTAGTTCTAGTGTTATTATTCTACTAACTTGCCTCTGCATACTCTCAAAGGGCTTGACACCCTTCCTAAAGCATGATAGCTAGAATTGAACACTACACTCCAGCTGGAGCTTAACCAGTGTTTTATGAAGGTTTAGCATAACTTCCATGGCTCTGTACTTTATGCCTCTATTTATATGTTTTTTTTTTAAAAAAACAGCCTTCTCATCTCTTCATGCCATCTTCAAAGGTGTAAATACAACTTAAAATGTTTACACTCTTAGAATGCTCCTCCAACAGCTTAGCAAGTTTAAAGGTGGTGCATACAGACCAGAAAAGCATTAGGTTCCATCTACAGTCTGTGCTGAATTTGCTGTCCTCTGCCAGACAGTGGAAGGGCATTAATTCATTGCTTGCATCTCCCCTTCTTTTCTTCTTTTGATCTCTCATGGGTCCTTCTCTCCTGTCCCCACTGCTTCCAGTCATGCTAGTTTCCATTTCACTTCCCTCAAGTAATTTACCTCACTGAATCTCTATTCCCAATTAGTCACTACTCCTCTGCCCTCAGACCATTGGCAGTTGCCTTGGTCTTGATCCCTCTTGGATAAGCTCTGAGTGATCTTTCATCTCTCATTTCCCATTCTCCAAAGGAACAACTGCCATCTCCTAACATGCAAAAACTTCAACTGCCCTATCTTCCATTCTTGTATATCTCCCTTTCCCAGCCAAGCTAAACCTCTCCCAAGGTCACTTCTTCCATAGCCCTCTCTAGTTTCATTCTCATCTTCCCTCATGTCCTCTCTGAATATATCATGTCATGAGACCCACCTCCTGTTCTCTTGATCCCATTCCCTATAAACTACTTATCATGCACCTTCCTTCCTGGCAGCCATCCTAGCTACCATTATGAATAATCCCTTCTCCTCAGGTGTTGCCCACCCTCTCATTCAAAACTGCCATCATCACCCTCCACCCCCAGTCTCATCATTACTCACCCTCCTCAAAAACTCAGCCTCAACTTCTCTGCCCATATAAATTATCTTCTCCAACCGCCTTTTCTTCTCCAAAGTTCTTCAATATGTTGCCATCTCCCAAATCTATACCCATTTTTTGCACAACTCTATTTTAATGTATTCAATTAGTATCAGCTATAACTCAGTTGGTGGCATTCTCACATGAGTCACAAGGTTCCAGATTTCACTCCAGAGTTACGCACAAAAATATACTGACACTCCAGTGTAGTAGCGAGTGCTGCACTTTCAGAGAGTCTTTCTGATTAGATGTTATGCTGAGGCCCCATTTACCTGCTTGGATGGAAGTAAAAGATTCCATGGCACTATTTTGCAAAAGAGCAGGGAGTTATCCATGGCATCCTGGCCAATATTTATCCCTCAAACATCATCACAAAGACAGATTACATCATCATCACATTGCTGTTTGAGGGAGTGTGTTGTGTGCAAGTTGGCTGCCACATTTCCTCCATAGCAACATGCCTCTTCTTCAAAGGTACCTCACTGGTTATGAAGAGTTTCAAGATGTCCAGTGATCATGAAAAGTGCTACATCAATGCAAGTCTTCCTTTTATCTCCACCTCTCCAGCAAATTAAACAGCCTTCATCAGTCACAAATAACCATCCTCTATGATGCTGACCATGGTGCATGAACTTTCATTAATCTTCTCAACCTCGCTGCCTTATTTGTCATGGTCAACCACAGCACCTTCCTCCAATGTCTTTCCTCCATTGTCCAGCTATATGGTTCTTCCCTCACTTGGCTGCACTCTTACCCATCGAATCATAGCCAGAGCATCTCCAGAAGTGGCTCATCTTCCTACCCCTGCAATGTTACCTCTGCAAATCCCAAAGGGTCCACCGCTGGCCCCTTCTCCTTTCTCCTTACCTTTTGACAATATCATCAAAAGACATGGGGATCAGCTTCCATTGCATGTTAAAGATACATAGCACAACCAATTCTCTCAAACTCTCCACTGCCTCCATAATATCAAATTGCTTGTCTGACATGTAGTCCTGGATGAGATACAATTTCTTCAGTTGATTATTAGGAATACCAAAGCTGTCACCTTTAGACCCCACAACAAACACAGCATCTTGAGTATTGATTCATCCTCCTGCTGAGCCACCGCCTCAGGCTAAACCAGACTGTTTGCAGTCTCAACATCCTATTTTACCCAGAACAAATACTCAATGAATTTTCCAACCATTTTATTCTCTCAGTCACAAAGTCCACCTCCATGAAATCAAGTCTCCACCAGTGTTGCCTCTAATTATATTTTTGAGTGCACAGGGACTTTTGGCTTTTGCCTACATGTTACCAAGGCATGGCTTCAAGACTACCTTTCCAATGCTCTCTGGGTGAGCCTCCTGTACTCAACCTTCCACAATTTTCAGCTTACAACACTGCGGTCCATGTCTATTTTTTGATATCTCGAGAATGATTGCATAAAGCACTGCAATATGTGCTCTTCACTAGATGGCCTAAAAAGGTGGTGAAGCAACAAAATGTTTTTTTTGGCCACTCCAGAGTGATTAACCACATTGGTGTGACAATGGGGTAACAATTTAGGCCAGAGCAGATAAGGACGAGAGGCTTCCTTCCCTGAAAGAGCATGAGTGGACTAGTCGAGTTTTTACAACAATCCAACAGCATTAAGGTCACTGATTTTAAAAGAAACAGAATTTAAATATCAAGTTGTCATGAAGGGATTTGATTTTACAGTCTGTGGATTATTCGTCCAAGCCTCAAGACTATTAGTCGAAAACTAACCACAATACTACCCTAACCACTGAATTCAAGTTTGCTCACCCATCACCAGTAATGCCGCTGCATTGCCTCAGGTTTTAAACTCAAATTCCTTCATGACCTCACCCCCTGACTATCAGTATAGCTTTTACCAACCCTTCAATCCTATATATGGTCCTCAAACTCAGGCCTTCAGCCCAACTGCTGACAGCCAGAAGTCTAGGCTCAATCTGTAATTCCCTTCATAAAGCTTTCAACCTCTCCATTTACTAGTTCTTCATCAAAGTCCTCTTTAAAACCAACCCATGACCAAACTTTCAGTCACCTCTCCAAGTATCTTGTCCTTTGGCATGGCATCAGGCTTTGTTTGATCGCATTTCTGCAGTGTCTTGGGCTATTGCCCACATTGAAGGCTTTATATAATACAAAGTTTAACAAATGTTTTAGAACCAGCATCAAAGCCAGTTGAGATGGGGGACTTCTGTCAGAATTGCATGTGTGCCAGTCAGGTGATATCAAATCCAATTCAGTTGTGATGCTTCTTGTGATCATCAACTTGCAATTGAAGTTCACATGTAAATCATGGTCAACTGGGTAAAGTACAGAAGAGAGCCCTGCATCTATGTTTCCAAACCCCATTAAGATGTCATTCTTCCATATGAGGAAAAGAAAAAAAAAACTAGCCAAACAGCTTCATCTTCACAGTGTCTATCTCCAATAGTGTCCCTCATGGGAACCCAGGGCTGTGTAAATATTTGAGTGAAACTGGGTAAGAGATAATTGGACCAGAGTGTGCACAGGTGTAATTCAGTCCCTATTTTGAAGTAATACTGTCATTTTTATATTACCAGTAAAAATCCTTGCACACATGTATAGTCTTCACTGGCAGAGGAGTGCAATTACAGGGAAACAAACTTATTTACAAATTGTAAATGTTGAATAAATTTATAATGGAAAAAATACTTTTTCTAATGATTTGCTATTAAAATGACTGTGAGAGGGTGAAAAAAAAATCACTTGCCATTATTTATTGTTACTGTAGCTTCTGGCAGAGGCAGACACACAATTAAAAATGCAAATCCAAAAGTTGCTGTGCAAGTTGCACTGCTTGTTCATTCGCTTTGCAAAAATAGCATCCCACTCTGGTTCTCCACTGAAAGGCATTGAGCAGCGTGAAGCTGGTATACCTGCAACAGTAAGTTGGTCTAGGTGACACAACAAGCAAGATTTTAAACTCGCTCAAAACTCATCCACTTACGCAGAGTTTTAAAAAAATACAGAGCCAAGGAGCCTATTTTAGAGCCATTCATGGTCTGCACACAGTTAAGCATCAACTGGCTGTCAGAGATTCTTTTAACAATGTGCTAATTGTTAAATACTGCCAATGAACTTCTTGGGCATCAAAAATTAACAATTACAAGTGTGGAGTTAGGTTACAGCAGTTGGATAATTTAAATTTTAAATAAAAAATTACTTCTCATTTCTGTCTCCATTTTTTCCTCTCAATCTCTTTATTTCTCGTTCTGTATCTGATTTGACATTGAACTCACCCATCTAATTTACACTTCCTTCTCAATTCTTGGGTGGTTTATCTCACAAGCCTCCAATCTAACTGGTTAAGGAAAACAGTTGCTTGTCCTGTTCACTCAGGTCCCAGATACCCTGGTTCCCTCAGTTTTTTTTTAAAAAGTTCACACTTCCAGCAACATGCAACACAAAATGTTGTCAAGATTAAACAGGCAAGGGCACATCTACCTCATGGCACACACCACCGGATTCACTCCTACAGAAAATCATGGCCCATTACATATAGGTTTTTTCATAAGGGTGATAGTTTAATCTTTCCATTAAGCCAATTCGATCTCTGTACTGTCGTTCCTACCATCCTTCTGGATAATTAAGTGGCATTACTGTGGATCTAAAACCTACCTGAACAATTCAATGGAATCATGATACAGAGGCTTCTATAGTTAGTCACAGCTTGTAGTTCAACTCTTTGATCCTGCTAAACAAATAGTCGATTATCCTTCAACATAAGATTACCCACATCAGATCTGCATTACTTCCTCTCAACATGAAAAAAAATAGGTCCATACACTTTGTTCTCCTATTTTGTCAGATTGTGGCAGTGCAAATAAAGCCACGAGCTCTGGTCTTAAGAACTTTTGACATTTTTAAAAGATTTATTCTTTCACAGGATTATTGCCCATTCCTAATTGCCCTCGAGAAATTTGCAGTGAGCCTTTTTGAACTGTTGCAGTCCACATGGTGTGGTACACCCACAGTGCTGCTAGGAAGGAAGCTTCAGGATTTTGACCCAGCGACAATGAAGAAATGGTGACGTAGTTCCAAGTCAGGATGATGTATGACTTTGAAGGGTGGTGTTCCCATGTATCTCCTGCCCTTGTTTTTCTAAGTGGAATAGCTCAAGGGTTTGGGAGATGTTTTTGAAGGAGTCTTGGTGAGTTGTTTTCATAACTTTATGTCTCTACAGCTTTGTTCCTGGATCATAGTACTAAGTGATATTCTTTCAGAAAATAACAAAATTATCCTCAAACTTCCTTTTAACCACCCTATTTCAACTCAAACTTTGGAATACCAACTTTGCCACTCATATAGAACAAAGCTTCTTCAAACTCTTGCATGCACACCAGTCAATTAATATCCTCTGTGACGAGTTGTCACAGAAACCAAAATTTACCAACAATGAAACAAGACTGAAGCTCAGCTGACCTCTAATTTGATACGTTGTTCACCAATCTTCTTAAAAACTACTTGCTCTCCACTGCACCATGCCAGGGCTCAGTGAGATTCCTGTATTCGACCTTTAGCTAAGGGAGTTTTAAATTTCAGCTCAACATAAAGCTCTTGGGTTCAGTAAAAAAAATTACAATATCTAGCGTGCAAAGGCAAAGATACAAAAACACTAATTTAATTTTAGTGCAGTATTAGACTTAGGATGCTCAAATATTCCCCACAATCATGAGAAATTAAGCCTGCCTCACACATAGTTGCTTGGAATTCCCAAGGTCAATGCAGGAGAAGCGAATCAAATTGCTGCAAGCCCAATAATGACACTGTTTAAATCAGTCACAATCTTATTGTGACTATTGAAAGATTTTTCCTTTGGACAAAAACAGAAATTCACAAGTATTTACTGAAAGCAAGCCCTGGATTTTGCATTGGAATATGGATATTGCAACAACTAACATTACTTTCAATTGTTAAAAGGGACTTTTAAAAATGAGAATGTTTTTTTCCCCCAAAAATAAATTAAAATACACCTTTGCAATAGGTATAAAGTTTAGCAAGGTAGACATTGACAAAAAGAACTAAATGAAGTAGGAAAGCAAAGAAAGAAAGAAACAATATAATTATCAGAATTGGGGTTACACAGAAAAGGTAGAAGTTAAAGGATGTTAACTGGTAGTTTCAACTTTAGCACAGGTGTGGAACTGAGAATATTGGATCAGTCGCCCACTACACACTCTGCCGTGTTTCAAAATCAAGTGGGTATATGACACGCAGCTGATCCAACATCACACTTTTTACACCACTGCCAGCTATTACTTCCAAAAATGTCACTAAGCTTGGAAATATTTGCAAGTGCAATATTACAATTTTCCTTCAAATTGGTTGCTGTAAGCTCACCTCTATGTCAAATCATACTTAAAGGCTTGCAAAGTCACCCTTTTCCCATGGCTACATCATCATAAACCATATACTCATAACCTATATCTGATTTACAATGTTTGCAATTACTGCCATGCAGGGCATACAAAAACAGTGCTTATTCCCATGCCAAAGATTCTCTCCTCATTATAGCTGGATATATTCATTAAGGGAAAAGGCAGATTAAAAAAATTAAAATTATTGCACTTGGCCCTTCTCACCTCCCATCGGCAAGACCTCTCAAGTGTCTTTCTGGCGATGGAAAATTCACACTATGAATAGGCATCTTACCAGCAGTAATAGCTGCTGTGACAAAGTGAACTATATTTTCCATAAACCTATTCTAAAACTGACTCATACTCGATCAAAATAATGTTCTTCATCTCAGGCAGTCCATAAGGATCAAGGATGACTTGCTTGCATTCTGGTTCAACGGGTACAGAAATGGCTGGTAAGTCCAATGCATGATCTGCAGACTCAACCACATGCAGGGGCAGGTGGTGGTTGGAAGGTCAGGTAGATGAGTTGTTGGGAGGTTTGTGTGCTCTCTCCAATACCTCCACGTGTTCCTGACAAAGTATTTCCATGTGTTCATTGCTTTCCCAAATGAACCTTCTCCATTTTGGTCCATTCCCCATTTTTGAAATAATCACAGGCTTGAACATTCTAATGGTCTCATTCATTACTAGTATACCTGCAATCCTTTCAGTTTCCATTCTACCCCTTGAAGGTCCCAGGGACAAGAAGACATCATTCAAATACCTAGTCTGCATATGCAAATTTTGATAAATTATCTGACTGGGAAATGCAAAAACAGAGTCAAGCCTGACCCTGTTGACACATTGTATCTGGCAAAGACAAATGGATAGTGAGTAGCAGCAGCAATTCTGGCCATGTTTTCTTCTCTAGTTCAGGGGTGCTCAACTCACTGTAGCAACCCATCGCTTGAACAGTTGAAACCAAAGATCAGAGATTGTACATGGAATTTACATGATCAGAATAAATCAACACTTACTAATGGGAAATCCTGTTTGACAAAGTTAAGTTTTTTGAGGATGTAACTAGTAGGGTAGATAAGGGGAACCAGTAGATGTAGTATACCTAGGATTTCAAAATGGCATTTGATAAGATGCCAAACAAAAGGTTAACAGGCAAGAGCTCACTGAGTTAGGGGTAGTATTTCACATGGGTAGAGGACTGGATAACAGATAGAAAGTAGAGAGCGGGCATAAACGGGGCTTATTCCAAGTTGGCAGGCAGTGAATAGTGAAGTGCCGCAAGGATCAGTGCTGGGGCCTCAGCTATTTACGATCTATATTAATGACTTAGGTGAAGAAACAGAAAGTAATGTATTTAAGTTTGCTGATGATACCAAGCCTGATGGGAAGGCAATCTTTGGAGAGGACACAGAGACTAAAAAGTGATGTGGACAGGTTAAGTGAGTGGGCAACAAGATGGCAGATGAATATAATGTAGGGAAATGTGACGTTATTCACTTTGCTCATAAGAATAGAAAAGCAGGATTTTTTTTTTAAAAAGGTGCGAAACTTGTAAGTGCTGTTGTTCAAAGAGATTTGGGTGTGCTCGTACAAGGAGTGCTAAAAGTTAGCATGTTGATGCTGCAAGCAATTAGGAAGGCAAATAGCATGTTGGACTTTATTGCAAAAGCACTGGGGTACAAGAATAAAGAAGTCTTGCTACAGTTGTACAGGGTTTTGATGAGACCACATTTGGAATACCGTGTGCAGTTTTGCTCTCCACATTTAAGGATATACTTGCATTGGAGGTGGTATAGTGAAGGTTCACTAGATTGGTCCCTGGGATGACTGGATTGTCCTATGATGAAAGGCTAAGTAAATTGGGCTTATATTCTCTGGAGTTTTAGAAGAATGAGGGGCAATCTCATTGAAACTACAAAATTCTGAGGGGGTTCGATAGGGTAGACACTGAGAGATTACTTCCGCTGGCTGCAGAGTCTAAAGCATGGGGGCACAGTCTCAAGATAAGGGGCCGATCATTTAGGGCTGAGATGAGAAATAATTTCTTCACTCAAGAGGCTGTGAATCTTTGGAATTCTCTACCCCAGAAAGTTGTGGACGCTTCAGCATTGGAATACATCTAAGGCTGGGATAGACAGATTTTGGTCTCACAGGGAATTAAGGGATACGGGGAGCAGGCAGGAAAATGGAATTGAAGCCCAAGATCAGCCATGATTGTATTGAATGCCGGAACAAGCTCAATGGGCCACATGGTCTACTCCTGCTCCTATTTCTTGTGTTCTTGAATAAGAAATCAAGAAATCAACCACAGAGCCATCAAGAGAGTATGACAATATTTTCCATGTTTGAACAGTAATTTTCCTGTCTCATTTTATTTGAGCCAAACATTCACTGTCTAATTGTGTCGTCTCTCCCTGACAATGTGGCAAATTGCCCAGGTATGTCCTGTCTGCAAAATGCAGGACAAATCCAACCTGGCCAATTACCACTCAATCAGTCTACTCTCAAAGTAAAGGCAGGTGTCACTGACAGTGCTATCAAGCTGCACTTACTCAGCAACAATCTGCTCACTGGTGCTGTTTGGGTTCCGCCAGGGCCACTCTGCTCCAGACCACATTACAGCCTTGGTCCAAACATGGACAAGAGGTGAATTCTAGAGGCGAGGAGAGAGTGACCGCCCTTGACACCAAGAGAGCATCTGACGAAATGTGGCATCAGGAGCCCTGACAAGATTGAAGTCAACGGGAATCATGGGGAAGATCCTCCGTAGGTTGGAGTCACACATAGCACAAAGGTCGTGGTTGTTGCTGGCTAATCATTGAAGGCTACTACTGCAGACCTTTCTCAAAGCAGTGTCCTAGATTCAGCTGCTTCACCATGCAACGCAAGGTCAGAAGTACAGATGTTTGCTGATGATTCCAGTGTGTTCGGTACCATTTGCAATTCCTCAGATACTGAAGTAGTTCATGCCCACATGCAGCAAGACCGGACAACATTTATAAGTGGCAAGTAAAACTTGTGCCACTTGTTGCAAAGCAACAAGAGAGAATCTAATCATCTCGCCTTGAAATTCATTGGCATTACCATAACACAATTCTCCACCTTCAGCAATCTGAGGGTTATCATTTACCAGAAGCTCAACTTGGTCAGCCACATAAATATTATGGCTACAAAGGCAGTTCATATGCTGGGAATTCTGTGGCGAGTAACTCACCTCCTGACTCCCCAAAGCCTGTCCACCATCTACAAGGCACAAGTCAGGAGTGTGATGGAATACTCCCCACTTGCCTGGGTGACTTCAACCACACTCAAAAAAACTCAACAACATACAGGACAAAGCAGCCCATTTGGCAGGCACCCCATTCACTTCCATAATGATTCATTCCCTCCACCACCAGCAATGTGTACCATATACAAGATGCACTGCAGCAATGTGTCAAGCCTCCTTTAACAGCACCTTCCAAATCTGCGACCTCTACCACCTAGGACAAGGGCAGAGAAGCATGGGTACGCCAAAACTTGCAAGTCCATTCCGACTTGGAATTACATTGCCTTTCCATCGCTGGGTCAAAATGCTAGAACTCCCTCCATAATAGCACTGCTGTGAACCTACGCTACATGGTTGGCTGCAATTCAAGGCGGCCGCTCACCAATTAGAAATAGGCAATATATGCTGGGCTTTCCGATGAAGCTCACATCCCAAGATCCCAATGTCAATAGAACCTACATAAGAAAAGACTCAAGAAAGAGTGAGTCACACCTATCTTCTTAAAAGATTTGCCCAGTGAGTAGCCGAGGAATACAATCAGGAACTTAGGTTCAATCCGCAGGTTAAAGACCACCACTCGATTTATTTATTTAACTGCTAATAAATGCCATTTTTTAAAAACCTTTGAATTAAACCATCAAGTCTGCAAAAATGAATTTAGTCAGGTCAAAGACTAGAAAGCTAAACACCACTATCCAGCTCCTCTGAGAACTGAGCTAAGCTTAACAGATAAAAAGAAATGGCCAGAGTGCAAGGAGACAGGCTAAACAGTCCATTTTTCCACCTACACTATGCAAATGATACAACCGTATTCCACTGTGTCCAATGTTTTTCTTTTGGGGTAAGCAGTAAAGGAAACTTTTTAAACCATTAACTGACTGGCACCTTATTAAATGTATTTTTGCAAATTCTATGCTATACGCATCTTTTATAGAATCTTACCGACTTGCATTTATTTGATGCTCATAAATGGACTTAAATTTAAATGCTTACAAATTTATTCCACTTTAAAGGCTTTTTAAAATTATTGGCCGCTATTTGCCGAATGCCCATTTCAAACTCTGGTCAATTTTTGTTCCCACCTACTAAAAAGCATATGTCAAGATTCCCTTACTATTGTACTGTGATTTGTTGTACATGAAAGTTGAGGTCACCAGGTTTAAGTATGACGCAGAAATTTGTATGATTTATATAAAACATGTATAGTATGCGATGCAAGCACAGAAAAGTTGCAATCTGGAAAAAAAACAGCTTATGACCAGATAAATTGTGACAGTTGGGCTACTCATTAAAATAAAATCCTCTCGTGTACCTAGTACTGTAAAACATGCATAGCCTTATCTGATCCCACCATCAGAACCACAATGCCCATGTAATGATCATTTGACTTTCAACACTCCTAAGTATGAAGAAGCTTTCATTTGGTTTAAAATGTGTTGACTTGCCACTAAATATATGATTATTCCACATCTGAGGTTTGCAGGTAACTCAAATTTCATGTATGGACAATTTCAAAAGCAGGAAGATTTGCATTTTTAGTATCGAAACATAAGGAAACAAAAACAAAAACAGAATGGGGCCATTTGGTACATCTCGTCTGTGCCAGCTAATTGATAGAGCAATCCAAAATTTTCCTTCAGTGTTCAAAGCACTTCATATACAAACTATTCTGAAGTGCAGTATTATTGAGGCAAAAGTAACATAAGATCTCAGAACATTGAATCAGATGACCATTTAAACGATTTTGGTGGTCTTCAGATGGAATTTTGGTTTATACATTAGGAAAATTCCTACTCTTTATCATGCCACATGATCTTTTACAATAGAAAGTGGCTTGCTTTAACATCTCTTTCAAAGAACAGTACTTCATACAAGGAACACTACCTCAATGTTCTAGAGTGTTAGCCTAAATTACGTGAAGTGTGACTCGAACTCTCAATCTTTTAAAACAAAAGCTAGGGTATTAACACCTGAGCCAAATGAGCGTTACTGTTCATCTGTGGAATGTCTTTGTTTAAAATACATGGTCATCCTCAGAGCTCCTATTGGGGAGGCAGATATTACTGTCTGGAAGGGAACAGGAGAGAAAAGCAGTGAACTTGATACCCTCAGGAACAGAGCATTACCATACCCTTTTCTGGCTATGTAATGTCAACATTACAAGAAAACTAGAAATCACTGGTGGCACAGATTTTCCATCTCTATTTAAAAGATTTGGTGCGCATATGTTCATAAAATTGAGTGCGACAGCTGCTGAATCCTGCTGCTCATATTCAGTTACATACTGACTCCATTTTGAGGTTATTTCAAGCCCGACAGAAGACACATTTGGAAATTCACAGCCATATTTGGAAAAGCATTGGCGCATCCACACAGGTTTTTTAAAAATGCATTTTACAATATCTGGTGCTCCACACTGAAGTAGAAAATTGGATACCTGGGAGTGAGTCACAAGCCCATAAATTTAATAGGGGACTCAAACTATGTCAAACTACCAAGCAAGACTTGGGTTATTTATAACTATCACCCGAGCCCGAGATTTGATTACAGCATGTATTCTGCACCCAAGATCATTTGCTTTTAATGTTTATTTATAGAACCTCAATTAAATTAATGATCCGTGAGGATATTAAAAATATTCTTTTGAGATTTGTAACCAATATGTTAGTTCCAATAAGGTGCAGATTCTAGAAAGTATCAAAACCATGATTTCACACTAATGGAGATTTTCCTACAGCATTCTGTTCCTGCAACAGTATACATTACAGACACCAAGGAGTGAGGCCAAGACGGTAATTGAATCACAGAACTCGAACTTTTGGCATGGCTGCTTTTGAACCCCAAATATAGTTCATGACTTTGTTATTCACTGGTTTCCTCTCGTCTACTTACAACTTAGATGCGAACCCTTTGATGCAATTATGTAGCGAATTATTACCAGGGAACCATTAGAAACAAGAGGCTTAATCAGCATAAAGCACAAGAGTAAAGGAGAAGTGGTTTATCACAGTCAAACATGGAAGTGATTACTTCTATTTAAAATGGATTATGGAAAAGAATAAGAGCATTATTTTTAATATATGGGGTATCAGGGGAACAGGGTACCGATGCTTCATGGCAGACTCCTTGGGTGGTGCGTGAAGTTTTCACTGGGGGAACCTGTTTCAACTGACAAAATAAGTGACAGCCATTCACTGGTTCATTCCCCAGGGCAATGTATTGATCAGAGTCAAGCTGCTTGATTTAAATTGCAAACAATGCTTGGCAGTTAACTGTCAATCATCATTAACTGGTGCATTCTTCAGCCTCTACCATCAATCAGCACTCTCTTCTCATACAGTATAAATATGTTGTTCCCCGACATTGGTATTTTCTTGCTAGTTGTCCTGATGAGTGCAAGATGAAAAGACTCAACAAAAAAATCTCCTTTTCAGCAATATTCAAGTTCTATACTACCGAACGACTATATGAGGGAGTAAAGGAAGAGTTTCTGGTTCATTGCCCAGTGCAATGCCTTGACTAGAGTCAACCTGCTGAGTTTGAACTTAGACAAAAGCTTGGCAGCTAACTGTTCCCTGCTGCATTCTCCATGGCAACACTACCAATCAACACACTCTTCTCATGCAGTATAAATTATTGTTCCCCTTACTATTGGTATTCTTGCAAATCTGTCCCGACAAGTACAAGACAAAAAGCTTTGAAAGCACATTTTTTTAAGCAACACTCAAGTTCTGTACTATCAAACAAAAATTAGCGGTTGTATGTCATATTGACTTTAATGAATATCTACTATAACTTCACTCCCTTATATTTCTCTAACCCCGCCACCAGCCCAATTAATTTTCTTACTTAATCTGACTTTCACAAACAGCTTTGGCATACATACAACATACAAATTAGGAGGAGACGACCATTCGGCCCCTCGAGCCAATTCTGCCATTCAATAAGATCATGGCTGATCTGACCGTGACCTCAACTCCACTTTCCTACCCCCTATACCCTTTCACTCCTTTACCAATCAAGAATCTAATTCAGCTTTAAAAATATTCAATGACCCTGCCTCCACCGCTCTCTGACAAAGAGAGCTCCACAGGCTCACAACCCTCAGAAAAAAATTATTCCTCATCTGTCTTAATTGGAACACCCTTTATTTTTAAACTGTGCCCTCTAGTTCTAGTCTCTCCCTTAAGGGGAAACATCCTTTCAACATCAATCCTGTCAAGTCCCCTCTGGATCTTATGTATTTCAATAAGGTCATCTCTCAATCTTCTAATCTCTAATGGATACAGGCCCAGCCTCTGCAACCTTTCCTCATAAGATAACCCCCGTATCCCAGGAATCACTCAAGTGAACCTTCTCTGAACTGCTTCTAATGCAATTATGTCCTTTCCTAAATAAGGAGACCAAAACAGGACAGTGGGCTAGATATGGTCTCATCAATACCCTGTACAACTGTAGCAAAACACCCATACTTTTATATTCCATTCCACTTGTAATAAAACGGTAACATTCCATATACCTTCCTAATGACTTGCTGCACCTGCATGCTAATGTTGTACCAGAACACTCAGATCCCTCTGTGCCTCAGTTCTGCAATCTCTCCCCATTTAAAATAATATGCTGCCTTTTTATTCTTTCTGCCAAAGTGGGCAAGTTCACATTTTCCCACATTATACTCCGTCTGCCCAATTTTTACCAACTCATTTAACCTGTCTATATCCCTTTGCAGGCCCCTTATATCCTCTTCACAGCTTACTTTTTTTTTTTAAAATTCATTCACGGGATGTGGGTTTTGCTAGCTGGGCCAGCATTTGTTGCCCACCTCTAGTTGCCCTTAAAGTGGTGGTGGTAAGCTGCCCTCTTGAACCGCTGCAGTCCACATGGCATAGGTACACCCACAGTGCTGTTAGGGAGGGAGTTCCAGGATTTTGACCCAGCAACAGTGAAGGAACGACGATATATTTCCAAGTCAGGATGGTGAGTTACTTGGTACGGAATTTCCAGCTGGTGGTGTTCCCATCTATCTACTGCCCTTGTCCTTCTAGATGGTAGTCGTTGTGGGTTTGGAAGGTGCTGTTGAAGGATCCTTGGTGAATTCCTGCAGTGCATCTTGTAGATGGTACACACTGCTGCTACTGTGCTTCGGTGGTAGAGGGAGTGAATGTTTGTGGATGTGGTGCCAATCAAGTGGGCTGCTTTGTCCTGGACGGTGTCAGGCTTCTTGGGTGTTGTGGGAGCTGCACTCATCCAGGCAAGTGGGGAGTATTCCATCACACTCCTGACTTAAGCCTTGTAGATGGTGGACAGGCTTTGGGGAGTCAGGAGGCGAGTTACTCATCACAGGATTCCTAGCCTCTGGCCTGCTCTTGTAGCCATAGTATTTATATGGCTAGTCCAGTTCAGTTTCTGGTCAATGGTAACTCCCCCCAAGATGCTGATAGTGGGAGATTCAGTGATGGTAATGCCATTGAACATCAAGGGGCGATGGTTGGTTTCTCTCTTGTTGGAGATGGTCATTGCCTGATACTTGTGTGGCGCAAATGTTACTTGCCACTTGTCAGTCCAAACCTGGATATTGTCTAAATGCAGCAAGACCTGGACATGGACTGGTTCAGTATCTGAGGAGTCATGAATGGTGCTGAACATTATGCAGTCATCAGCGAACATCCTCACTTCTGACCTTATGATGGAAGGAAGGTCATTGATGAAGCAGCTGCAGATGGTTGGGCTGAGGACACTACCCTAAGGAACTCCTGCAGTGATGTCCTGGAGCTGAGATGACTGACCTCCAACAACCACAACCATCTTCCTTTGTGCTCGGTATGACTTCAGCCAGGAGAGAGTTTTCCCCGATTCCCATTGACTCCAGTTTTGCTAAGGCTCCTTGATGCCACATTCGGTCAAATACTGCCTTGATGTCAAGGGCAGTCACTCTCACCTCACCTCGGGAGTTCAGCTCTTTTGTCCATGTTTGAATCAAAGCTGTAATGAGGTCAGGAGCTGAATGGCCCTGGCGGAACCCAAACTGCACGTCAATGAGCCAGTTATTGCTAAGTGCCACTTGATAGCACTGTTGATTACCCTTCCATTACTTTATTGATGAACAAGAGTAAACTGATGGGCAGTAATTGGCCACGTTGGATTTGTCCTGCTTTATGTGTACAGGGAATACCTGGGCAATTTTCCACATAGCCGGGTAGATGCCAGCATTATAGCTGTACTGCTAGGGGTGTGGAAAGTTCCGGAGCACAAGTTTTCAGTACTATTGCCGGAATGTTGTAGGGCCCATAACCTTTGCAGAATCCAGCACCTTCAGCTGTTTCTTGATATCACGCAGAGCGAATCGAATTGGCTGAAGACTGAAATCTGTGATGCTGAGGGCCTCCGGAGGAGGCCGTGATGGATCATCCACTTCCTTGCTGAAGATTGCAACAATTACTTCAGACATCTTTTGCACTGATGTGCTGGGCTCCTCCATCATTAAGGATGGGGATATTTGTGGAGCCTCCTCCTCCAGTGAGTTGTTTAATTGTCCCCCACCATTCACGACTGGATGTGGCAGGAATGCAGAGCCTAGATCTGATCCGTTGGTTGTGGGATCACTTAGCTCTGTCTATCACTAGCTGCTTATACTGTTTGGCATGCAAGTAGTCCTGTGTTACAGCTTCACCAGGTCGACACCTCATTTTTAGGTATGCCTGATGTTGCGCCTGCCATGCCCTCCTGCACTCTTCATTGAACCAGGGTTGATCCCCTGGCTTGATGGTAATGGTAGAGTGGGGGATATGCCAGACCATGAGGTTACCTATTGTGTTCAAGTATAATTCTGCTGCTGATGATGACCCACAGTGCCTCATGGATGTCCAGTCTTGAGTTGCCAGATCTGTTCGAAATCTATCCCACTTAGCACAGTGGTAGTCCCACACAACATGATGGAAGGTATCCTCAATGTGAAGAAGGGACTTTGTCTCCACAGCGACTGTGAGGTGGTCACTCTTACCAATACTGTCATGGACAGATGCATCTGCGGCAGGCAGGTTGGTGAGGATGAAGTCAAGTATGTTTTTCTCTCGTTAGTTCCCTCACCACCTGCCACAGACCCAGTCTAGCAGCTATGTCATTTAGGACTCAGCCAGCAGCAGTGCTACTGAGCCACTCTTGATGTTGGGCATTGAAGTCCCCACCCAGAGTACATTCTGCGCCCTTGCCACCCTCAGTGCCTCCTCCAAGTGGTGTTCAACATGGAGGAGTACTGACTCATCAGCTGAGGGAGGGCGGTACATGGTAATAAGCAGGAGGTTTCCTTGCACGTGTTTGACCTGATACCATGAGACTGCATGAGGCCCAGAGTCCAGAGTCTCTACCTATCTTGGTGTCATCAGCAATCTTAGCAACCATACATTAGATCCAGTCATCCAAGTCATTAATACAGATTGTAAATAGTTGAGGCCCCAGCACCGATCCCTGTGGCACTTCACTTGTTACATCTTGTCAAGCCGAAAATGACCCATTTACGCCTAGTCTGTTTCCTGTTAGCTAACCCTTCCTTTATCCATGCTAACATGTAATCCCCTCCACCATGAGCTCTTATTTTGCATAGTAACTTTGATGTGGCACTTTGTCAAATGCCTTCTGGAAATCTAAGTAGGCCACATCCACAGATACCCCTTAATCCACATTGCTTGTTACTTTCTCAAAGAATTCCAATATATCAGTCAAACACGAGTCCCCTTTCACTGAACCATGTTGACTCTGCCTGACTGCACTGAGATTTTCTAAGTACCCCCCAATAACCTCCCAACCGCCCCCCAATTGTGGAATCCAGCATTTTCCTTACAGATGTTAAGCTAACTAGCATGCTCTTTCCCACTTTCTGCCCCCACCTTTCTGGAATAGAGGAGTCACATTCGCAATTTTCCTTTCCAAAATCTAGGGAATTTTGGAAAATTAAAACCAATGCATCTATCTCAGCAGCCACTACTTTTAAGACCCTGGGAAGTCCATCAGGACCTGGGGACATGTTAGCTTTTAGTTCTCATTTGTTTTCTCAGTACTCTTTTCCCGGTGATCTTAATTGTTTTAAGTTCCTCCTTCTCTTTTGCCTCTTGATGCACAATTATTTCTGGGATGTTATTTGTATCCTTTTTTACAGTGAATACAGATGCAAAATAGCTGTTCAATTCATCCATTATTTCCTTATTTTCCATTATTAATTCCCCAGACTCACTCAGTGGAGGACCAACGTTCATTTTACTTACTCTTCTTTTTAAAATGCCTGTAGAAACTCTTACTATCCATTTTTATATTTCCAGCTAGCTTTCTCTCACATTCTAATTTCTTCCTCCTTATTGTTCTTTTAGCCATTCATTGCTGATTTTAAAATTCTGTCCATATTTCTGACCTACCACTAATCTTAGCATAACTGCACATTTTTCCTTTCAATTTGATAATATCGTTAACTTCCTTAGTTAGCCACAGATGATGCATCCTTCCCTTAAGAGTCTTTCTTCCTCACTGGAATGTGTCTTTGCTGAGTGTTACGAAATATCTCAAAATTCTGCCACTCCACCTCTACTGACTTATCCCTCAACATAATTTCCCAGTTCACGTTAGCCAGCTCTGTCTTTATACCTTCATGCAACAGAACTGTGGGACATTCATGTATATTTTCAGCACAAAGTTCCTGGATAGTGACCAGAAGTGGAACCCTAAAAGAAATTTCTTCTCCCCGAGCTTGTGACTTGGAGCAAAACATCTGATGCTAATATTGGGTACTTAATAGGGTAAAACATTGCAACTAATGTGGGTTTTGTCACAAGATAAGCAAACTATGAGTTACCATTTGCATTGGACTTGTTGTTTCCTCATTTTTACCCATTCACAATTTAACAGGTAGAAAACGCACAAATCAACTACAAGCCAGGGGAGAGGTGACACTTCCAATTGTAAATTACTGAGCACAAACAAGATGAATCAAGGATGGGCACTCTGCAAATCCAGCAATAAAAAGAACTAATCAAATTAAATCAAAATAGTTTGAAAACTCTTTTGGCTGCCATCCTGGTTTTTCCAGTAGGTTGGGCACTGGAAATATTATAATAAAGCATTAAAAATTCAAAACTTTACAAGTGTTATTTCCCTGTACAATGGCATTTTTTGTGTTTCAACATCTAATGACATTTTCAGTCAGTAGCTTGTCATTCTCAAAGAGTCCTGATGCTTGAGTTCACAAAGCTATCAGTACCTCAGTTCAAATTCTAGTAAGATAGCTTGTTATAGCTCCCTGCATGGGGCAGGGTGTCTGTGTATATCATATGTGGAAACAGCATGCACCAAGGCTGAATCCCAGTTGAAATTACATAAAACAATCAGACTTCAAAGTAAACAAGTTTTTTAAAAAAATAAAATTAAGGAAATCTGTAAATTCCAGTCCTTCCAGCAACAGCAGACTGTGGCTGAGGATTGACAACAAGCAAGGCCAGTCGTGAATACTTAAAAAATAACTGATATTTTGTGCGCAAAACATCAACAATGTTTAAACTCTTCAGGTAACTCCAGTCAAGACATGGTTTATTTATAGAATTACAACATTATATGCAGAGATATGTTTATTAATTCTAATATGTGAAGGGAACAAATTTTATCCACTTGCAGTGAGGTAGAAAAACCACAATTTGCACAAACTGATTGAAAACACACTTTACTGTTTCTCACAAATAGCAACTTTACCTTAACCTCTCAGGAAATGTAACATTTATGTGTGAACCCAGCATGGATACACCAAAGTAACAGTGACAAAGCAACTTTTTCCTTATTTTCTGGACAACTAGAGAAAAAAAAATTAAGATACAGAATGAGGCCCTCTGTATCAGGGAAGATGATATCAAAGACACCAAAAAGGAAAAAAAGTTTTCCAGTGCTTTTTCTTGAATCTGGATGATGTCCTATGCATCAACAGGTCCAAATTAAGTACCCCGAGAGCCAAAGATCTCACCTCAATATACAAAAGCAATTTTAAAACATACTGGCTTGTGTTAAAATTGCAGTAACATCAATCAGGTTGTGAGCAATGTCCAAAATGGAGCCTGCAGAACCACTATACAATGCAACAGGCAACTTACATAAACTACTGGTCTTATTTCCATCACCATCCACAATTCCCCCTCCAATTCTAGCTGGGGTATCATTCCATAAACGTGAGGTTCCAAGTTACTATCAGATTAGCCACAATCCTATTAAATAGCAGAGCATTTAAATGGAGGGGTTGGATGGCCTACTCCTGCTTCTTGTTCATATGTTCGTACGTACGTCAATTTTAAGAAGGCACTATCTTAAATTTGAAGAACATTCATGTTGTATAGGGAGTTAGACAGATGTGTTTAAATATGATCCATAAAATCATTCTAGTTTAAATTGTCAAGTAGATTAATCATAAAAAGAATGGATAATCAGAGGTTAGCTTAATTATGCCTGCACTATTAGAATGAATATGATTATGCCAGTATCTACTCAAGCGGTTACTGTTTTTAATCAAAAATCTGCAAATAATATTCGGAGGCAGAAAGTAGATTATGGTCCCTACATCTAATTTAAATTTTCCAAAATGTCCGTAAAAGTACCATTACTAACTTCATATGTCCAACCCAAAAGTTTCTAAATGCTTATGCATTATAAATATTGGGGTCAGTGATGAGAATATTTTCAGCATTTCCAGTTATTACCTCACAATAGTTCAGTAATACTTTGTTTCAGTGTGCTTTCCTTTACAGTGTTGTAAATTGTAAATCATTTAAGTTTGAACACCACAAATGTAAGTGAATTCCACATGGTCCTGCTGTGATTGGTTTTACAGGTTAACCCTAGCACATAGCATGCACCCGATAAAAAGTGGTTGATGACAACCAAGGCTGGTCATGAATTCAGGAACCATGGCAACATTTTAGGCTATTCTTGTTATACAATGATATATTTTTGTTGACATGAATAAGTATTTTTAATTGTGAAAACTGTGTTTTATGCTTATGTTGTGGAAGACAAGTCAATGACAAATCACAGAAATAAACAACAAGCACGAGAAAATAGTAAATGGGTCACGAGGAAGCGGGAACTTGAAGGGAATCGAACAGAATGAAGTAAACTAAAAAAAAACTTTGCAAGTAACATGAGAAAGTGAAAAGACAGGGGGAAATCAAGAATAGAGACAGAGGAGGAGAGAGCAACAACAGCCAGAATTAAAAAAGATGCAAGTTTTATTGGCATTTTGAGAAAGGAAAGTCCTCCTGTTAAAATTTGTTCCAAAACTATTTTTCACTCATTTCTACTTATTTCCGAAATTTCTGCATCGAAATAATATACTTCAATAAAGTCTCTTATTGTCTCCATTATTAAACTGAAAGTTTAAACTAACACAATTCCATAACTCACGCCTGCACTTGTGATTAATATTGTATCCCTTTCCTGCACTATCCCCAAACTAACCATGCCTTATTGTACAGTGGCCAAACTGATCACACTAAACATGGTCTGACCAATACCAAGTATTGTGTTTAATTACAAAAATACCTGGAAAAGCTCAGCAGGTCTGACAGCATCTGTGGAGAGGAAGACAGAGCCAACGTTTCGAGTCCGAATGACTCTTCATCAGAACAGGCTGGATGGTTCCTTCGCCTCTGTTCTGATGATGCCACTTTCCAAAACAGTTCTTCTGATATGTCTTCCTTCTTCCTTAACCGAGGTTTTCCACCCACGGTGGTTGACAGGGCCCTAAACCGTGTCCGGCCCATCTCCCGCGCATCCGCCCTCATACATTCCTCTCCCTCCCAGAACCATGATAATGTCCCCCTTGTCCTCACTTATCACCCCACCAGCCTCCGTATTCAAAGGATCATCCTCCGCTATTTCCGCCAACTCCAGCATGATGTCACCACCAAACACATCTTCCCTTCACCCCCCCGGCAGCATTCCGTAGGGACCGTTCCCTCTGCGACATCCTGGTCCACTCCTCCATCACCCCTCACAGCACCTTCCCATGCAACCACAGAAGGTGCAACACCTGCCGCTTTACTTCCCCCCTCCTTACCGTCCAAGGGCCTAAACACTCCTTTCAAGTGAAGCAGCACTTCAATTGCACTTCCCTCAATTTAGTCTACTGCATTTGCTGCTCCCAATGTGTCTCCTCTACATTGGAGGGGGCAAATACAGACTTGGTGACCGCTTTGCAGAATACCTTCGGTCTGTCCACAAGCATGACCCAGACCTCCCTGTCGCTTGCCATTTCAACACACCACCCTGCTCTCATGCCCACACGTCCATCCTTGCCCTGCTGCAATGTTCCAGTGAAGCTCAACGCAAACTGGAGGAACAGCACCTCATCTTCCAGTTAGGCGCTTTACAGCCTTCCGGACTTAACATTGAGTTCAACAACTTCAGATCATGAACTCTCTCCTCCATCCCCACCCCCTTTCTGATCCCCTTTTTTCTAATAGTTATTATATTTTTTTTTCTTTGCCCACCTATTTCTATTATTTTTAAATTTATTTCCATCCATTGTCTTATCTCCACCTTTTAGCCTATTTCGATCCCTTTCCCCCCACCCCCACTAGGGCCATCTGTCACCTGCTCATCCTGCTTTCTACCCTTAATGTCACCATTAGCACATCCTTTGGCTAATATCACCACCATCAACACCCCTTTGTCCTTTGTCTATGACATCTTTGGCAATCTCTCCTTTGCCTCCATCCATCATTGGCCCTCTATCCAGCTCCACCTGTCTCACCACCCCCCTAAAACAGCTTATTTATTCACCTCATTTCTATTTCTCTTCAGTTCTGAAGAAGAGTCATTCGGACTCGAAACGTTAGCTCTGTCTTCCTCTCCACGGATGTTGTCAGGCCTGCTGAGCTTTTCCAGCTATTTTTGTTTTTGTTTCGGATTTCCAGCATCCACAGTATTTTGCTTTTATATTATTGTTTAATTAATTGAACATGCTACACATGAGAAACAGCTACCTCCAACAAGACAGCTGAACCAACTCCCCTTGATTTTCAGTGATATTACCATCACTGCATCCCCCACGATCAACATCCTCAGGTCACCACTGAACAGAAACTCGGGTGGACCAACCATATAAACACTATTACAGGAGGGCAGAGGCGAGGTACTCTGGAGTGAATGATCTACTTCCAGACTCCCCAAAGCCTTTCCGCTGCCTACAAGGCATTAGTCAGGAATGTGTTGGAATATTTTCCACTAGCAGCTGCAATACCACAAAAAACTCAACACCATCCACGTCTACTAGCCTAAATTACCATTAGCATTATGAGCCTGCAGTGTGTACTGCCTACAAGATGCACTGCAATACCCACCACAGCATCTTCAGCAGTACCTACCAAACTCCACATAATGTATCAGCTGTGCATAACCTATGTGGAGTTTGGGAGGTGGCACTGTAGATGCTGTGGTGTGTTATTGCAGTGCGTCTTGTAGGTAGTACACACTGCAAGCTCACACCACCCTGACTTAGACATATAATCACCATTCCTTCAATGCTGCCGTGTCAAAATGCTGGGACTCCCCACCCAACAATATTGTGAGAGCAACTACACAGACTACAGAGGTTCAAAAAACTTTCCAAAAGGCAACTAGGGATGGGCAATAAATGCCGGCTATGCAAGGAATGCCTACATCCCAAGAATAAACTGTCCCCAGATGTCCAATCTAATTATGGCACACTTTTGATCAATACCATCAGCTTGTAGCTATCACGGGAAATAGACAGTATGGGATTCTAAAACACCAGCAAAAGCTGAGAAAAATCCAGCATTACTGAATTTGAAAGGAGGTCTGTTCAACCAATTAAAAATGGACCAAGTTTTAAATTTTATTTTCACAGTCAGCCATCAACTGCTTGTGACCTATTTTTCAGTAAATCTATATGCAATATTTGACATTTATCAATGATATATTTCATATATTGGTACCACCTGTCTAACCCATTGTGAAGTCAATCCAAATCTTTTCATACATCTTTAACTATATTCCTGACTTTATTGCTCTCCATACTTTATGTCATCAACAAATTTGATTGTATCAGTATACAGGCAAATATCAACATGGGTTCAAGCCAGACTTCACTTAACAAGTATTCCCCCCAGTAAATTACACAGTTTTCAGGTGTACTAGGATTAATCTAGTCCCATAATCCACTCTAATTCCCATAGTTCAAGTTAATTGGGAGATTTCCCGTAGGGTTTTATTAAAAGCTATATCATTGGAAATGCCATATTTTATCTTACAACATGAGTTAGGAACTTCCTGTGCTACATTGCTCCAGAGAGTACTTCCTCCATCTTGTCCCTTAGAATAGACTCCATTATTCGACTTCCTATTGATTTTAAACCCATGGGACTAAACACAACCAAGGTGCATTCATCATAAAAGTGAGCATCTGACAGTCAGTATCGCAAAAGGTATGGAACTCAAAAAACTTCTTTCCAGTTAAACAAAAAAGGAATCTGCATTTATATGGGGAACTTGAATTTTATATGAAACCGTTTCACAAACCACTATACAGTCACTGAATTACTTCAGAAGTTTTATAGGCAATCACAACAGCTGATGTACACACAAGGTTCCAGAAAAAGCAAAGAAATAAATAACCAGTTAATTTGTTTTGGAAATGTCAACTGACAAATGTTAAACGTTGGCCAAAATGTTGGGAGAACTCCCTGCCCTTTGTAGAAAAAGTGCCATAGTCCTTCACAATTACTTGTTAACACATGCATGACTTCAGTTTAACTTCTCATCTGAAAGGTGCATAGCACCTCGAACAATTACACCCCTGACTATTGCACTGAATTGTCAGCCTAGTTACATGTTAAAGTTCTTCAAGTTAAAGAGCTTCAAGATCATGATCTTCTGATTCACAGGCAAGTCAATCACTGAACCAAGTTGACACTTAGCATTCAACCATGGCAACCCTATAACCCAAGTGATAGATGAGAAGTGAGATGAACAAGAAAAAGTCTTTTAAATTAGAAAAAAAAAGTGTTTTTTTATATTTCTTTTATTTGTTCTTAAGATACAAGCATCACTGGCAAGGCCACATTTATTACCCATCCTTAGCTGCCCTTAAGCGAGTGGTCATGAGCCACCTTCTTGAACAGCTACAGTCAAGGTGGTGTCGGTACATCCACAGTGCTGTGAGGGAGGCAGTTCCGGGATTTTGATCCAGCTACATCCTACAACGTCAAATAATTCCTAGCATATGCTGCTCACCTCTTTCCCACCTGCCCAAAAGAAAATCAGTCTTAAAAGTTAGCATGACTTCTCAAGAGAATCCATTATAGTTAAGCCTAATTTGTAAATTAGGATTTGCACTGCACTCTGAATTCCCCAGATAAGATGTAACTCAGTGTCCTGTCAATTCAAATCAATGTATTTTCTAACAAGCAAACTTCAAGCTTTGATAAATTCCATATAAAACATGAACAATGTTGATAAATAATGATGTATATTTTAATGTAGAGGTAACAGGATAAAATGGGACACCAAGCTGACACAAAACTTAAGA
Source organism: Cetorhinus maximus (assembly GCF_964194155.1). Classification (NCBI taxonomy): domain Eukaryota; kingdom Metazoa; phylum Chordata; class Chondrichthyes; order Lamniformes; family Cetorhinidae; genus Cetorhinus; species Cetorhinus maximus. The sequence goes on from NC_135891.1 coordinate 16,084,722, forward strand.
TCCACAAAGCAACATTTATAACAGCTGGACCTCTCAGTTACTACAACAGAAAACTCAAAGTTCTTCCATCTAGGTTGTTTTACTAAACTGCAAAAATTCAATGGTGGCCCAGGAGACAGAGACCCTCAGAAGAGCAAAAATGCCAAGCATAGGGGCATTAATAGTAAAGGTACAGCAAAGATGGGCTGGCCACTTAATCCAAATGCCCAATAGAGTATCTTCCAGCGTATCTTGTATGATAAACTAAATCCTGGCAAATGTTCCTAGGGTGGTCAGTTCAAATGATGTTAGCATTGCCTAAAGACCAATATTTACAACTGTGGCATCTCAACTGACACATTGGGGGCATGATACTTGTGACAAAATATGACTCACAAATGGCACAGCAAAGCTTGAAGCAATTCCTATCAAGCTTGCTGAAGAAAAGAGAGCATAAAAGAAATAGTCCCTTAGGCTGTCTGTCAATATGCTGGCAATTGTGTTGTAAATATTTTCACTAAAATCAGACATACAGCCATATGAAAACTCACAAACTGTGAGGAATCATAAGCTGTCATTATGAACAACGATGGACAAATCCGATCATAATATAACTTCCAAGACAACCAGCAGGCAAATAGTCTATCCAATTGCTTCGCTGTAACAGTATTTACTTTTACAAGTAAAAACGCACAAGACTATAGAGAGCATTCTTCAGTGCTCACTGAACACCTGATTTTTGAAAATTCTGAATTACTTTTAAAATTAAATTTGTAGGAGCATAAATGCCTCTAAGAGTACGACTCAAGGCTGTTTACAATAAAACAAACCACCTGGAACACACCAGTTTCCATTTTCAAAATACGAATATGAAGTTCAATGAAAGCAGCCAACACTTTGTAGAAAGCAGCAGGTTACAAGAAGATATGATCTTGATAATGAATGTGCACAACCCCTTCTGCGAAGCCTTTCTCAACGTGGAGACTGCATACGCTCTGTATACACCTGGCCCACTCCAGCTGAGATGACCAGTGGCGCCCCAGCCACATCCCTATGTTTTCTCCTCTGGACCCCGCGGGTGCTGTTTCTATGCAAGTCTGGGCCACTGCCCTTTGCCCTTTTATAAGCCTTCCTTTACCTCGAACATGAGCCCCAGCAGAATCACCATTGCGACGCACGACACGATATCCGCATGGTTCTGGATCACGAACTCATGACTGAAGACAGCAGGGTTCTTGCTTTTCTTCCTCAGGCCCATGATGGCTGACGACCTAAGCTACTTTCCCCCCACCCACCCCCCAACACCCAAACTCAACTCGAACTCAACCGTAAACAAGATAAAACTTTGAGGGAAAAAAACGGACTCCAAATAAAGATAAAGAAAATAAAAGCCCCCCCCCACCCCCCAAACTCCTTGACGTTAGCCAAGCCTCCTCCTTGTTGCCCGATTCCCACAACTACACGGCACTGACGCCACTTGGCCGACCATTCCTGACGCCCACGCACTTTGATCGACAGCTGGCCTGACCAATCCGAGCGCCGCCTTGCCTCAGCCCAACGGCCGCTCGGGCCCGTTGACCGTTCTTCGATTGACAGCTGGGATAGTCAATCGGATTAGAGAATTTCAATCCACCAGCTGACGTACAGAAACCAATCAGGCATGAGAACAGGAGCAAGGAGGGGGTGGGATGAGCTAACCGCTCTTTATTTTGCGCATGTGCAAATGGCCTCCCAGCAGAGTGTCAGGTAAAGTGTCAACTGTCAAACAAGGAAATGTGTTGCCTCTTACTGGTGAAGTGCCTATCTATTTAGTAGGTATTTATGACATACATCATACTACTCTATCAATGTAAAATAATGAGATTTTGGCAATGACTTTTCTTTTTGTAGCCATGATTTTATTTTGTTCAATATGACACTCCCTTTTTCAAATAAAATTAAGTAAAACTGAACAAATTTACATTTCACTCAAAAATCTTTACTCAAAAGTCATATTTTTGTTTTTTTAAACAAATTGCATTTAAATTAAACACAGACCCCTTAAACTATGCCGCTTTAATCATTTGGTAGTATATAACTTGAGTATTGCTGAAAAAAGACACATGCTGTTGAAGCTTTTCATCTTACACTCATCAGGACAGTTCGCAAGAATACCAATTGTAAAGGGAACAACAATTTATACCTTATGAAAAGAGTGCTGATTGGTTAGCAAGTAGACTCTGATTCGTAGAAGCATTGCTGTGGAGATTGCACCACCTAACAGTTAACTGCCAAGATTTTGTTCAAATGCAAACCAGGCAGGTCGACTCTGATTTGTCAAGGCATTGCCATGGGGAATGAACCAGGGAATGGCTGTCACCAAGCTTTTGTTTAGTTGAAAAAGACGCAATGCGTGGACATGTTCCTTCTGTCTGCAAAGTACAGTGCCTTCTGTGAGAATATATGTAGCTTCTAGAACTCATAGGTGAGCCACACTGCGTGCCTGACTGATAATCTTAAATTGTTTGTGAGTGTAATTCTTAGCACAATCCGGATTGTTTAGCAAGTATTGTCAAATTGCAGAATCGCATCTAATGCTGGAGACTGTGTTTTGAGTTTTGCAGTCACTGGTTGGGTACAGTCAGTACTTTGCCTGTTGCGAACAGCTGAAGGGACATGCTGTTTGATACAATCCACCAGTCGTTAGGAAGTACAACCTACATACCTGGCATCATACTGGCACTGCAATTCATAAACCACATTACTCATTTGTGTGATAGGCAGAATGATAGCGCCTGAGCCATTTGCTTACCATGCAAGCTTGATGCTGAAATAGGGTGCATCAAAGACATCCTGTGAGATAATGGCTACCCTGATCAGATCATTGCTCGTTGTATGTCGCAGAAACTCATGAATGGGCCTAAGGGTGTCACTTTTGGTCCTGAGAGGTGCCCAGTCTACCTCCGATTACCCTGGAAGGGTATGGTGTCTCAAAAATTTGAGCAACCGGGGAAGCTACCCATTACCCACTGCCACTATGCAGTAGCAACATGAGTGGTATTCTCCAGCAACAGGATGCTGCCATCTAGATAAAAAGACATTCTGCCAATCACACAAATGAGTAATATGGTATGTGAATTTCAGTGCCAGAATGATGTAGGCCGTACATCCCAAAAACTGGCAAATCGTATCAAATAGCACATCTCTTCAGCTGTTCGCAACAGGCAAAGCACTAACTGTACCCAACCAACCCATGCTTGCAAAACTCAAAAACATAGTGTTCAACATTAGTTATGATTCTACGATTGGGCAACACTTGCTAAACAATTGTGATTGTGTTAAGAATTACACTGACAACCAATTTAAGATTATCAGTCGAGCTTATGGTGTGGCTCACGTACACGAGCTTGAAGCCACATATATTCACACACAAGGCCCTATCCTTTGCAGACAAAAGGAGCATGTCCTTGGCTTTGTTTTATTTTGCCCCTTTACTTGACATCTGTGCTAACAGCAACTGTATTGCAAAATGATTGTACAAGATGAAATTGTGAAGCTTTGCCTGTGTTTGCTGCAGATATAAATATGTTCATAAAGGTTACCATTTTATTTGTTGAGACATGTGACCTCTTAATTTGTGAGAAGTGATTTCAACTTGTGATGCCAAAGATATCTGGGGCAATGTGACCTGATGTGAAAATTTGGCTTTCTTATTGCTCATAGATGTTGCACCGAACACATACTGGGTACTTAAAAAGGAAATAACTCAAACTGTAAGTGGATGTTACTGATGTTACTCGATGGGCTGAATGGCATAATTTCTGCTCCTATGTCTTATGCTCTTATGGTCTTACTTAACCAGAAACTACTAATTTCGTTTAAACAAAATCTTGTTTTGCACTATCCTAACAGGTTTGTACCAAATGAAAAAAGATTACGTGGCAGTATGTCTGCCTTAAAACACTGGGCTTTGTGTTTAAGATCTCTTTAAAAAATGTCTTTAAAATCTCTTTAAAAATGCTGACTTTTTCAGTTTGCTCGGTCATTCCCTTTGGGATGTTTTGTACATTTATAAATTAATGTTGCAGTGTAAGTAGCCTATGAGTGTAACATTACTTGGTGTATAAACATACTGCAGCCCAAAATAGTTTGACTTGAGTACATGCCAGTGACATCTCCTTTCACAGACTTCCCAGTCTTGGCTGAACTATCAAAGTGACAAGTGCCAAGTGGAGTATTCCTAATAGGGAGGAAAAATTGAGCAAGTTGCTGTAACCTATTGCTTAAATTGCCATTAGCACAGTCCCAGGGATTGTTGAAACCAGGGTGTCAAAGCTTTTTGTCTTTGTCTCATGTCACACATCTCACCGCCTTACAGGGTGACATATAATGTTCAACTCAATACTATTGTCAATTTGTATATGTGTCATAACAGATCTACGTGTGTGATTTACTAATTAATCACCAAGGATGGAACTCGACTAAGAATAGCTTCTTCCAAATCCCAGGCCGTGAAATTCTATCAGCATATGAGAAATAGAAGTGGAGCTAGAGTTGCTGAGACTTTGTAGCTACTTTTACGTGGACCGTGAGCTCTGCTTTGGAGATTTCAGCCTAGATTCTTTGGCCTCCACACCCCCCTCCCCCGCTGCGGTTTTTCAGGGGACAGCTCAAAACATGACATTACTCCCTGGTAAGGAAGGCCTTCCCTAATTTCCTGGTGGCCAGGCCCAGTGCTGGCCATATGAAAGTTAGGGGGAAAAGGTTCTGTGCTGTATTTGAAATTTGTATCTTTTACATAATGGATGTCTACCCAGGTTGCCCTCAATTTATGCCACTTATTGGCAGGTTTCCAGGTGTTACACACAACTGGGTTATGATAGTACCATGGAATTCAATTTTATTGATAACCACTATCAATGATCATTTAGTTGCATTTATTGTCCCATAAGTACTTGTGTGGTTCCTTTCATTTGCAACCATCCATGAAAAATAGTTCTTTGACCATTCTTTCAAGGAACTGCATTTTTTTCTTAAATGCTGGAAAGCTATAGCACTGTTGTGTTTGTTGCTTACATTTTTAAAATTCATTCCCAGGATGTCGTTGTCACTAACAAGGTCAGGATATATTGCCCATCCCTAGTTGCCTTGAAAATGTGGCGGTGGGCCTTCATGAAGGTTTATAGTTCATGTAATAGTAAAACTGTACCTCTAATGCTGTTTGGTGGGAAGTTACATGTTTTTTACCCAGCAATAATGAAAGGCGTGTCCAGGTCAAGATTGTGTGTGATGTGGAGGGAAATTTGACTGTAATAGTGTTCCTAAGCATCTGCTTCCTTCTAGGTGATGGAGGTTACAAGTTTTGGAGATGCTGCTGTTAAGCTTTGGCAAGTTGCTGCAGTGCATCCTTTAGGTAGTATACTGCTTCATTATTGAAGATATTGCGAATGGAGCTCAGTACTGAGCAATCTTTAACAAACAGCCACACCTCTGACCTTATGGAGGAAAGGTCATAGATGAAGCAGCCGAGGCAGCTGGACCTAAGTTTGATGACGGCCACTGGAGAAATTTCCCCCAGTCCCTATTAGCTTAAGTCTTACTAGGGATCCTTGGTACCACTTGGTCAAAAGCTACCTTGATGTCAAGTGCATTAGCCCTCACCTTGTTTCTGGAATTCAGTTCTTGTGGTCATGTTTAACCGAGGCTGTAATATGGTCAGGAGCCCTTCTTTGGTGGAAACAAAACTGAGCATCAATGAACAGTTTATTGTTGATTTTGTACTGCTTGGTAACACTGCTGATGACTCCTTCCATCACTTCATTGATAATTGCGAGTAAGTTAATTGGTTGGATTAGATTTTTCCTGTGTTTTGTGAACAGGACAGATCTGGGCAACTTTCCCATATTGTAGAGTAGATGCCAGTCTTGTAATTACACTGAAACAGCTTGGCTATGGGCACGGCTAATTCTGGAGCACAGGTCTTCAGCATGGCAGTTGGAATATTTTTTAGGCCTATAGCCTTTGATGTGACCAGTGCACTAGTCTATTCTTGATGTCATGAATTGACCGAAGACTGACATTTCTGATGGTGGTGACTTCAAGAGGAGGCTGAGTATGATTGTCCACCTGGACTTCAGGCTGATGACATTTGTAAACACAAAGATTAACACCTTCTAACTTAAGTTCAGAATTGCTTCCAGACCAAATCCTGGATGCTCTGCCTCTCCTTCACCAGTCTCTGAGTCATAGATTCATAGTCATAGAGTCATAGAGGTCTACAGCACAGAAAAAGGCCCTTTGGCCCATCGAGTCTGCGCCGGTCAAACAAGTACCTACTATTCTAATCCCATTTTCCAGCATTAGGCCCATAGCCTTGTATGCCATGGCATCGCAAGTGCACGTCCAAATACTTCTTAAATGTTATGAGGGTTTCTGCCTCTACCACCCTTTCAGGCAGTGAGTTCCAGATTCCCACCACCCTCTGGGTGAAAAAATTCTTCCTCACATCCCCTCTAAACCTCCTGCCCCTTACCTTAAATCTATGCCCCGTGGTTAATGATCCCTCCACCAAGGGGAAAAGTTCCTTCCTGTCTACCCTATCTATGCCCCTCATAATTTTATACACCTCAAATCATGTCTACCCCCTCAATCTCCTTTGCTCCAGGGAAAATAACCCCAATCTATCCAACCTCTCCTCATAACTATAACTCTCCAGCCCAGGCAACATCCTGGTAAATGTCCTCTGCACTCACTCTATTGCAATCATGTCCTTCCTATAATATGGATTCCAGAACTGCATGCAATACTCTAGCTGTGGCCTAACTAGCATTTTATACAGTTCCAGCATAACCTCCCTGCTCTTCTACTGTATGCCTCAGCTAATAAAGGCAAGTATCCCATATGCCTTCTTAATCACTTTATCTCCCTGTCCCGCTACTTTAAGGGACCGGTGGACATACACACCAAGGTCCCTCTGATCCTCGATACTTCCCGGGGTCCTACCATTCATCGTGTATTCCCTTGCCTTGTTTGTCCTGCCTAAGTGCATCACCTCACACTTATCTGGATTAAATTCCATTTGCCATTGATCAGCCCATCTGACCAGCCCGTCTATATCCTCCTGTAACCTAAGGCTATCCTCCTCATTATTTATTCTCAGTGCATAGGCTTTTCACTTTCACCCTTGCCCCCAAGTCCTGATCCTCTACCTTTCCCACTTTGAGTTCTTATCCTTCGCTATCTCCCAACCATCTGTGTCCTAAAGCACTGCCTCTCTGGACCTATCTTTTGATTTTTTACGTGCTGCTATTACCCATCAGCTCACTATTCACTCATTTGAGTCCTGATGCACTGCCTCTCCCCACCCACCTAGCTGAGTCCCAGTGTTTCTGCCTTTCTTCTCCCACCATACTGTGGAGGAAGTTCACTGAAAAAAAAGTGCTGTCTGGTGAGCAGAATGTATTAATGTGTAATCATCAGCTGATGATACTTCAACAAGCACCTGACATTTTAGACATACTACTCAAAATGTTTAAAGTACTGCTGTGCAGATCATACGTTGTTGGATGAACATTCAACAAAATATTCCACACATTGACAAGTTAATTTATAGAAACAGATCAGAGGCTTTAACAGCATATGTCAGTCTTGATGTGATTGGTCAATTATAATGATTGAATTGGCCTGATCTATATTTAATCATTGTGCCTCAAGTCCACAGTATTCACTAATATTAATTCAGCAGTGGAGTTGATTAATCCACAATTCCATTAACTCCATTCCGGATCCCTCTCAAGAATCTATTTAATGATATTTTTTTAAAATAAACATGCTCATGTTGTTTCTAAATCCTTGTGATGGGTTTTGTGACTCCCTCTAATGTAATTTTTATAAATTACCTTTTTACTTCTTTTGCCAAATATGCAACTTTATCCTTTTTTTCTTTTCCTTAGAAACCAGAGGCTGCTCACCCTAGATTCCAATTGAGAAACTACAGACATATCCAGAACATCTGGCAATGCCGCTCTGCTATAACTCAGGAAAAGGTGCTGAAATATACAGCAAAAATTACACGACTCAACTTCAGTCAGTGCTGTGTCTGACATCAACTCTGCATCTGTGGCAAGCCTGAGTGTCCATGATTCAAGTGCAGGTCTCTGAGTGTGTAATATATTATACCACGGGTCTTCATTACTTTTATAAGACACGAAAAGGACGGGATTCTCGAATCTTCTTTATTCCTGGTTAGAAATTTATAATTGTTTCAAAATTATGCTTTTACAACTAATTCTCAATGAATCATTAAGTCAATCATATCAAACGCCAGACATTTTCCAAGCAAAATCCTTTATTGGGTTCAATTTCTATATGAGGAGGAATAACAGCAACATTTACTGTAATCTTTTTAAAAAGCATGGTGCATTTTTCAAAATTATACTTTGAAAAGTGCTGGGAAAGGGAAATCAAAAAGTTCTAGAAACTGGAAAGTAAGAGCAGGTGCCATTAGGTCATAATATAATGTAAATGTGTTGCCTATAATGTAATTTTTGAACATAACAGTAAATTAAACCCACCACAGAATCACTGAATTCTTACAATGCAGAAGGAGGCCATTCGGCCCATCGTGTCTACGCCTGGTTCTCCAAATGAGTATTTCACTTAGTGCAATTCCCCTGCTTTCTCCCCGTAACCCTGAAGATTGTTTCTTTTCAAATAATCATTTAACTCCCTCTTGAATGCCTGGATTGAACCTGCTTCCACCACACTCCCAGGCAGTGCATTCCAGACCTGAACCTCTTGCTGTGTGAAAAAGTTTTTTCTCAAAACATTTTTGCTTCTTTTGCCAATTATTTTAAACCTGTGCCCTCTTGTTCTTGATTCTTTCAAAAATGGGAACAGTTTCCCCCTGTCTACTCTATCCAGGCCCCTCATGATTTTGAATACTTCTATCAAATCTCCTCCCAGCCTTCTTTTCCCCAAGGAAAAGCCAATCTATCTTCATAACTGAAGTTTCCCACCCCTGGAACCATTCTCATAAACTTCTTCTGCACTCCCTCCAATGCCTTCACATTCTTGCAAAAATGCAGCACCTAGAACTGTACACAATACTCCAGCTGAGATCTAACTAATGTCTTTTACAAGTTCAACATAACCTCCTTGCTCTAGTACTCTATATCCCCATTAATAAAATCTAGGATACGGTATGCTTTATTTCCTGCTCTCTCTCAACCTGTTCTGCCACCTTTAATGACTCATACACATATACACCCAGGTCCCTCTGCTCCTGGATGTGAATGAAATCCCATTCAGATAATTTTCTAATTTTCAATGCATTTTCATTTTATTTCACTCACTTAACAAAACTGGCAGTAACTAGCTCAGGAAGTTTAACTGAAAATTTGGAGTTGAGTAACAGTGTTAGATCACTCCAACTGTTAACAATGAAAGCCTATCTCTCCCTATTGCTCTTATGGCACTTCTAAAGAAAATAATTTACTAGCTACTTCTCAATAAACCTTTAGTTCGATCACTAAACTAAATGCAAAACCAAGAATCAAATTAAACTGCAGTAAATAACTTTTTGTTTTTCTTCATACATGAGCAACATTTCAAAGATCTTTCTGTAATGGGAGGAGTCAAAAAGCATTGCCATAAAATTACTTTGTAAATAGTTTTGAAAACATAAAAACATTATTGGTAATCAAAATACAAGAATATTGAAGAGAGTATTTGAAGAATAATTCATAAATGCTGCATTACTGTGGTGATGTTATCTTGGGAAGATACCAAATAGAGGTCAGGTGCTTTTCACAGAGTGGAAACATCAGTGAGTGAATGATCAAGGGGCTTTTGTCACCCACCTCCCTCGTGGATGGTTCCAGAGCAGTACTGGCAGAAGCATGGATGTAATTGGGCTGTCTGCCTGCCCTCTGCTGTTCTTCATCTACATTACAGAATGGATATCCTAAAAAAAAAGCTATGAAAAATGGTTTCCAATATTGTCTTGCATGCTGAGAAGCAGAACTTTCTGCTGTTGATTCTTAATCCCATTCACAGAAATCCCAAGAATACATCTTGAATGTACACTACAGACAAACAGGGTAACAGAAATCAACTTGCCATTTGATTGCCAGCTTTTAAAACTCATGAACAAATTGTGTTGCCACAAATAAAATTGTTTTCAATATTGTGTCTGAATTGTTGACTGTTATCATGCCTAATTTTCAATCTTTGATTCCTTCTCTCTATCCCTTGATTTTATCTATCACTAGTTTCTTAATAGGAGTAGTTCTTGTTCATGTTCTTTATCATAGTGGTGATGGAATTTTGTTAATAGCTCCAGAGGAATTTAGTTGATTATCACAATTTTCATTAAAGGTAGGGGCCCCATGTGGAAACAGTTACAAATGGAATTCTGTAGCAATTGATGCTGGAGCCATTTTCCTTTGCAATATGATCTGGATGAAGGCATTGGAAGTACCGACAGCAAGTTTGCAGGTGACATGAAGATCTGAGCTGGTGTCAGAACCTTTGAGGAGGAATGATTACAATTTGATGAAGGGAGTAGACTGTGTACATGTGGACAAATTATTTAAAAGAGGGAACATGTCTACAAGGATAGAACTAAGTTAAATGTAAGGATATTTTTCACAGAGAATTATTTACTATTATAATAGATTGCCAGCTAATGCAGTGGATGCAGATTTGCCATAAACATTCAAAGATAGCTGGATCAGTTCCTGGAGGTGGCTGTTGGCTCTGCATACAAAAGTTAGTGAGATGTTGGGTAACATGTCCATTGTTATCTCCTGGAACAATAATGTAGTGGTTATGTAACTTATTTGGTAATTCAGAGAATGTGAGTTCAATCCCCAGGATGGCAGTTTGAGAATTTGTATTCAGTTAAAAAATCTGGAAATAAAAATCTGGTATTAGTAAAAAAAAGGTCTTTAAAGCAATTGGAGTGTCATAAAATCCTAACTGGTTCACCAAGGAAACCTTACATCCTTACCTGGTATGACCTATGTGTACCACTGAGTTGTAACAAATTACAACAATGCATTTCAGGAAGGCAGTTTGCCACCTTCTTAGGGCAACTAGGGATGGGCAATAAATGCTGGCCTTCTCAGCGATGTCCACATCCTGAGAATTGACAAAAAAAAAATTTTTTTTTTGATTGCCTCTGAAGGTAGGAGAGGAATTTCCCAGAATTCTTTGTCTGCCAATTTGGCCTATGTTTTAAAAATTTTTTTTTGCCCCTGCGAAGGTGGTGCATGGTGAGTGAGGAATATTGGAGGTTCTTTTGCTCAGGTGAATGGGACAGACTCTGGATTACCTACTCTTTTTCTGACCGTCATTTGTATGATTCATATGATTAACGAAGAAAAATAAATAATTTTGTAAACAAACCACAAGCATTGCTCAGAATACTTATGCTTTCCTTAAACTTTATAGATATATCTTAAGGTCACAGACTGTTTGCTGCAGCTCCATGGTTTTGGTACTCTGTACCCTAAAGAAAATTCTTGCTTTTCTTTGCTGCAGCTTTGGTGGCCATGCCTTCAGCTACCTAAAGCTCTGGAATTCCACCCTAAATCTCAGCTACCTGTCTCCCCTACTTAAAGTTGTTAAAGGTGTTATGTGAATACAAGTTGTTGTTGGACTGCTTAGTGGCAATAAACAATCTGGCATGTGAACAGTATAGAAATCAAAGCAGTCGCTTAAACTAAATTCTTGAAACTCTTCTGAATCTGAAAAACTAAAGGAATTTAAATTGTATTTTTTGTTAGAGTAATTTACTGTAGCAGTTTAAAGGAAAAATTGTACAGCAATGCTCCTAATCTTTAAATTCAAATTTGTGTCTTTTTGTAAAAAGAAACAGCCCTAAGTAAGGTTAGCAAAAACAGTAACTAATGATAATTCAATATTTTGTGAAGAACACAGACATCTGTATAAAGTAAATTTATGAAATATTTCTGTGATTTTCCACACAAAAATGGCAGTCTGGGCCAGGTAGTGAACAGAAGTAAGGACTCCACAACCAACTCCAACAAATTTCCTTCCACCCAGGAGACAGGAAGTTAAAATTGGAGTTTTGCTTTTGTTTTTCATTCCCTAGAGACTATTCATAGCAAAACCTGAGGACAATGATGTTTGGTACAAGAGATCAAAGGAACATAAGGAGGAGGAGAAGGAAGAAATTACTTTCAACCTATGTTCTTTTCTGTCATGGTGCTTATGTCACAGTAATTCTGATATATTCTACTAACAGTAATTTTTGTAATTCTTAACAGACTCATCATGTGTTTTTCAAGACAGGAACTTGTTCCTTCAGCGCAACTAATTCTCATTCTAACTACTGCTTTGCATTGTAACATAATCTTTGTTATACTCTAAGTAAGGATTGTTGCTTGTAGAACTTTTTCCATCAAACCTACTGCAGACTTTGCATGTCCTTGTCGCCAGTGAATATTTTTTCCAGATACTGGCTTTTGCACTCAGATGATACCATTATTATCAAAGATATTATTATCTGTAACTGAACAAGTTTGTTTTATATTTCATAAAACAAACATTATGTTGATTGACATACAAAATTCTTCAATCACAAGGACCCTATCGTTCTAGTTTTGTTTTGCCCAATATTTTTGTCTTTTTTGTAGCTTTGAAGGAGTGTATTCAGTACCCCAAATCTGAATTTTGTAACTTAAGTTAGCAATGTTAATTTGATCAGAATAAATTTAATAACTCCTTATTACATTAGTAAAGTGAGCAACAAATGCTAAGGTAAACCTTGGAGATGAGGTATAAGTAATGGTAATGATAGTTATCTGTATTCATCTTATTCTACACCCGCAGGAATGGAAGAGCAACACCCAGAATATTAAGACCAACACATAACATTGCACTAAATAACACTGTATCAAAATTAGTAAATGACACCTTTGTCCAATGAGGATGATTATTAAAGAACTAGGCCATCAATTTATTTGATCATTATTTTGAAATAAAGGGCTTTGTTAGGTTTCAGGCTGCCTATGTAAATTGAGCAAAAAGCAACACACAAAGAAGCTGTTCCTTATGCAATCCTATTATGTTTTCCAAAAGTCCATATGTACCATAAAGCAACACCCCATGGTAATTTGGGAGTGTTGTCTCTGATTGCCAAGTAAACTATGGCAAATTATTCTTGGTGTGATACATCAGCCAGGATTTTCAGTCACCCATGGGTGCATGAACCGGAGTGGGCATGCTTTGAAAATGTCGCTTCTGGATGGCGTGCCATTGTCCCTCTGCCTCTGGGAGGCACTGGAATTTTCAAAGCAAGGACAGGTAGAGGATTCAGGAACCCAGTCCCTTCCAATTAATGCCCCACTAAATTCCTTGAAGAGCTGGTTAATGGACGGGGAGGACCAGAAAACGATTTTGAATCTGCAAAACGCCAAACTCCAACAGTCTGATGCATGTTACTACACACATGTCGGGTTCAATGCGGGAACAATTAAAAGCAATGTTTCTTGACCATGATCATTTTAACCACAAGAGGTTTTTGTTCTGGATCGGGTGCAGTCCCTTTTAGTTGGCCTCTTGTCTGCACAGTGAGGCTGCTGGACCTCCAAGGTTCTGCCTCTTCTCTTCTGCAAGGCAGCGACAGACCCCGTCATGGCTGCCGTCTGTCTTTAACGATCGGGAGCAAGCAGCTCCCGCTTCCTGGCAAAGCTCACCACCACTCATTAGGTGTCAAGCTCCCCCGACCCAACCCAGTTAGGATATCTTCATTTGAAAATAGCATTACATGAGCAACACAGTAACAGCACAGGGCTGGCACCCGGAAATTATCTGGGCATTGGATTCCCAATCCCAGATTGAAAATCAAACCTGTTGCCATTCAAATAAACATTGAAATAGACAGCCTCAGCTGATGTTTTAGTTCCTTAAAAGTTGTCTCATTAAAACAATATTAACAAGTAAATTATTATAAGGAACTCCCTGAAATGCCAACAACTTTACCTAGTGAATAGTTGAACCATATGAACAAGGGAGTGGATTTTTCTGCATGGGCTTAGGGTGCTGGCTTTGGTATTCCAGAAATTGAGGTGGAGAAAACTGCATTACATCCAAGATTGAATGTTGGACAAGGAGTCTGACAATGTAGAGGTAGTCAAAGTATCAAGAGAGATGGAAGAGGTATGAGCTCTCAACTCAGCTGTAGAAGCTGACCTCCTGCCCACAGATATTGTTACAAAAGGCAACATGAAGATGAGGAAGAGGAGGGGTGACAGGTTCCTGGAGGATCTTGCAGCTGACAGTGCAAGAAAGTACAGGAAGATCATTGCTAGAGATGTGCTGACTACATTCAGATGGGCATAAATGGAATGAAGCAAGGGTCTAATAAAACTAAACGATGGAGAATAGATGTTGAAGGAGGATGGCACAGTCACTTATATTAAATATTTGGAAAAAATTAAGAAAGCAAGGAGGAATAAAGTAGCACAACCATTAGAGATAAAATAGTACCTCGCTTCATGCACTTTACTATAGCCCCTTCTTCATTCAAACCAGGCAGCAACGGCCACACTAGCAAAGCTGTAAAATACAGCAAATTTAAGTTCCCATCAGGTTCTTTTAGTAATTATGTAACAACAGCTATAAAGACATGGTTTAAATTTTTAAACATTTTTTTTCCATCCAAAAGGTGGGCTATTACACTGAATGACACTCCACGTGGCTGCTATGCAAAAGTATATCGGTGTAGTATATGTGGTAAAAGGAGTAACCAAATTTTCTGGGATTTAATTTTTTTCGATCTTGGGACATGGGCATCACTGGCAAGGCCAGCCTTTGTTGCCCATCCCTAATTGCGCTTGAGAAGATAGTGGTAAGCTTTCTTCTTGGACCTCTGTAGCCCATGTGATGCAGATACACCTACAGTGCTTTTAGGAAGGGAATTCCAGGATTTTGACCCAGTGACCGTGAAGGAACAATGATATAGTTCCAAGTTAGCATGGTGAGTAACTTGGATGGGAGCTTGCAGTGGTTGTTGTTTACCCATGTATCTGCTGCCCTTGTCCTTCTAGGTGGTAGAGGTCATGGGTTTGGAAGGTGCTCTGGAAGGAGCCTTGCTGAGCTGCTGCAATATATGGTACACACTGCTGTGACTGTGCATCGGTGGTGCAGGGAGTGAATGTTTAAGGTGGTGGATGGGTTGTCAAACAAGCAGCCTGCTTTGTCCTGGAGGATGATGAGCTTCTTGGGTGTTGTTGGAGCTGCACTCATCCAGGCAAATGGAGAGTTTTCTATCACACTCCTGACTTGTGCCTAGTAGATGGTGGACAGGCTTTGGGGAATCAGGAGATGTGTTACTCACCACAGAATTCCCAGCCTCTGACCCGCTCTTGTGGCTACAGTATTTATATGGCTAGTCCAGTTCAGTTTTTGGTCAATAGTAGCCCCCAGGATTTTGATAGTGGGGGAATTCAGCAATGGTAATGCTATAGAATATCAAGGGGCGATGATTAGATCCTCTCTTGTTGGTGACATTCGATGCCTGGCACTTGTGTGGCACTAATGTTACTTGCCACTTTATCAGCCCAAGCCTGAATGTTGTCCAGGTCTTGCTGCATATGGGCATGGAATGCTTCAGTGTTTGAGGAGTCACAAATGGTATTGAACATTGTGCAATCATCAGCAAACATCCCCACTTCTGACCTTATGATGTAAGGAAAGTTGTTGATGAAGCAGCTGAAGATGGTTGGGCCTAGGACACTCCTTGAGGAACTCCTCCAGCAATGTTCTGGATCTAAGATGATTGACCTCCAACAACCACAACCACCTTCTTTTGTGTTAGTATGACTCCAACCAGTGGATAGTTTCCCTCCAATTCCCATGGACTTCAGTTTTTCCAGGGATCCTTAATGCTACACTCAATCAAATTCTGCCTTGATGTCAAGGGCAGTCGCTCTTAACTCTTATCTTGAGTTCAGTCTTTTGTCCATATTTGGACCAAGGCTGTAATGAGGTCTGGGGCTGTATAGCCCTGGCAGAACCCAAACTGAGCATCAGTGAGCAGGTTACTGCCGCTGGACAGCACTGTTGATGACATCTTCCATCACTCTCCTGATGATCAAAAGTAGACTGATGGGATGGTATTTGACCAGGTTGGATTTATCCCACTATTTGTGGATCGAACATACCTGGGCAATTTTCCATTTTGCCAGGTAGATTCCAGTGTAATATCTGGCTTGGAACAACTTGGCTTGAGGCGTGGCTAATTCTGGAGCACAAGTCTTCGGCATTATAGTTGTCAGAGCCCATAGTCTTTACCATATCCAGTGCCTTCAGCCGTTTCTTGATATCATGCAGAATGAATCAAATTGCCTAAAGACTGGCATCTGTGATGTTGGGTACCTCAGTAGGAGACCAAGATTCATTATAATCAAGGGATGCCATTATCATTCCTCAAGAGTTGTAATTTAATTGTTTTTATGTGCTTGAAATGTTGTTGCAAGGATTATAGCAAGGCATTTGGGAAAAAAAGCAAATTGTGATGCAGCCACCCAAGAGACTCAAACAAAAACTGATGGAATTTAACTCTTAGTAATTGAGTGTTACAAAATGGTAATTTAAAAATAATGACATATTACAGTTTTTGACATGTCTAAGACAAGATAGTCCAAAAAAATCATTGGATATCTGCCGTGCTCAATAAATCAAGGCTCAACTGTAAAAATTGCTTTTATTTCAACAAACTAGATGTAGTTCGAGTTGAGAGCAATTTGTGCGGACTGATTTGAATAAAAATGCATAGTGCTGGAGTTGCATTGCTGAGATTGATTTCTCGGGCATGTGAGGGATTGTGGATTCAATGTCACAGCCCATATCACATTGGCATTTCAATGTACCATCCAATATTCTGATCACTTGTTTCTCCTTACAAAACCTCGAAGACTCTGTGGTCACTAATCTAGATATCGGGTGGAATCGTCCCAAATTTGCACTAAGTGCGGTAGTGGGCGGGTAAAACAATGTTTTACCCACCTTCTGCAATGGCGGCTTTTCACACCATATCATCTGAAACCTGCTGCATTGGTTATGCATTCCCGGGAAACACACCATTTCCATGGCAGGCGCGTCCTAATTTGCCCGCCTTGCCATCAACTCGCCGCTTCATCACGCCAGGCGCCATATTTAAAATCCAACTGTGCGCACAAATCTCAGTGCTTCCAGCCCATGACTACTGCAGGGAAGATGTCCACAAAGGGCAAGAAGACTGCAGCCCCCAGGTTCAATGACGTGCCACTGGAATGCCTTTTGGATGCCGTGGAGGCCCACGGCAGTGTCCTCTAATCCCCCGCTGGCCACAGGACAGGCAGTGGCATCACCAATCCAGCTTGGCAGGCATTTGCAGTGGAGGTCAGCGCCAATGCCCTGCAAAAGAGGACAGCCACCCAGTGCTGCTAAAGGATGAATGGTCTCATCTGTTCCCCCAGGGTAACTCACTCTTTTCATCACTCTCAACTCACACGCTCACAATATAACACATCCACAGGAATCTCACACCTCAGGGGACAACACCACTAACTCTCACACAAACCCTCAAATCTCCATCAGGCTCATAACCTCTCAAGCTCATGCCCTCATCCCATCCATGGCTCCGCTCACCACAAAAACATTCCACACAGTCCCATGCATCCTGCTCGTACTCTCTCCTGCATGTTTTCATGCAGGAGAAGCCTGCTCACATCAGCAGAAGAAATCCCACACCGGGAGTGGAGTGGCCCACATTAGGCCCCTCACTCACTTTGAGGAGCAAGCCATCGTGCTGACTGGTGAGGATGTGGACCCTGCCTGTGGCGACAGTGAGGTCAGCAGCGAACACCCACCTGAGGATCCTGCACCACATCACCCCTCCCTCAATGCAACTGTGAGTGCTCTCTCTCCTGCTTTGGACTCTGTTGCCATGCACTATTATCTCTACTTTGGTTCACAGGGAGCTCTGCAAGGGACCGACACCCTTAGCCAGCCAGTCCCTCAGCTCCATCCAGGTCCTCATCTGCAGCCAAGCAGACGCTTCCCCCAGTGATGAAGTGGAAATAAGCAGCCTGGAGGACCCATCACAGCGCTTACCCACACTCTCCACCAGCACAGAGACACACACCTCAGTGGGACCTAGATCTAGAGCAGTCTTGAGTTCACAACCTGGTGGTCACCGCATGGACACATATCCACAGCAGGAGGAGGCAGGTTCAGCTGAGCCACCGGCACTCAGAGGCCTGCCGGGAAAGAGGCACCTGTGAGGTCTGGGTCAGGTGATGAACCCCTGGATTTGGCCTTCCAACTCAGCTGAAGAGTCAGCAGAAGGCGGGGGAACATTACGCACACCTATTGAAAGCCCTCAACAGAGTGGCACGTGAGTCAGAGGAGTGCATCAGCCTGTTCTCTGATGCAGTGATGCCCACATGTGGGTGTATGGAGATTTCCCTGGGGAGGATGGTGGCTGCCATGGAGACGCTCATCCAGCAGAACACAGAGGTTTGTGCAGACCTGCACTCCATCGTGGGAGCCATGGGTGAGTTCCTGCAGTGGCTACGTGAGAGGGATATGGGGCACCTCGAGGTCCCCCCAGGTGCTCCTCCCCCTCAACGAGTCAGGACGGGGTCCTTGGGCACCCAAAGGGAGGAGGAGCGGCATCTCTGTGTCATCCATTGAGGAATCTCAGAGGCTATCCTCTCCCTCCGAGTCCCCTTTGCCTTTGAGCCCCTCAACTTCGTCCTCTGTCACGTCAGAGGGAGTGAGTCTGGGGAGAAAAGTGTGTGTGTGGCAGGGCCTTTCAGAGCCTTGTGCAAGCACTCTCAGAAGCACGTGGATCCTTCATGTCTCACACTCACTCAATGTCCTGAGCATTTTGAATGCTGCCTGTTGGAGCTTGCTTTCAGTTGTCCATCTGAGCTGACCTACATCTCCGACCACCCACTGATCACGCTGCCAAGCAGCACCTGGTCTCGCCCACGATGACTGTCGTTTCACTTTTGATTTGGACAGCATGGTCTGGATTCGCTTTATCATCAGCTCCCCCACCTTTTCCCCTCCCCCAGTCACCCATTTCCTTTCTTCCATGACAGTTGACCCCCGCAGCCCGGCATCACCTTCCACCTCCCCTCTGTGACCTGCCAGCCAAACCCTTTTCTTTCGGGGATGTCCAGGTGAATGTGTACATTTCCTTCCTTCCCGATAACCCCACCCCCTTCCACATTAACCTCCCCACCCCCAGGGTCTGTGACTGCCTCTGAGTCCCCAGCAACCACCCTCGCTGTTCTTTCTATCGCTACCTTCGAACCCTCACCCTCCCACCCTACCACTTCACTCTGCCCTTGGTCACTCTCACCATTCCTTCATACCACACCCACCCTCAGTTCGCTCCTCAGAAGGCAGACATGGACATATCAGACCCCTCCCTTTGACGTTCATCTGCACATCCTGCCCTCCGGACCCCTTCCCCACTGTGGACCCCTTCCCCACTTCTCACCCCTTCCCCCCGGAACCCTTTCCCAACTTCACACCCCTCCCCTCCACCCCCCTGCCACACCCCCGGAGCCCCTTCCCCCCAGAAACCCTTCCCCCCAGCTTAGTCCTCCCACTCCTTCAGACTCCCCACCACTCCCTGCCTAGTCTCTCCCCCTTCCTGATTCCTTCCTCTACCTTTACTTCTTCTGCTACCCTTCGTCCTTCCCCCCCTCGTGACTCTTTCCTCCAGCTTTATCTCTTCATCCAGCCTCACTTCTTCCTCCAGCCTTACCCCTTCCCCCTGCCTGACTCCCTCAGACACCCTTACTTCTTCCTCCACCTTTACTTCCTCCCCTCTCCGCACTCCTTCCTCCCCCTGGATTCCCTCCCCTCTCCATACTCCTTCCTCCAGCTGGGCTCCCTCCCCTCTCCGTGCTACTTCCCCTCTTCACACTCTTTCCCTTACACCTTCCAACCCACTTACACCTACCTCCCCAGTTGCCGTCTTCTCCCCCATTACCCCCTTCTCCCCCGTACCCCCTCCCCGCACTCCCAACCTCCCCCCAATACCTTCATTCCCCCCTCCCAACCTCACCCCCCCGACACCTTCATTCCCCCCTTCCAACGTCACTTCCTGACACCTTCTTTCCAACCCCTAGCCTCACCCTCTTGACACCTCTCCCTCTCCCAGCCAATCCTAGACCTTCCTCTCCCACACCCTCGACCATCATTGGTTGTGAGCATCAACGGTGACTATCCAACTTCTGTGAGTCGCTTCGCAGCAGAGCCATGTTCATGAGAATCCACCCAGCATGCCATGGACGTACCTCCAAAGTGTCATTGCTGTCGGGCTCCAGCATCTTCTGCTCCACAAATGCTTGCGATGTGAGCAAAGTCCTGGGGAGTAAGTCCCGACTTCTGCACATCACACTTGTCAAGATGTGTTGTACACTGGCGTGTTTTCCCGCCAACATGGGCGGATGATCCAGCTGGGGGGAATGAGTCCAGCGAGCTGCCCTTATAATGATATGCTAAAGTACTACAATGAGGTTCCCGACATCCAATGGTGGGGAACATGGCCCCTCCATCGGTGGATGATTGCAAACTGGTTTCATGACGTCGTGAAACCGATTTTTGACCATCTCACCATATTGTCCGCTCACACCACCGAACACACCGGATGCCAGCGGGCACAGACAATTTTGCCCATGGTACTCAATCGTCTCAATAAGAATTTATTACATTTCTTTCTCCTCAAGGTGAGGGATGTGAATGCTAAGGGAATGGAATTCTTCCCATGGCAGGCAACAGCTGTGAAGTCCTTGTAGATCAGGTCTCGCACAGCAAGATGAAGAATAAAGTTCCTTATATACTTTCAACAAAATGTCTCAGCTCCAGCCATAGAAGAAAACCCCCTACTGTATCAGTATAACATTATTTCCATTTCCTACACCAGCCATTCAGTGGCCTCACTGAGGAAAACTGCTGATTACTGTCATGCCAAATTAGGAACAGTTTTATGATTGAATTGAGAGTGTCCAAACTCATTTCATATATCTCCCATACTGGCAGCAGATGGAAGAGGTTTTTAGCCATCAGATTGGGCTAGATTTGATCCCAGAATCAAGGTCTAAAAGGCCAGTGTCTAACTAACTGCACCATCTGTTCCCCATCCTCCTGTTTGTTATGCCACATATCATTAAGAATTTGAGCCTAAAATCATGTCTGATTTGTCATTTCCAAAATTGTCAACATAAGAATCATTTACAGAAATTTCATGACACCGTTTTATGACTTGACCCAGCTGTGGTATAAATGACATTGCTCAGTGCACATTGTGAGGTTGATCCAGGTCCCCACACTATCAAAATAATTGTGTGAAGTTATGAAAATATTGACTTTGCAACTATTCGCCAGTTAATTATTTTGTTCCAGAAAGATAGGAGTATAACAATCACCAAAACAGAATATTTTATCTCTCATGACTGTTTCAGCCTCATGCCTAAATTTAGGTAGTCTTTCTTTTGAATTCAATTAACTTACTTGAACATCACCATTCTGGAAATTCTTGGATTAAGTTCATATTACATTTTGCACATACAGTTTAATTCCTGAAGTAGGACATTTGGGACTTTCAGAACACATAAGTAATACGGCACCTATTTTGTTGTGAACATCGGTAAACATTGGTTTAACTTTAAACAGGATATCACACTTGTTAAGCACTAGACCTCACCATTTCATTTCCAATTCATGGATTGGTCACCACCAAACGGAATCTTCTGTTTTACGTATCCAAGTTGATAGTGTTTGTGACAATAACAAAAATGGGAACTGAATCAATTAATCTATGATGATTTGTTTGGACTATTAAATATGCCCATCTTCATAGTTAGCACAGGTATATAGAATGCAGACTCAGCCATTGCAATGCTTTAACAGTGATTATTCATTCCTCCACCATAAAGCATAAGTGTGGTATGTTAAATTGTGGCTGGGATTTTCCAGTCCCAACAGCAGCATGTGTAATGACGGACGCGAGGAACAGTGTGGCAGGAGCTGAAAAATCGGTTTCCTGCTGGCGTGAAATGATGGTGGGAACATGCGCTCACACCCATCATGGCAGGTTGCCATTCTCACCAGAGGCCGGCATGAAACCATTTTGCATCCTGTTTATAGGATTCAGATGAAGCCCTGACAGGAATTGTCTCCCGCTGTCCAATTATCCGCTCCAACAGCGGGGTATCATGCCGGCCTGGAACACATCTAGACCAATGTAGCATGGACATGTTGGGACTCACCTGGAAGAAGGTCTGGGGCATCTTACAGAGAGTGGAGGATGGAGGCATTCAACAACCATGGACTCTGGAACACCATGTGCAGCACTGGGTGGATGGAACATCTACCACATGGATCTTGGGGCTACTGGACCTTCCAGGACATGGTTCGTTGTGTTGCAGGAGCTTCCAGGACGTGGATCTTCACGCTGTTCGAGCTTCCAGGATATGGATCTTCGTGCTGTTCGAGCTTCCAGGACGTGGATCTTCACACTGTTCGAGCTTCCAGGACGTGGATCTTCGCGCTGTTCGAGTTTCCAGGACGTGGATCGTCGCGCTGTTCAAGTTTCCAGGACGTGGATCTTCACGCTGTTCGAGCTTCCAGGACGTGGATCTTCACGCTGTTCGAGCTTCCAGGACGTGGATCTTCACGCTGTTCGAGCTTCCAGGATGTGGATCTTCACGCTGTTCGAGCTTCCAGGATGTGGATCTTCACGCTGTTCGAGCTTCCAGGATGTGGATCTTCACGCTGTTCGAGCTTCCAGGACGTGGATCTTCACGCTGTTCGAGCTTCCAGGACGTGGATCTTCACACTGTTCGAGCTTCCAGGACGTGGATCTTCACACTGTTCGAGCTTCCAGGACGTGGATCTTCGCACTGTTCGAGCTTCCAGGATGTGGATCTTCATGCAGTTCGAGCTTCCAGGACGTGGATCTTCACGCTGTTCGAGCTTCCAGGACGTGGATCTCCATGCTGTTCGAGCTTCCAGGACGTGGATCTTCACGCTGTTCGAGCTTCCAGGACGTGGATCTTCACGCTGTTCGAGCTTCCAGGACGTGGATCTTCGCGCTGTTCGAGCTTCCAGGACGTGGATCTTCGCGCTGTTCGAGCTTCCAGGACGTGGATCTTCGCGCTGTTCGAGCTTCCAGGACGTGGATCTTCGCGCTGTTCGAGCTTCCAGGACGTGGATCTTCGCGCTGTTCGAGCTTCCAGGACGTGGATCTTCGCGCTGTTCGAGCTTCCAGGACGTGGATCTTCGCTCTGTTCGAGCTTCCAGGACGTGGATCTTCGCGCTGTTCGAGCTTCCAGGACGTGGATCTTCGCGCTGTTCGAGCTTCCAGGACGTGGATCTTCGCGCTGTTCGAGCTTCCAGGACGTGGATCTTCGCGCTGTTCGAGCTTCCAGGACGTGGATCTTCGCGCTGTTCGAGCTTCCAGGACGTGGATCTTCGCGCTGTTCGAGCTTCCAGGACGTGGATCTTCGCGCTGTTCGAGCTTCCAGGACGTGGATCTTCGCGCTGTTCGAGCTTCCAGGACGTGGATCTTCGCGCTGTTCGAGCTTCCAGGACGTGGATCTTCGCGCTGTTCGAGCTTCCAGGACGTGGATCTTCGCGCTGTTCGAGCTTCCAGGACGTGGATCTTCACGCTGTTTGAGCTTTCAGGACATTGATTTTTGTGCTCCTGGAGCTTCCAGGATATGGATCTTCACACTGTTGCAGCTTCCAGGATGTGGATCTTTGTGCTATTGGAGCTTCCAGGATGTGGATCTTCACGCTGTTGGAGCTTCCAGGATGTGGATCTTCATGCTATTGGAGCTTCCAGGACGTGGATCTTCACACTGTTGGAGCTTCCAGGATGTGGATCTTCGTGCTGTTGGAGCTTCCAGGATGTGGATCTTCGTGCTGTTGGAGCTTCCAGGATGTGGATCTTCACGCTGTTGGAGTTTCCAGGATGTGGATCTTCGTGCCCCTGGAGCTTCCAGGATGTGGATCTTCGTGCTGTTGCAGGTTCCAGGATGCGAATCTTCATGCTGCAGGTGTTCAGCTACATGAGGCACTTTTGGGTAGCAATGGTCTGTGTTTGGGTTTGGGATTAGACCGGGAAGAGAGGAATGAAGAAATGGGGCCTGTGTGGCGGCCTAGAGGGGGGCGGGGGAGGTTGGGGATAGCAGGGGGAAAAGAGAGATGCTTCAGGGGTAGCAGAATGGGTGAGGGGGTTTATGGGAGGGAGGGTGGGAAGGGCTGTGGTGGGAGTGTGGGTGGGGGTTGTGCATGTGTGAACGGGCATGGTGGGTGCGCAGGTATGAATGGGAAAGGGGAGGTGTGCAGGTGTGAACAGGTGGTGGGGGGAAGAGGTGAAAGGGGTTCAGAGGGAGGGGTCAATGGTGTCAACTGATGAGTCCTGGGGGTGACTTACTGAGAGAATTGTTGATAGGAAGGGCTGGTGAGGATTAAAGGGGGCAATCGGAGCCAGTAGGATGGGAGGGTGAGGATCCTGGAATGATGGATGAAAGGACGCTGAGGGTTGTTGGAGGGGACACAGAAGTAAAACTGGATTCTGGAGATCGGCAGGTTGAGGACGGACATGTCTATTGTCACGGGGTTGGGCTCCTCGGGAAGGTAGAGAATGTGGACATTCATCTGCACGAGATGGAGGGTGATGGGGGAGGGTTGTAATATGACTGTGGGGAGATTATAGATCACACCAGGAGGGTCAGAAGTCATGGGGGGGAAAGTGTGGGTCACAGGGGGTGAGGTTGGAAGATGTTGGACTTTACCTGAAAAGTCATATGCACCGTGGCGACTTGCAACTATCTAGAGCCTCGAGGTGGAGATCTTGAGATGCTGCATGGGAGTTGGGTCAATGGGGGTGGGAAGAATGGCAGGCCAGCTCAACTGGACAACTGAAGGGGAACCCCAACAAATGGTACTGACAATGCTGAGGTGTTTCAACAGATGAGTATTTGAAGACCAAAGGCTCAGCGTGTGCGAGAGGCTTCTTGCACAGTGCTTTCCTTTGGGTGCCTGAGGGCCCCTGTCTGACTCCTTGAGATGAAAGGGCACCTGGAAGGAGGTTGAGGTGCTCCATCCCCCTCTCGTGTAGCCACAGCAATATCTCACCCATGGCTACAGCAACAGAGTGCAGGTCTTCATGCATCTCCAACAGAAACTTGGAGTTCTGCTGGACGAGGTTCTCCAAGGCATTCGCCATCCTCCCCATGGAGACCTCCATGCGCGCACAGGTCAGAATCACTTCATTAGAGGATAGGCGGATAGACTCCTTTATCTCACGTGCCACTCAGCTGAGGGCCTCCACCACCTCTGCAACTCTTGCTGCATCTCCAGCATCTCGTCCAGGGCTGATCCTGGAGGCTCATCATCCAACTCGAATGGCCCCAGCAGTTCTCCAAGTGCCGGTGAGCTTGGCTGACCCTGCCTCCTTCTCCTGCGGACACATGTCCGTGTGGTGACCAACAGAATGTGAGGCCTTTCCTGAACTAGATCTAGTACCCACTGAGGTGTGTGGCTCTGGGATGGTGACTTCCATGGCGGCTCTACAAGTGCACTTTCTTCCTCCTCTTCTCCAATGTCCTCGGTCCTCTGTGGGCTGGAGGTACTGCTGGATAGGGCTTCCTCTTGTCCTTCCCCTCTTCCTGCTGGCACCTGTAACTGACAGAGGAGAGAGCAAGTGATTACATGAGCTGCCTCCAAAATGGAGAAACGCACTACCCTAAGGTTTCTAAGTGACTATATTATGCATGGATCCTTACTGGATGGAGGCCGCCCACGACCTCGCCATCTGCACAGGCTCAACCTGGTCCATCCCCTGCCAGCTCGGCTGCTCTCTCCTTGAAATCTGTAAGGATCCCCAGTTCAGGCATCCCCTTCCCATCTCTCTGTCTCTCCCTGTTGTAACATTTCCTGCGCAAAGAGAGAAGATGGGGTTGAGAGCAATTGGGTTTCAGGTATCTTTATCCTGCTTCCAGTCTTACAAATAACCCATTGAATTGTGTGCCATGTGATTGATGCACTGCAGGTTGTCCACAAGGGTTCTGGGGCAGCATCCTCTAGAACAGTGAGCCCATGCAGATAGAAGGATAAGGCTCACAGAGGCATGTCAGTAGCTTGCTGGTACCCTCAACGCCTAATCTCCTTCCCCTCCCCCCCGCTCTCCCTCCACCCACCCTGCAGCACAGACAGCATCTGAGCTCTGTGTGAAAGCGTTAGGAACCTACAGTGGTCCCTCCACCTGCAAACTATGTGGACTGCTGTGGCGATGAGGGATCACCTTATTATGTTGAGTAGTTTGTTTATGCATGGACCTCTCAGATGGTGTCCTTGCCACTGAGGGCTATGTCCCTTCCACCATTCAGTGAGGTGAGTGCAAGCAGTTGAGGATTCACTGACCCTGGTGGCGTGGATGAGGTCAGTCATCCATTTCCAGAACTGCAGGGCAGTCGTCTGGTGGAGGCCATGGGCACTGACCACCCTGGCGCCTTCCTCCCATGCAGGCTTGGTCACACAGCTTGGCCTCCTCCTTGGGGTACAGGATGTCCCTCCTGGCCTCCACCTCCACAGCATATTGAGGGAAGCACCACCGAACCTGGGGACCAGAGCTCCCTGTGATTGCCGGGCCATCTCTTCCTTCCACAGTAGGTTCACTACAAAGAAGTTGATGGTCGGCTCCTTTTAAATATGCCTCCTGGATAAGACAGCTGAAGCGCATCATTCAGCTCTCCCTCCGACTGCATAATTAATTAGCCCAGCGTTGCCAAATTTGGTGCAAATTCCAACCGAGCTCCGCGGCAGGAAACACTCCTGGTTCCCACCCCTGCCACGGGACTTTGGCCTGGAATGGAAAATCCCAGCCTGTACCTACATGTTCTCATCTATTTCAATTGTTTCTATGTTTGGATTTCCTGGGAAGCATGATCAAAAGGTCACACACAATGGCCTCATTGCTTTGTCACCATTCAACCCAACCCAGAGAAAATTGAGATTGCCCTGCTGTCTATTTTATAAATAGCTTTCAAAGAATTGAAAAATACTGCTCTAATTGTAAAAAATTCTGTCAGAAGCTCTCTTTTGGCTGGAACGTAAGGGAAAAATACTATGGGGGTTATTTTAACTCAGTACAATAATGCAAAAGGGGTAATAGTAAATTGGCAATCCATTTTACAGTTCACCTGATTTTTATTTCCACTGACTTTTAATGAAAATAAACATTGGGAGAGATATAAGAGGACAGCCAATTGGCTATCAGCTGTTTTACACTATTGCACAAAGTCAATTACAGATTCATTATGTCTTCTAGCAGATTGCAGTGGCCATTAATACAAAGAAAATGCCTGTTTTGTTTATGAGGAACAGCTTATATTTTGAAATTTAAATGTAAGGACAGATTGCTTGAGATTTAGAGTGTATCACCCAGCAGTGTGACCCAATTACCTGGTGACAAAATTTGCTAATGAGTAACCAGAGGCACTTGATAACTTCTTCTGGATAAATGAAAAACCTTTAATATAGAATATTTGTTCACTGCATGCTCAGAAAGCAAATTAATATTTGGATTAATGGAGGATTGATTGAGTATGTTATATATTTAAATGAAGCTTTTCAAAGCTTTCATTTCCTTGCAGTTAATGCAAGCTTTAACAAGACATATAACCCTATTTCAGTTAGCATAAATGATGACAATTGGGGGTGTAGGAGTCTGGTTGACTGCAATTTTCAGATCAGGACCTGATGCTGTCATTGGGCCTGATCAAAAATATTATCTTGAGGCCTGGATGAGGAGCAGTAGTGGCTTCCTGGACAAACCAAACCTGTTGGGAGCTGGATCAAGGCCCAGAAGAGGCCCACGTAAGTTTAAATTTTTCTTTAATGTTTCCTTTTGGGTCAGGTGAAGCTGGGTTGTTCCTCTGAGCTCCACAAGGAAACCTGGCGCCTCCACTGTTCCAACTTTACCCACCTCCTCTCCAAGCCACAATCATTGCCCCAACCAACCCCAATGGGTTTGAGTGGGACTCTATTATTGAAGCAAGGTCCAGGAACTAAAAGTTCTGTGGGTTTGGACTGTACCAGTAAGTGAGTTTGGCATTCGCCCTGGCACCAGCATGCATTGATCCCACCTCACTAGAACTCTCAAACTGCTTTGTTCTTGAGACATAATAAAATTAGTAACTTTTTCCAGACTACTGGTTGTGACTGACAATGCTCATCTCCAGTTGGTTAGCCTGATAGCTCCTTTCAGACTCAGCAGGTTTATTCAGAGAGTAGCTTAGCAATATAGTTAGAAGGCCCCACTTCAGTTCCTGCTCTTTGTTGATTTAGTTGATCTCAGCAAGGACAGCAATGGAAGTATTGCAGTCAGCCTCAGCAATCTGGGTTAGGCTTGATCTCTATTCATGTCATTCACTAACAAACATTTCTAGCTTGGCTTCCATTGTGGTATTGTGCTTTTCAGACTTGCTAAGCACAATTCAGCTGGTCATCAAGACTGACCTTAGACATTATACACCTTATCATTATGCTTTCATCTCACACAACTGTTTGCCTACTTTACTGTCATTATTCACAAGATGGTGCTTTCAATGTGGGTTAAATAGATTGCTTGTGAAAATGGAGAAGGATGAAATTTGTGTAACTTTCATTGTATTTTATATTACATTTTAAGCCTGTTGTGTGTGCAATTTTGTAATATGCTTTTAGATCTCAATTCATGGGGAAATCATCTTGGGTTTTGTGAAAAAAATTAAAGAAATTTTTTCCTTCTAATTTTATCTTTCTTTCTTCTTCTCCACCACAGAACTCCAGTTTCTTGAATACCTGGAGCTCTCTGATCCCTCAAAATTCTCACCATTCATCTGGAAGCTCAAATACTGAATGCCAACTGTCAACCATAGGGTGGCAGCAGTACTGAGTCCTAACCTGACATCCACACATAGACATTTTCCAGTGCATGTCACTAGGTACTGATCAGAAGTAGGAACTTTGTGTGAATGGTGCTCACCCATAGCCCAGGATTGCTAAAGCCAATTATAACATTCTTACTGTAGCTATAGCTAAGCTTAGCTAAGTCAACAAGACAAAGTATTGAACCTGGAATTTTTCTCTATGATTCACACCAGCCATAGAGGGAACTTCCAAAGGTACCTTTACTTAAAATAAAACTTCCAAGTTTGCTGACCAATGGAGG
Organism: Cetorhinus maximus; assembly: GCF_964194155.1. NCBI lineage: Eukaryota > Metazoa > Chordata > Chondrichthyes > Lamniformes > Cetorhinidae > Cetorhinus > Cetorhinus maximus. Next base: position 16,113,937 of record NC_135891.1, read on the forward strand.
CCTTACAAGTTTAAGTTTCTTTCTCTCAAGAAACACAACAGGAAGAACTGACTGAGGACCAGAACAGCTCCTTTTATTTTGAATGGGCTTCAAAGCTCAAACCAGCTAAACTGGAACCATCCAACCCCAGGAAAGTGCTGTTACATATAATAAATGCACAGCTACTGCAAATAATTTCTTAAAAACTCACAGACCTTGCTGGATGCTATTTTAAGACATATAAGATATCCAAACATTAAAAATGAGGAGTCATCTATAATTGTTATCTTTTTCTCAAGAGTACACACAGTTCTCTTTCACGTATGCAACAAAAGCTTTGTGGAAATAAGGTGAGATTTTATTTTTTTCCTCAGTATTTGCCAGATTTTATCTAGCTATATGGGATATTATTTTCGGACCTACAATTGGTCAGCTGCCTTCTGAGCATGAGAGAGGATCCATGTACTGACTGCTGATCTTGCAAGAGATGCTGCTCACAAAATGCAGATGGCTATTTTGAAATTGAGGAACATGACCACATCCTCAACTTAACATACAGTGGAATTAGACAAGCTTGCTTAGAATCTTGGACTTGATTGACACTTAGGCAACTTTTTTTTTAATTTAAAAGAACTTGGAGAGATAGCACAAAGAGGCACCAAGATACCACTGAACAAACGGCAGAAATTAGATGCTATTTTTGAAAAAATTCTCCTGTCTCAAGAACATTGTTCTCCTATTTTTAACATTTCCATTAAGTGGAGTCTTTGTCGTGCTGTCAGGGTGCAATGCGAATACAGTGATCCAAGTACTCTACAGTTCAAATGCGAGGGACTGAGTCCCTGTGTTTATTTTGCTGGAACAGGAGACTTTAATCTGACAGCAAATTCATAGACCCACAATTAATGTGTATATAAAAACAAGATGCTAGATACAACCTAGTCCTACTCTGAGCTCCTTGTCCTTGGACTGTTCCAATGAAGCTTAACGCAAGCTCGTGGAACAGAACACCACTTTAGGATTAGCTACTTTACAACCTCCTGGGCTCAGCATGGAATTCAATAATATTGAATGCTCCCATTTTTTGTGACAGGAGATGCTGGTGATGATTCTATTGTAACCAATTACACTTCTTCTGAACCCATCATTTGTTCCCTCACTTGTCCGATTACAACTCACCTTTTTCCTTGCAGTACCATCTCTTTTGTCATTTAATTACTCTTGGCTCTGCACTTGCTTAAAAACTGTTAAATCTCTAACTTCTTCCAATTCTGATGAACAGGCATCAAACTGAAAGACTAACTTAGCTGCCAGACCTGCTGAGTATTTCCAGCATTATTTTCTGTTTTTATTTCATAATTTGAACATCTTGGTGGTACAGGATACAATTTTGAAATTTCCAGATGACATGAAACATGGAAGTGTAGTGAACAGTGAGGAAGATAGAAATAGAGTTCAAGAAGAAATAGACAGGCTGGTGGAATGGGTGGACACATCGCTGATGAAATTCAATGCAGAGAAGTGTGAGGTGACACAATTCAGTGAGAAGAGTGAAGAAAGATAATATAATTAGCTAAATCATAAAATTTAAAGGGAGAACAAAGACAGAAAGACACAGGGGTGTTTGTGCACATCTTTTAAAGCGGAGGACAAGTTAACAAAGCGGTTAATAACACATCTGTGGCTTTATAAATAAAGGCATAGAGTACAAAAACCAGGAAGTTATGCTAAACATATACAAAGTACTAGTTTGGCCCCAGCTGGTGTATTGTGCGCAATAGTGGTGGAGCTGGATTAATTGGCCACTTAAGGACCTCAATAGGGCTAAGGGAGGACTGGCCGAGCAATGACTTCACCGTACCCTGACACCTCCACCTCCCTCTGTAAAATTTGAGACAGGTTGGGGGCAAGAGGGCAGGAAGCAGGCAGACCTCATGATTAACTTTACAAGCCTCTGTGCCTTCAAACCCATTGGCATGGGAGCATAAAATCCAGCCCATAGAATAGTACATCATAGAAGGAAACCATCAACCGATGAGGGGCTTTTTCGTTGAGCAATCCAGTTAGTCCCACTACTCAGTTCTTCCCCATATCCTGCAATTTTTCATCCTTCAAAATCTATACAATTCCCTTTTGAAAGCTATTAAATCTGTTTCCATCATCATGTTAGGCAAAGCATTATTCCAAATTTATATGTAGCCTGTGCTCCTTTTGCCAATCATCTTAAATCAATGATTTCTGGTATTGACCCTTAAGCCAATGGAAACAGTTTTTCTTCATTTACTCTGTCTAAAACCTTCCTGAGTTTAAACACTTGTATCAAATCTTCTCTTCGCCTTCTCTACTTTAGGGAAAACAACTTTAGAAAGGACATTAAGGCTTTGAGGATGGTACAAAACAGATGAACTAGAATGGTTGCAGGGATGAAGGAATACATAGAAACATAGAGTGGAATTTTATGGCACTGTCGCGACAGGGGCAGGGCCAGAAAATGCAGCGAGCCATTCAAAACTCCATTGACTTCAGCAGGACCGCAAGATCCCGCCAGTGAGAGGGGCTGTAAAATTCAGCCCATAAAAATATTTAAGCCACAGAAGGAAGTCATTTGGCCCATCTTGTCCATGCTGGCCAAAAAAGAGAGTGTGGCATCAAAGATCCCTAGCAAAACTGGAGTTAATGGGAATCAGGGGAAAAACTCTCCGCTGGTTGGAGTCATACCTCGTACAATGGAACATGGTTGTGGCTGTTAGAGGTCAATCACCTCAGTTCCAGGACATTACTGTAGATTAGAGTAACGTCCTAGGTCCAACCATCTTCAGCTGCTTCATCAATAACCTTCCTTCCATCACAAGGTAAGAAGTGGGGATGTTCACTGATGATTGCACAGTGTTCAGCACCATTTGAGACTCCTCAGATACTGAAGCAGTCCATGTCCAAATGCAACAAGACCTGGACAATATCCAGGCTTGGGCTGACAAGTAGCAGTAACATTCACATCATATAAGTGCCAGGCAATGACCATCTCCAACGAGAATCTAACCATCACTCCTTGACATTCAATGGCATTATCATCGTCAAATCCATCACTATCGACATCCTGGGGGTCATCATTGACCAGAAACTGAACTAGACTAGTCATATAAATACTGTGGCCACAAGAGCAGGTCAGAGGCTAGGAATTGTGCAATGAGTAACTCACCTCCTGACTCCGCAAAGCCTGTCCACAAGGCCCAAGTCAGGAGTGTGATGGAATACCCTCCACTTGCCTGGATGAGTGCAACTCTAAAAATACTCAAGAAACTTGGCACTATCCAGAAGAAAGCGGCCCACTTGATTGGCACCCCATCCACAAACATTCACTCCCTCCACTACCGACGCAAATTGGCCAGCAGTGTGTACCATCTACAAGATGCACTGCAGGAACTCACCAAGACTCCTTCGACAGTAACTTCCAAACCCATGACCATTACCAATAGAAGGACGAGGGCGGCGGACACATGACAACAGCGCTCACGATCCTGACTTGGAAATATATCGCCGTTCCTTCACTGTTGCTGGGTCAAAATCCTGGAACTCCCTCCCTAACAGCACTGTGGGTGTACCTACACCACATGGACATTAGCGGTTCAAGAAGGCAGCTCACCACCACCTTCTCAAGGGCAATTAGGGGTTGGCGATAAATGCTGGCCTATCCAGCAATGCTACCTCCTATCCAGCCTAATTCCAACATTCGGCTCTTAGTTCATAGCCTTATCAGTTATGACACCAAGTGCATATCCAAGTGCCTTTTAATATGATGATGGTTTCTGCCTCTACCACCTTTTCAGGCAGTAAGTTCCAAACACCCACTGTCTCGATGGGTCAATGGCTTCCTTCTATGCTGTACTATTCTATGGGCTGGATTTTATGCCTCCCCCCGCCGTCAACTAAATTAAATGCGAGGGCTCGTAAAATCCAGTACATGGCCTGCCCGTCGCCCCAACCTATTTTAAATTTGACAGGGTGCGGTGGAGGCGCCAGGTGGCCCTAATTAATGGCCACTCAAGAGCCACAAATAACTGTAAGATGTGATCAGTTAATGTGATTGAGTGGTGTTGGTTGAGGGATAAATGTTCCTGTACATCTGAGGGATTCCTCTGCTCTTCAAATTGTGCCATGGGTTATTTTATGTCCACCTCAGAAGGGAGATTGGGTTCTGATTTAATATCTCTCCCAAAAGATGAAAAATGCTGCAGTTCCTCATTACTGCTCTTCTATTATCAGCTTGAACGCACAACTTTCTGACTTAAAGGCGAGGCAGTGGCCACTGAAAAAAGGCAGATTGTTGGATGCTTTCCTCCCAGCAGTCTGGGTTCAACTTGTATCCAGATCCTAGAAAAGAAAGGACAGCATTGAAAACACATTGCGGTACACACTACATATATGGCTATTTTGATAAATATCTTGCAAAACTAAAACAAAAACAAAAATACCTGGAAAAACTCAGCAGGTCTGGCAGCATCTGTGGAGAGGAACACAGTTAACGTTTCGAGTCCGAATGACCCTTCAACAGAACTAAGGAGAAATAGAAGAGAGGTGAAATACAAGCTAGTTTAAGGGGGGTGGGGCAAGTAGAGCTGGATAAAGGGCCAGTGACAGGTGGCGATAACCAAAAGATGTCACAGACAAAAGGACAAAGAGATGTTGAAGGTGGTGATATTATCTAAGGAATGTGCTAATTAAGGGTAGAAAGCAGGAGAAGCAAGGTACAGATAGCCCTAGTGGGGTGGGGTGGGGTGAAGGAATCGAAAAAGGCTAAAAGGTAAAGAAAAAACAATGGATGGAAATACATTTAAAAATAATGGAAATAGGTGCAAAAAGAAAAATCTATATAAATTATTGGAAAAAAATGGGGGGGTGGGAATCGGAAAGGGGGTGGGGATGGAGGAGAGAGTTCATGACCTAAAATTGTTGAACTCAATATTCAGTCCGGAAGGCTGTAAAGTGCCTAGTCGGAAGTTGAGGTGCTGTTCCTCCAGTTTGCGTTGAGCTTCACTGGAACAATGCAGCAGACCAAGGACGGACATGTGGGCATGAGAGCAGGGTGGAGTGTTGAAATGGCAGGCAACTGGGAGGTCTGGGTAATGCTTGGGGACAGACCGAAGGTGTTCTGCAAAGCAGTCACCCAGTCTGCGTTTGGTCTCTCCAATTTAGAGGAAACTGCATTGGGAGCAGCGAATGCAGTAGACTAAATTGAGGGAAGTGCAAGTGAAATGCTGCTTCACTTGAATGGAGTGTTTGGGCCCTTGGATGGTGAGGAGAAGGGAAGTAAAGGGGCAGGTGTTGCACCTTCTGCGGCTGCATGTGAAGGTGCCGTGGGAGGCAGTTGAGGTGTAGGGGGTGATGAAGGAGTGGACCAGGGTGTCCCGGAGGGAACGATCCCTGCGGAATGCCGCCAGGGGTGGTGAAGGGAAGATGTGTTTGGTGGTGGCATCATGCTGGAGTTGGCGAAAATGGCAGAGGATGATCCTTTGAATGCGAAGGCAATTGAGGACAAGGGGGACCCTATCATGTTTCTGGGAGGGAGAGGAAGGTGTGAGGGTGGATGCGTGGGAGATGGGCCGGACATGGTTGAGGGCCCTGTCAACCACCATGGGTGGAAAACCTCGAATAAGGAAGAAGGAAGACATGTCGGAGAACTGTTTTTGAAAGTGGCATCATCAGAACAGATGCGACGGAGGCGAAGGAACTGAGAGAATGGGATGGAGTCCTTACAGGAAGCGGGGTGTGAGGAGCTGTAGTCAAGGTAGCTGTGGGAGTCGGTAGGCTTGTAATGGATATTGGTGGACAGTCTATCACCAGAAATTGAGACAGAGAGGTCAAGGAAGGGAAGGGAAGTGTCAGAGATGGACCATGTGAAAATGATGGAGGGGTGGAAATTGGAAGCAAAATTAATAAATTTTTCCAGGTCCAGACGAGAGCATGAAACAGCACCAATGTAATCATCGATGTACCGGAGAAAGAGTTGTGGGAGGGGGCCGGAGTAGGACTGGAACAAGGAATGTTCCACATAGCCTATAAAGAGACAGGCATAGCTGGGGCCCATGCGGGTACCCATAGCCACACCTTTTATTTGGAGGAAGTGAGAGGAGTTAAAGGAGAAATTGTTCAGTGTGAGAACAAGTTCAGCCAGACGGAGGAGAGTAGTGGTGGATGGGGATTGTTCGGGCCTCTGTTCGAGGAAGAAGCGGAGAGCGATCAGACCATCCCGGTGGGGGATGGAGGTGTAGAGGGATTGGACGTCCATGGTGAAGAGGAGGCGGTTGGGGCCAGGGAACTGGAAATTGTTGATATGATTTAGGGTGTCAGAGGAATCACAGATGTAGGTGGAAAGGGACTGGACAAGGGGAGAGAGAATGGAGTCAAGATAGCAAGAAATGAGTTCCGTGGGGCAGGAACAGGCTGACATGATCGGTCTGCCGGGACAGTCCTGTTTGTGGATTTTGGGTAGGAGGTAGGAGCAGGCCGTCCGAGGTTGGGAGACTACCAGGTTGGAAGCTGTGGAAGGAACATCTCCAGAGGAAATGAGATCAGTAATAGTCTTGGAAACAATGGCTTGATGTTCAGTGGTGGGATCATGGTCCAGGGGGAGGTAGGAGGAAGTGTCTGTGAGTTGACGCTCAGCCTCTGCGAGGTAGAGGTCAGTGCGCCAGACAACAACAGCACCACCCTTGTCAGCGAGTTTGATGACAATGCCAGGGTTAGACCTGAGAGAATGGAGTGCAGCAAGTTCAGAGAGAGACAGGTTAGAGTGGGTGAGAGGAGCAGAGAAATTGAGATGACTAATATCACGCCGACAATTCTCAATGAAAAGATCAAGAGAAGGTAAAAATCCAGAGGGAGGGGTCCAGGTGGAGGGAGAATATTGGAGGTGGGTAAAAGGATCCATTGAACAGGGAGAGGACTCCTGCCCAAAGAAGTGAGCACGAAGGCGACGGAAGAAGCTGGCCCTTTATCCAGCTCTACTTGTCCCACACACCCCACCTTAAACCAGCTTATATTTCATCTTTCTTCTATTTTTACATAGCTCTGATGAAGGGTCATTCTGACTTGAAATGTTAACTGTGTTCCTCTCCGCAGATGCTGCCAGACCTGCTGAATTTTTCCAGGTATTTTTGTTTTTGTTTTGGATTTCCAGCATCCGCAGTTTTTTGCTTTTATCTTGCAAAACTAGTTTTGTTACGGTAAGTTATATTGGGTGCAACAATGCATGTTATATAGAAAATGAATAATTCAAACATCTGATCTGGTTCTGTTCTCAGAAATGTTCTCTGATAATACTTTATGAAAATAAACAACTGAGAGGGAGGATAGACAAGGACTGGTTGCTCTCCTCCAGCTTCTCTGAGTGTCAATAACTCTTCAGGAATGTACATAGGAATGAAAGAGTGTTGTTTAGCACTGAGCATGGCCAGTCAGTTATGGCATATGTGTCCTAACAGGTAACAGCTTGTTTAAATGCATGGGTTGTATGGTGATTTAACTAACAGTTGTCGGCCAGGTATAAGATACAACTCTCGTGAGCATGTCAGCAACTGACGGACAACTGTGTGGGTATGAAATTCCTTGCTACCTCAGAACAAAAGATTTCTTTACTATGGCGTTGAAAGTACAAGCTTCGCTAAATTATGCAAAGATGTTAACTAAAACCATTATCCTGAACAATGTTTTTAAACCCAACATATTTTGCCATCTTAAAGCTGATAGGTCAGACCAGACAGATATCTATCTTCCTTGAAAAAACAATTTATCCTTGTGTTTATCCTATTGCTTTAATAATTTATTTTCTTTCACTGGGCATTTTCCAATTAATGGGATATTGTTATTCACTGCAGCTGTCAAAATGCACACAATTCTGACTGAAAGGTTATGCTGTAGGACTGTAATCAATGAGTTCCATTACTTATTAAGTGAGGGGGAAGAGTGGGAACATGATGACAAAAGAAATAATGAATTGTGACAAAGTGCAAATAGTAATAATTGCGGTTTGGTCATTTATTTTTGCCAAATTGTCCTGGTTGCACGTTTCCACTTGCACACAGAGTCTTGAAACTCAATAACACAATGGCGAAAAACTCATTGATCCAATGAGAGACAGAGTCTTACAAAAATACTTCTGTGGTTAGTAAAATTGCTGGACACCTTCCTTCTCCTGCTTTTATAACATGGTATGAATTCACACTCTAAATGAAGTTTATTAATAAAGAAATGATTGCATCCAGACTTCCTTTCTACATCTGGGTGTTGACAATTAAATAACTTCAAAATGGCAAATTATTGAAGAGCTTTCCATTTTGACATGCTTAAATCAGTGGCTCGGTGGCATATCAGTTTGGTGTTCCATTGTGCTGCACCATTGAATGGTAGTATACAGGTTAATGCCCACAATACCCTGCAATCTCAACTATATCATTATATAAAAAAAACACTGGCCAGAAGTTAACAGTTCTACCCTTGATAAGGGAAGAAAGTTAGAGGAAGTTTTATCTTAAAACCATTCCTGGACATCACCACCTATGCCAAGTCATACAGAGGGTTGTGAGTCAATCACCTGTCTGTGCTCTTAACAGAAGGTGGTATTACGTATGAAGATCCAAAAATGGAGGGAATAATAATTAACAAAAGTATTAACAAAATCTGTTCATAGTGAATTATTGTTAGATGTAAAATCTAAAAACAACCATACAGGTTAACATTTTGTGTACTTGGAATTATGATGTCCGATTGTGTCTTTTTGTATTGAGTAAGCTGATCTAAGTGGGATACTATAAGTTGAGTTACAATTTAGCTTCATTTATGGCTAGCGAGAGAAGGGGGAATCAGCGATGATTCAGACTTCTGATTGCTATTCAGTCACATCTGCTGTAGAATGCATGTATGTGAATGTCAAGTGGACAGTGTTGGGCTCAGCTGTGATGCATTCTGTAGCTGAATAGCCTACCAATAATATCTTGGTTTGAATTTTAAGAATGTCCTCTCAGGTGAAGTACTGGAAGGTAACCAGTATTTGGAAAATTGCAAGTTAGTCCCTTCAGAAGCAAAAGAATTGGAGGAACATTAAAACATTTTTACTTTTTTTCTTCACTTTTCCTTTCGTATACCCATTTGTATCTTCTGTAATTAAAGCAGTTCTGTCTACAGACAACTGTCAATAGTTACAGCAAGTTGTCAGTTGTATTAATGGGAAAAACATTCATTTGGCTCATGTAGGATGTTAGGCAGCAGCCTCCAAGGCTTAGTCTTGAGCTATTCGACACTGAGTGCCAGTTTCAGCTAGAACTGTCTACTGATGGAAAGAAATTGGGCATGGAGTTTACTGATTTGTTCACATGCACTGCTTACTGGTAGTGACAGAGCAGAAGTCATAAAACCTCTGATCTGAGGTATTAAACTGGATGTTTAGCACAAGGAACTTTTGTAGAGAAGAAGATACTTTAACACTATCCCCTTTTCCAAAAAGTTACTTTAGTCCTTGGTGACCAATGGGGTGAGTAAGTCAATGCTCTAAAGCTGAGAGTCAGATGTTTAGGACTTCACAACAGTTGACTAACTCTCTTATTTTCTTTTCCCACTTTGGGGAAACTGAAGATCTCCAACTTCTGAAAGTCTGTCAGTATTCCTTGAAAGTGCTCTTTGTGGAAAAAAAAACACTGTAGGCACAAGATGACTTCTCAGTTCCCGGAAGAGTTAAAATTAATGGGCTAGTTGACACAGAAAATAATTTGCTTTAATCACATTTTCAGTTGTGAAATTGGCTATGCTTTTAATCTTATTTAATGAGCTTTATTTTTTGTTGCATGATGACTTCTGGAAATTACCACATCCATTTGGAAAGTATGTCAACTTCAAATAGTTGCAGTTGAACAGATCACTCATCTGTGATCTATTGATTTTGTGAAGCAGTAGGTTTTACAGTCTCCTTAACTGCATGGTCCTGACATGCAGTATCATGTTGTGAACTTGGAGAAACCCCAGTCTACAATTAATAGATAGGCTGTTGCCTCATCCAGACCGCTTATTTAAATAGCTTGGCTGTTTTTGGGGTTAGAGTCTTCCTTGAATAATAATGGCAGCAGGAATTTAGTCTCCAGGGCATGATCGTAAAGATCTTAAAGATCTTAAAATCACTGGACAATTAACTTAGGAGAACTATGCTGCCAATATCATGTGCACAGTTCTGCTCTTTTTTAGACTACCGAGTTCAGATCAGCCACAGTTCAATAATTTTAAAGCAGTTTATTAAAGCAGAGATAAATAACAATCACAACAGTCAGGTCATATGGTATACAGAAAACAAACTTGACAACATGCAATATTAGGCTTGTTTCATTAGATTTCACTTTCCAAATAGCTGGATAAGGCAATTTGAGCAAAGTAAATAGTCCTGTTTCAAATACAGTGGGCAGAATTTTTAGCCCCCGATGGGGCCAGCATGGAGACAGGCTGTTGCAAATCTTTTCACCACTGGCCGACTTGCCGGTTTTTTGGCTCTATTCCACCCCAGTAGCCATTTTCCCGGAGGTGGGATCGGAGACAGCACGGCTACCCACCCCCAAGTGGCAGGTAGCCACTTAACGATCATTGGAGGCCAATTCAGGCCTATTGCCCCAGGCCTACTGGAATTTTCCAGTCAGCCTCCAGGCCCCTGAGGGTTTGGGGAACAAGTCAGCTGCCTAAAGGCAGCCTCCTAGTGGCAGGCCAGGGTGGGGTGAGGTGTGGAGGGGGGCGGGGGGTGGGGCAATGCTCCAGGCAGGCTTTGAGTACTCTCTGACTGCTGAGGGCATTTTTAAATTTAGAAGTTTAAAAAGCTGGAGAGAGGGTGCCTCCTTCTTGAAGCGCCCTCTCTTTTTCTTATCTGAAAAGGCAGTGTTATAGGACCTCCAACTTTGAGAGCCTTTAATTTGATGGTTAAACCACTCTCTAGCCAGTAATAGAGCAATTTGGGGAAAAACATTGCCAGGTGACTGTTCCCCACATATTGCAGGCTGCTGACAACTATTCGACTCTGATGTTGGAGTCGCAAAGCCCGTGATGAAAATCCTATCCAGCAATGTCTTAAAATAGACAAATGACAATCACAAGGGGGCAGTTTCAGGATAAGGGGCCGATCATTTAGGACTGAGATGAGGGGAAATTTCTTCTGGACTGTGAATCTTTAGAATTCTTTACCCCAGCCTGTTATTTCAGGCTGAGATAGACAGATTTTTGGTCTCTCAGGGAATCAAGGGATGTGAGGAGTAGGCAGGGAAGTGGAGTTGAAGCCCAAGATCAGCCATGATCATATTGAATGATGGAGCAAACTTGACGGGCCAATGATCTTATTCTGCTCCTATTTCTTATGTTCTTCTGCTCTAACAAGTCAGGTCACATGGTACAGAGAAAACAAACACATAATTAGGTCTGTTTCATTGGGTGTCACTTTACAAATAGCAGGATAAGGCGATTTGGGCAAAGCACATAGTTCTGTTTCAAACATAGTAATGTTTTAAGTTATAGGAAAGTAAACCCTTTTGTTACAGATATTACACATCATTGAACTTGGTATCAATACAAATTCTTTGGTCTGAAACAGTTACATTTTCATAATAGGTTATATTGGCCTTTTAAAATTCACTTTGCAAGACGAACAGGAAGTTTTCTGTCTGCTGTTTTAGGCCTTGGATGTGGCTTAAAAGCTGCACTTCCTCCAGCCTCCTCCCCCACTACTTGATTTGTACTGTGCATCCTTCCCTGAACTGTGACACCCCTGGAATTGTGGCATGCTCTTTGCTACTGCATTCTCCATTCGGTGGAGCTTGGAGCCGACCCATTAAGGCTGGAATTACCACAGCCCCCGACTGTCTTCACGTGTGTGGAGGCCTAGGCCTTATGCAACTTAGTCAGTGTCTGTAGCTACCCATTCTAGATTAACACAGTGTGCTAAATCACTCTGATTTCTTCTTCCCAGTTTAGACGTGGAAATCCTGAGACCACGTTGGTTTGCCACATTTGAAACGCTTAATCTCTTTGACAACAGATCTCTGACTTTTGTTTGGTTGTCCCTCTCTGGCTTTGCGTGGTCTGGGTTGAGTAATTGGCTTGTGGTGCAGCACGTCCATGGGGTGGCATGAGGCACCTAGACTTGTAACCATTCAATGGCTTACCTGCAGCTCACAAGGTCATAAAATGATCAGTTTTGTGCTTATCTGCTTGAGTGTTACATTCCTAATCAAGTAAGTATATTTTTAAACCACTTGGAACTGTTTCCAGGAATCTGACCTTTAACATTAAATGGCAAAAGCCTTTGTTCTCTGACATCTTTATGGCTTAGTATGTCATGTGCCTTTGAGTTGCATACTTTCCCTGGAAGTATTCTCTGGAATATTTCTTAATTTCTGAAATTTCTGCTTCAGGTATTAAATCATAAGCCCTGATAAGAGCATGCTATGGATCACCATACATACTATCAATAGGATTGACGTGAGAAAATGCACTCCCAGCACTTTTCTACTTAGTGACTTTGTGACCTTTTTAACAACACTTTTGGTGACAAGATAACAATTTGAGGGTGTGAAATTCCATGATGTAGCACTGGGTTTCAGAGGTCAAATACTGTGCCTACAAGACCAGGTCAGAGGCTAGGAATCCTGTGGTGAGTAACTCACCTTCTGACTCCCCAAAGCCTGTCCACTATCTACAAGGCACAAGTCAGGGGTGTAATGGAATACTCCCCACTGGTCTGGAAGAGTGCAGCTCCCACAATACTCAAGAAGCTTGACACCACCAAGACAAAGCAGCCTGCTTGTTTGGCACCCCTCCCACAACCATTCACTCCCTCCACCACTAACGAACAGTGGCAACAGTGTATACCATCTACAAGATGCACTGCAGAAACTCACCAAGGCTCCCTAGGCAGCACCTTCCAAACCCATGACTGCTACCATCTAGAAGGACAAAGGCAGCAGATAGATGGGAACACCACCACCTGGAAGTTCTCCTCCAAGCCACACACCATCCTGACTTGGAAATGTATCACCATTCCTTCACTGGTGCTGGGTCAAAATCCTGGAACTCCCTCCCAAACAGCACTGTGGGTGTGGCTACACAACGTGAACTGCAGCGGTTCAAGAAGGCAGCTCACCACCACCTTCTCAAGGGCAATTGGGGATGGGCAATAAATGCTGGCCCAGCCAGGAAAATCCACATCCAGTAAATGAATTTTAAAAATGCTGAGGACTGCCCTCTGGAGGTCAGCACAGCCCCCAGGAGCTTCCCTCATGGGCTGCACAGCGAGGCCTGTTTGAAACAGTACTTATACAGGGTATCTCCTAGGTGCACCAGAAACAAATAAGGCAGCAGGATTCTGATGCCATACAGCCAAGCTGACAAATCTGGTGCCAGGATCCTGAATTTGGGTAATGCTAGTCTTGGGAACAAATCTGTGCATCTCTCTGCAAAGATCAAGTCTGAATCTTCAAGATAGGCCCTGAACTAGCATACCTTAAAGGAACAGGCACCCAAATTGCAGGTCCTATTTTCTAATGCTAAGTTTCTGGAAGTACTCTGAATTCTTTCTGGAGGTCTCTTGTGTTGAGATCCTGGATTTGCTGCAGAGTGTGGCTGCATCCTCACAGGAAAGGCAGAGGAGTAGTTGACCTGTGCACATACAGGCTGCAAAAGGTAGGGATTTCAGCAGCAGCACTGCATCTAGGCTTTCAGCATGACAAGGAGATGGAGCAAAGGCTGCGAAAAGAATAAGCACTACGCCATGCCCATTGCCAATTTGGAGCTGGACAGTGACAGGAGACTATCCAGCAGGCCAGTCTATGTACCCAGCCTCTCAGTGTGCATGCCCATTAATGCTCTCCTCTATGTGGCTCCATCAAGGTCCTCAACTGAGTTTGCTACACTAGTCTGTGATTTGCCCCCTGGTGAGCTGGCAAATGAACAATCCTTTACTCTTGGTCTGCTGTAGTCCACACTTGCTCACATGGCTCACCACGTGTTGATCCCAACTCTGTACCAGTCTCCAAGATAAATTCAGTGCCAGATTCTGACCTGCTAGCCGCGGGTGTCAGGTCAAGTTATAGGGCCTCTTCATTAGTGCAGTGCTGTTGCTTTCTCTCTTCCTCCTATGACTGCTGTGACTGGGTAGGTGGCAGTTCTTGGGTGTCTGAAAGAAGGAACTTAGAAGGGGAATTAAGGGGGTGAGATGGAAAGGGGTCCATGGTCGCTTCATCGGCAGTTTGCTGCTCATCATGACAGATAGCATGATTAGGGTGTGCTGGAAGTTGAGAAGGGACATAAGAAAGGAACATATTATCATCCTCATTGTTCTTAGTGCCATAGGCCTCGTGGCAGGCCAAGCCAGAAGTGGCTGGATACATCGTGGACAATTTTTTTTTAAGGCTTCAAAGTATCCGTAGCACTCGCACCAGTGAGGTACTGAGCCCAATTTTGCGGCCAAAGTCCTCATTAGGTACGGGGCAAGTAGAAAATTTGTGAGAGAAAAGATGGGTGGAGAAAACCTTTTTTTGTTGTTTTCTCATTTGCAAATGGAGCGATAGCTAACCTACTAGCTAACTTCTTGAAAAGACAGCTTGGTTTGCCTGGAGGCTGAGTCTCCACATTTCTCCATACTGTTGAAGCTGCCTCCTATATCAAAGGCCTCAAAATCTCTTTTTTAACCAATCATTTGATTGTGAGTGCATTGGCTCAGGATCATCCATTATGTTTCCTTAAGTAAGGGAAGAAAAATAAGTAATTATTATTGCCAAAAATATGTCCTGAACAGTTTTTTTTTTATTTTTGTAAATAATTACCAGCCTTAACTGAAGGAAACATCAGTGGATGGTCTTCAGGAGTGAATTTAATAATGCCCTCACACTTGTCTGATCTCAAGTTCTTTTCATAATGTGTATTCAGGCACAGTAGCCTGCTTTTTAGGATCTTGGGTGGACTGCATGCGGTTATCAGCTCTACCAGCCCCATTACTGAGCTGCTGAAAACAACTGAGTACAATGGAAAGTGACCTTTCAGCCCACACACAGTTACTATTTATGGTTAGCTGTTTCTTAATGACTTCCCTGGTTTCCAGATAATTATTTAGCATTATGCTTCCTGTTTATTCTGACAACGTTCTACACAATATTTTCCTTCTTGCAATACTCCAGATTAACATGTTTTTGTATGTTGGTTCAGTTATGAGTCGTGCCAAGTTTGTAAGAAGTTTTGGGGACACAAGAAGAACAGAACAAGAGGTCCAAAAAAACTCTCCCATTCCAATCAATCAGATTTCCCCAAATATGAGTAAATCTTCACCTGTTCAAAATAACAGAGCTTTTAAAAACTTTAATAGAAGTCATATGATGCTTGAATAAAACATTGAACCAGGCAGAAACCAAGGATTTTTCAGTTTATTTTCAGTAAAGGGCATGTGTTCATGTTGTAACATCTATGTATTTCTAAATAGACAAAGGGTGGAATCGTCTGGTCCTGTTGGCGTCGGGTGTCATGGAGGGCGGGCGAGTGGGACAATTCGGCGTGAGGGTCACAAATTGGTCACGCCAACGTGAAAGCAAGGAGCATCACCCGATGGTGTCCGCCATGGCGGAATGCGAATCCTGCTAGAGGCCGGAGCAAACCCCATTTTCATCTCAGTAATGGGATGCAAAATAAGGCCCAACCGGAATCATGCCCCCATGTCGGATTTACCATTACGCCAGTGGGAAAACACACCAGCCCAGAACACATCTGGACAAGTGTGATGTGTAGAAGTCGAGACTTATCGTTAGGGCCTTGCTTAGATGGCGGATATCCGAGGAGAAGAAGACGTTGGAGCCCTATAGCTATCAGACCCTGGAGGAACATATGCATCACATGCCGGGTGGACTCTCATGGACATGGCTCCACCGCAAAGCAGCTCACGGAAGTTGGGAGGTCTCCGTTGATGCTTCAGATTCGCTTCGGAACATCACGGTCTTGGCCATGAGCTGCTATGGATGAGGCGGAGAGGAAGGTCCAGCTGTGAGTGGGAGAGGAAGGTGTACTGGGAGGGGGGTTGGGGTGGCAGGAGAGGACTGTCTCGGTTTGATTGGGAGAGGAATGTGGTGTACCGGAGGGTTGGAGGTTGGGAGGGGTGGATGAAGGTGTCGGGGGGGAGGGTGAGGTTGGGAGTTAGGGGGGGGAATGAAGGTATTGATGGGTGAGGTTAGGAGGTGGGACGAAGGTGTTGGGGGGGGTTTGAGAGTGGGGGGGGGAGGTAGTGTTGTGGGGTGAGGTTGGGAAGGAGGAAGAAGGTGTCAGGGGGGTGATATTGGGAGGGGTGGAAAAGGTGTTGGGGGTGAGGTTGGGTGGGAGGAGGGAGTACAGGGGAGGAAGGTATAACGGGGAGAATGCGGCAAGTGGGAGGTAGGTGTAAGGGGGGGGAGGAAGGTGTAACGGAGGTACTTTGGATGTGGGAAAGAGTTCAGAGTGGGGAAGGAGCTCGGAGGGCAGAGGATGTCCGGGGGTGGGGGAAGGTGTCCAGGGGGAGGAAGGAGTTTGGAAAGGGAAAGGCGTCCAGTGGGAGGAAGGTGTCTGGGTGAAGGGAGTTCAGACGGGGGAAGGTGTCCAGCGGGGAGGAGGGAGTAAGGGTAGAGGATGGAGTAAGGTGGAGGTGGGGGGGTGTTGTCCAAGTGAACGTGCAAGGGTGATGTATGCAGAGTCAATGACTACCTCCTGGGGAGCGAACTGAGGGTGGGCATGGTAGGAGGGATTGGTGAGTATGAGAAGGGTGGGAGGCTGAGAGTGCATCGGTTGTGGTTGAAGGGACAGCGAGGGTGGTTGGTGGGCTCTCGGAGGCAGTCACAGACCCTGTGGGTGGAAAGGAGGAGGTCGGGGAGGTCAATCTGGATGGGGGTGGGATTCTCAGGAAGTTATGGAACATGCACGTTCACTCGGACATCCTGGAAAGACAAGAGTTCGGGTTGGTAGGAGACGATTGGAAGGTAGACGGTGACTCCAGGGGTTTGTCAGTGATGGGGAAAAGGACATGGATGACTGGGGGAGGGGAAAGGATGTGGGAGCTGATCAGAAATTTAAAACTGCCATGGTTGTCGAAATCGAAAGTGAGCGGAGCCTCGTGTTGGAGGGGCACAGGGGCTGCATGGGAGTGTGATCAGTGGGTGGGCGGAGATGCAGGTCAGCTCAGATGGGCAACTGAAAGAGAACCCCAGCAGGCAGCATTGAAAATGCTCAGGACAGTGAGATGAGTGTGATGGATGAAGGTTCCGCGAATGTGGGAGGGTGCTTGCATGAGGCTCCAAAATAAGGCCCTGCCACACACGCACACCTCTCTCTCCGGAATCACTTGTGGTCTGGCTTGCAGCTGAAATGCTAGTGGTGGGGGGAATGCAGTGGCAGAACTCGCGAAGCCTGCCAATGAAGCTGAAAGATAACATTACAAATTATTTAGTGAAAGTGAATATATTTTCAGATTCTCAACTGACAAAATGTGTTCATCCGTGCAACTACTTGTGATCAGAATTTCTTAACTATTCTAGGCCTGCCACTTCTTCTAGGTGCTGCCCTGACATCCACAGCAGGGGTGAAGACAGTCTGTGCTATGGTTGTCCCTGTCACCTCTGATGACTTTGCCGTGTGTCCTCTCAATACCTGAGGCCTTGAGGCCCCCGTCTTGCTTTGGATGTCCTCCTGTAGGCCACCCGCTCCCTCTGTGGTGGCAGAGAACGAGGTTGACTGGCTCACAGGCAAGGGGGACTCGAAGGGTGTGGACAGCCTCTGAGATCCCTAAGTGGATGACCCAGGAGTGTCCAGCTGCCACTCCTCCTTCTTTCAGATTCTTCAGGGACCCGGCCTGACTCCTTGAGGGGAAGGAGCACCTTGAGGTGCCCCATTTCCCTCTTGCTTTGCCACAGCAGGAACTCACCCATAGTTGCCACAATGGAGTGCAGGTCTGTGCACACCGCCACGTTCTGCTGGACCAGGGCCTCCATAGCGTCCACCATCCTTCCCATGGAGACATCTATGTGCGCACATCTGGGCACCACTTCATCAGAGAGCAGGCGGACGCACTCCTCTGACTCGAGTGCCACTCTGTTGAGATCTTCCAACAGCTTTGCATGATGTTCCCACACCTTCTGCTGACTCTCCACGATGAGTTGGAAGGCCGAATCCAGAGGCTCGTCATCTGACCCAGACCTCACAGATGCCTCTTCCCCAATAGTCCTCTGAACGCCAGGGAGCTCAGCTGAACCTGCCTCCTCTTGCTCCGGACACATGCAGTGACCAGCAGATTGTGAACACAAGCCTACTATAGATCTAAGTCCCGCCAAGGTGTGTGTCTGTGCGCTGGTGGAGGTTGTGGGTAAGCGCTGTGATGGATCTTCCAGGCTGCTTACTTCCAGCTCTTCAATGGAGGAGGTGTCTTCTTGGCTGGAGGTGAGGACCTGGATGGGGTTGAGGGACTGGCTGGCTGAGGGCATCGGTCGCTTGGCAAAGTTCTCTGTGAACCAAAGTAGAGGTAATTAGTGTATGGCAGCAGAATCAAAAAGCAGGAGAGAGAGCACTCAGTTGCATTGAGAGAGGGATGATGTGGTGCAGGATGTGGTGCGTATTCGCCACCAACCTTACTATCGCCGTAGTTACAGTCCACATCCTCACCAGTCAATGCGATGGCATGCTCCTCAAAGTGAGTGAGGGGCCTAATGTGGGTCATTTCACCCCCAGTCTGGGACCTCTCCCTGCTGTTGTGAGCCAGCTTCTCCTGCATGGAAACAGCTGGAGAGAGTGTGAGCAGGACACATGGCACTGCGTGGAATGTTTGTGTGGCGAGTGAAGCCATGGACGGGTTGAGGACGCAAGCTCAGAGGATATGAGCCTGATGGAGATGTGAGACTGTGTCTGAGAGTTAGTGGTGTTGCCCCTTGAGGTGTGAGATTTCTGTGGACGAGTATTGGGTTTGTGCATGTGTGAGTTGAGAATGATGACTTACCCTGGCGGAATGGATGAGAGCGTTCATCCTCTTCCTGCACTGGATGGTTGACCTCCTTTGTGCTCCAATGGCACTGACCGCCGCTGCCACTGCCTCCCAGGCCAGATTGGTGACACTGGTTGACCTGCTAGGCCAGAGCAGGGGGTGGAGGATGTTGTGGTGGCCTTCTACTGCGTCCAGCAGGTGCCCCAGAGAGGCTTCACTAAATTTGGGAGCTGCCATATTTTTTGCTTTTGGGGCCATCTGTCGCCTGGAGCACTCCTGGCCTGTAGACATGATGTGGGCATGCATGCTGCACTTTAAATATGGTGCCCGGAGCGAGGAAGCGCTGAGGTCATGGCATGGCAAGCAACCTTGAGCCCACCCACCAGTGATCCAGAGTGTTTCCCGTGACTGTGTCACTCATGAGACAGGAGGTGCCGGGAATGGCGGTAAAATGACTTTTTTCATGCCCTCTACTGCACTTAGCACAAAACTGGGATAATTCCACCTGTGGATTCAGTGAAAATTAGGCCCTTGCCATAATGCCAATCAAGTTTTTAGGTCATATATAGCAAGAGTTTTGTCTTATTCATGCACAGGATGTGGGTGTTGCTGCAAGGCTAGCGTTTATTTCCATTCATAATTGCCGTCGAGAAGGTGGTAGTGAGGCGCCTCCTTGAACCACTACAATCCATGTGGTGAAATACTTCCATAGTGAAGCTCAGTCAGGAGCTCCAGAGCTTTGATCCAGCGATGATGAAGGAACCACTATATTTTTCCATGTCAGGCTATTGTGTGACTTGGAGAGGATTTTGGAGGCGGTGGTGTTCCCTTAACCTGCTGTCCTTGTTTTTCTAGGTGGTAGAGGTTGTAGCTTTGGGAGGTGCTAGTAAAGAAGCCTTGTTGAGTTGTTCCAGTCCATTTGTAGATGGTACATATATTGCAGCCTCATTGTGTCAGTCGTGGTGGATGTGAATATTTAAGGTGGTGGATTGGATGCCAGTTGAGGGAGTTGCTTTGTCTTGGATGGTGTCAAGTTTCTTGACTGTTGTTGGAGTTGCATTAATCTAGATATCTGAATAAGTGTAAAAGGAAGCTCCTCAGCACTGCCTCAACAACATGCGTTGACCCTCCAACTTAAGAAGAGCACTCACTGTTGTCACAACGTGGTAACTGTAGGATGACAGGGGGACCTACTGAGGCTAGGAATGAGGAGGCCCTGTCAAATTTAATGGCAGGACCTTATATTTTGATTGTTCTGTTTCCCATCCAGCATCCAGCATCTGGCGAGTTTCAAAGGCTGCCTGGCTCCCAGATGGGAAAATCAATGCATGAGGCTTAAGCCAGGCAGCCATGGCAACAGCCCTCGGCAAATGCAATCTTGGGACAGGCTTCATTTAGTGGAGGTTAGGGAGTTGATCAGCCATGATGGTGGAGCTGATTTCAGGTTGAGGGTTATCCCCAATCACAGCAATGGCAAGAGAGAGACTGCAATTGGTGGAAGGGAGCCTGAAAGTTTCCTTGCTCCCTCCTGCCCCACAAGGAGTCCTATAAAAAGTAATTTCCTTCTGGAGGATTTTAGGGTTTTTAGTATTTAATTCCTTTTCCCTCCCCCCCACACCCTAACATACATTAAGAAATGCATTGAGACTGTTAAAACTGATTCCTCTAATAAGCCTTGCAGTTGCCTTTTATGTAATTAATCTGGGCACTATACCAGTAACATGTTCCAGCAGGAACTCTGGTTAATTGTTTTCCGCCTTCCTATACCCTTTCATAGCCTTTGTATAGTGAATTTGAAGTTGTTGAAGATGCAGAGGAAGACTACCCTGGCAAAGAGCCAGGTTCTACAAAGTACCTCTATCCTTTCAACGCAAGTACAGGTTTGGAAGCCTTTAATAGCAACTGTGGAAAAATATTTGAGGTCTTAGACAAAATGGGGATGATTTTTGACTTTTTATCCCATTCACACTAAGACATAGAACTGTAACAGGCAGAAACTAAATGGCTGTTTGCTTACTTGCTGCTACTTTTACAGCTAGTCAGATTTGCCGGTGTGAGGACATTAACCCTGATGGCCAGAAATTCTGATCTGAAACAGACAAGAACCGAATGAATAAATTGAAACTGGTGTCAAGTAATGTCATTATGACTAACACGACTTTGTGCTCCTGCCCACTAACCACAGGCAGTACAAGTCCCGATCGGGGCAGCCATTTTAAACGCTTTTTAAGGGATTGCAAGCTGATAGAGCTTTTAGGAAACATTTTTCTTGCAGTAGCTTCTGTGTTTTCTGGACTTAAAGGACTTGAAAGTGCATCTTGTTGGTTCTGAAGTTTATGGCTTCTGGAATTGCTGTGTATTCTGTGGTCTTTCTGACTCCCACTCTGAGGGGGAAGGAGGAAGTAGCAAACAAAATTGCAGCTGGGAGAGAGCAGACAGATGGAAACGTTCTTATAGAGCAGCCATTACCCTCCAACTGAATTTATAATCCTAGTACAACATACAGTTTTCTGCATGGAAGAAGATTTTGACCCTTTGACTCTTTTAAGCTTTATAGCTGCAAGACAGCCTGCAGCCAATTGCTGCAGACAACATTGCCTGTAAGGCTGCCACAGCTCAGAACTTTGGGGCTCCTTTCAGGATGTCACAGTGGATTAGCAACACTGAGGGAGGGCAGTCAGCTCTCAGCTGTACGAATATTGAGATGACCACATATGCTCTATGACTGCAGGGTGTTAATATCATGTGTGAGAACAGCACGTTTGTTGTTAATGGACATCATCATGTGATTTGACATGCTCTGGAAGCTCCCCTCAAGATAATCTAACATATTCAGCAATTGCTGATTCGCTTTCTTTTAAAAACTGGGTCCCTGAAACAAATCTGTGTATCTCCTCTTCAATAGAGCATGAGCTGGCTCTGTGGTTAGCTCTTTCCTGGGCCTTCCTTGCTATCTTAAAACCTGCTCCTGCACACTTTTATTCAATGACTCCATCAGCGCAGTCACCAGCTTAGACTTACTAAAAAGTCACAAAGGGTGCTGATTCCTGTGCCGGTGCTTTAAGAGCAATAAGGAATTCTGTCCTTATCCTTAGTCTGACTTTGGAGACAAGAGTTAAGCTGCAGCTGTTAAGTGAAGGTAGAGTGGCAGTTTGGTGCACCATCAGGTTGTTATGCTCCGTATGTGACTATATGAATGTGTGACTGAAAAAGCTGTGCAAAATTTCATGCCCATATACTCATCTACCACCCCTGCAAAAAATGTGAGCAATTAATCCTATTCTATTTGGGCAACCATATAGACACAAATAAAACAGGCAAAAATTAGCAAGACAAATTTATCAGGCACAAATTAGATTATGTACTCTGTGGAGGCCAGTTGCCCCAGCTGGATTTTGGTTATGTGGTAAATTCTTGACCATTGCTGGAGAATTACATTGCTCAGAACAGGTTAAGTGGTTCCATGATTGGGTCAGCAAGTCTGCATCATTATCTGCCAAAGCCTATAAATACTGCGTAATAAACACTAGCCCATTCGCAATAAAAAATGTTTATGATTGTTGTATGAAATGCTTGCGCCTGAAGGTGATCATGTCACTTACCTATTTGGCTTTGGGTAAAAAAATTGTGCCATTTTCCCCATATTATTCAGAATGACTCATCACTGAACACACAACACCACCTATCATCTGACAACTTTTTTACTTCCCCATTCATTAGCACCAAATGTTTTTGCAAATTACTTCTTGGAACGTAGGTGATACTGGAAAGCTGTATTCTTTGCATAACTCTAGTTGCTCTGAGAAGTGATCATGGGCCTTCTTCTTAAACTGCTACAGTCCCTGTGCTAATGGCATTCCCAACTATGGCATTAGGTGAAGAAAGGTCTTATTCCTGCCCCTATTTCTTCTGTTCTTATGTAAATCCAGTGTAGATTAGTACCAATTCTCAGTCAGGAAACCTTCATTCAGAAGTCCCAGTACTGCTTGGGACAGTATTGCTGAATAAAACTCAGTACCGCTAGTACAATACTCACTTTTGTTCAGGAGCAATAGCCTATGAAAGTATCTCAAAAGATAGCACATATACTGTGAATTACTGTCTCAGCTCGGAGTTTGTCAGAATGTTACTTTCTCCTATTGTCATTACTAATTTCAGACAGAGCGCAAAACACAATTGGCAGGAACAGAAATACTTAATTGAGACAAAGATTTTCTCTGCAGGCTTCTGAACCCTGCTGTCTTGCTCAAATGGATGTCAGAAACCCTACACTGTGTGGGGAACCATCACTCTCCTGCTGCCCAGCACCCCCATCCCGCCTCCAGGAAAATAGTCCTGGTGCGGGATGAAGCTGGAGAACTGGCAGACAGGCCGGCAGCACAAAATTCCATGTCCATCTGCCAGCATTCCCAGCCGCAGCGGAGCCTTAAAGATCTCACCAAAGAAACACGTAATGAGTCATTACAGCAGGCTTCATACCATGCTGAAGTCACACGTGATAATTGCATAATTTGGGACCATTTTAGCATGATTTCTGATGGTATAAAAAAAACATTTGAGCTTATTCAATCCAATTTTACTGCCATGATTAATGGTGCCACAAGCAGTTTCACAGAATGAGTATCCATTTGATTCATATGCCTGACAGGTTACTCTGAATACAATTACTGTAAGCAATTTAAATAATTAAATACTTTGTTTTGTACACATCTTAAGTTACTATAGGCAACCTGTTTGCTACAGAATTACTCAGCACCAATTTCGATACCCGGTACAGCTTGAGACCGAGCACGATGCAGGACTAATCCCATTTCTGTCTTTGCCTAATGTCCAAACGTGAGTACTCCTCACCAGAGTTGATGAATGATAAACAAGAACAGAAGTCCGATCCAATTTTCTCCTCCATAACGTGGGGATACTAGAAACATTGGTAGCACCATGGGATTGAATGAATTATGAGTGGAGGCTTGTGTGGCGCATAAACAGCTGTCATAGGCTGGTTTCTGTGTTTTAAATACTTTGTAACTCTGTGATACCACAGCCCCAGATGAGATCAGTTAATTCAGCAGAGATTAGAGATTGATTCCAGGATTTTCCTTGTCTATAATTCAGCTACTTACTGCTTAAAACTACTGCGCTGTTGGATAACACATTTCTTACACCCATAACAATTGAGATGAGGTCATAGTTCTTCACTGCTGCTGAGAATTTGTTAGTGATCAGCTGGATGTATTGTGGTGAACATAGGAACAAGAGTAAGCAATTCATTCCCTTGAGGCCGTTTGACCATTCAATTAGAACATGACTGTACTTCAACTCCATTTACCTACTTTTCAGCTATCTTTTAAAACCTTTAATTAATAATAAAAAATGTTGAAAATGTTAATGTTGAAAATTTCAAATGCCCAGAATCTACAGCCTTTTAAGAAAGAGAATTCCGCAGTTCCACGAACCATTGTGTTGAAAAAATGCCTCTTAATTGGTAGAGTTCTAATTTTAAGATTATACCCCCCTACTGTTTGAATTCCCTCGCCAGAGGAAATGTCTTGATGGGAAGGTGGGGGGAGGGTAGTTTACAAAAGTATTGTTATGCCTTATGTGAACATTCCACATAAAATAGATTTGTTTTTCAATTTGAAAACAGGACCTGTTTTATTTTGCTACCCTATTGCTTGGTTCTAAGGTCTTCTCCTGCACTGAAAATGCTCAATTCTTAAAGTGAAAAAATTATCCATGTTGTACAATAAATCCCAAGGTAAACAAATGTTCCCTTAGCAACCACAGTGCTGCCAATGAGTGTGTTAAGCACCAAGACCTAAATGAACATGAAAACAGTCCCTCTTATTATTGTCATGGCAACAACTACAGAACAAATCAAAAAAACTCATGCACTGTGTAATTTATTCCAGTAAATTTTAATAATGCCACATATTCTATGCATTGAATCATGTGTATTCATAAGTTACCCTCTCTTTTTTTGATTTCAGTTGATTCAGCATGGCACTGAGGTCAGAGGGCCATGGGTTTGATTCCTGGCATGGTTTATTCAGCTTTTCATTAGATAAAAAGATCTCTAATATCTTATGATGTGAAGAAGAATAGGAAAAGGCAGAGCTATGTAAGGTACTTGCCATACTGCTATAATTGCAGTCTTTGGACATTTGTCTTGTTAACAGTAGAAAGAAGAATTAACATCACCTTGTGCCACCAAAGTTGATCATTTATATTCTAGACTTGGTATAAACAGAATATATCAGGTGCCTATTGGAAATAATAACCTATGACTTTGGTCCTGATTTTAGCTCTGGTACAGTTTTCAGCGGTTGAGTTTTGATTGTAGTTCAAAGAACTCCAGGCCTCATTAGAATCTTGATGGACTTCCCACTGATTGATAAAAACAAAAAGCTAAAAGCTACTGCGGATGCTGGAAATCCAAAACAAAATAAAAACAGAATTACCTGGAAAAACTCAGCAAGTCTGGCAGCATCGGTGGAGAAGAAATCAGTCAACGTTTCGAGCCCTCATGGCCCTTCAGCAGAACTGCTGAAGGGCCATGAGGGCTCGAAATGTTGACTGATTTCTTCTCCACCGATGCTGCCAGACTTGCTGAGTTTTTCCAGGTAATTCTGTTTTTATTTTCCCACTGATTGGACTGGCCTGACAGGAAATGCTTCTATTTCTGGGTGGTAATTTCTGGTCAATCAGCAGGAAAGCCAATTCAAAGTGCAAATTCACCTGTTAAACCAAGGTTATTACATGTTCCATTTGCAAGGAGCTGGAATTTATGCTAAACTTGCATAAATCACTGGTTAGACGATAAGACCATAAGACATAGGAGCAGAAATTAGGCCATTCGGCCCATCGAGTCTGCTCTGCCATTCAGTCATGGCTGATAAGTTTCTCAACCCCATTCTCCCGCCTTCTTTGATCCCTTTGATCCCCTTACCAATCAAGAACCTATCTATCTCGGTCTTAAATACACTCAATGACCTGGCCTCCACAGCCTTCTGTGGCAATGAATTCCATAGATTCACCACTCTCTGGCCAAAGAAGTTTCTCCTCATCTCTGTTTTAAAAGGTCTTCCCTTTACTCTGAGGCTGTGTGCCCTCAGGTCCTAGTCTCTCCTACTAATGGAAACATCTTCCCCATGTCCACTCTATCCAGGCCTTTCAGTATTCTGTTAGTTTCAATCAGGTCCCCCCTCATCCTTCTAAACTCCATCGAGTATAAACCCAGAGTCCTCAAACGTTCCTCATATGTTAAGCCTTTCATTCCTGGGATTGTTCTTGTGAACCTCCTCTGGACCCTCTCCAGGGCCAGCACATCCTTCCTGAGATACAGGGCCCAAAATTGCTCACAATATTCTAAATGTGATTTGACCAGAGACACTTAAAGCCTCAGCAGCACATCCCTGCTTTTATATTCTAGTCCTCTCGAAATAAATGCCAACATTGCATTTGCCTTCCTAACTACCAACTCAACCTGCAAGTTAACATTAAGGGAATCCTGGACTAGGATGCCCAAGTCCCTTTGCACTCCAGATTTCTGAATTCTCTCCCCATTTAGAAAATAGTCTATGCCTTTATTATTCCTATCAAAGTGCATGACCTCACACTTCTCCACGTTGTATTCCATCTGCCACTTCTTTGTTAAACTTCAACTTGAGTATTGTTTCCAATTCTGGCTACCACTCTTTAGCAGGGATGTAAAGGGCTAGGAAAGAAACAGGGGAGATTTATCAAAATGATACCAGGGATGAGGAACTTCAATTATATGAACAGACTAGTGAAAGGAGGGATAGTTTCTCTTTGGACCAGAGAGGATTAAAGGGAATTGCAAACATTCGCCTTGAAGTATTTGTTATAATTTCAATTTATCGCAAGACTTGTTAAATTAATACTTTTTATCCATTTTCACAGTGGAGGAAGAGCACAAAATTCTAGTCAAGGGGAGGACATTCATGGATTTAATATAAGTTTAAAATATCATGACAGAAATAGTAAAGGAACTAAAGATAGATAAACCTCTCAAATAAATAGGTGAGGAAATTATGGATGTGAGTCATAATCTTCCAAATGCCTCTAGATTCAGGAAGTGTGTCTGATGGAAAATTGCAACGGCCATTATTTAAGAAAGGAAGGAGGGAGAAACCAAGTAACCACAGAACTCCCGATTTAACATAAATTGTGTGGAAATAATTGGAATCTATTATCAAAAACAGAGGTCTTAGATATTAACTGTCATCACACACCCTCGCAACAATGGGTGGCAGAAGGTTGAGGAGGAAGGAAGCATTTAAAAATTAAATAATGTAAAAGATTTAAAAATTAAAATGGATAATGCAACTACAACCAGCTATGAGCATGACCTTTAATTGCCATTTTTACGGAGGCAGGCAGCATACAGTGCTAGTGTTCCAACCTCAACAAGTGGGACACTTCACAAACATATTTATCACATATATTAAATCAGGCTTCCACAGTGAAATTGGGGAGCCTGATTTAAAAGTAGCACTTGCCGGCTGGGTCTCTCAGCGCTTGCGAAACCCAGCAATAAAAGGGAGGTAGGAGCTACTTGGTCCAGATGTAATTGCTTTTTATAGCACTCCTGGGCCAAGAAGAACAGGAGTACTCCCCTGCCCCGCACCAACCCCGCCCCTAAGGACGCTTTTCTAGCTTTGTCCAGCCAATTGCAGTCTCTCTCCCCACTGTTGTTGCCTTCCCTCCAACATGCTCCAATCCCTTGGTTCCCACTCTTCCAATTGCCATTCTATTTTTTTTTATATTCATTCATGGGATTTGTGGACTTCCCTGGCTGGGCCAACATTTATTGCCCATCCCTAGTTACCCTTGAGAAGGTGGGGGTGAGCTGCCTTCTTGAACCACTTCAGTCCATGTGGTGTGGATACACCCACAGTGCTGTTAGGAAGGGAGTTCCAGGATTTTAACCCAGCAACAGTGAAGGAACAATATATTTCAAAGTCAAGATGGTGAATGACTTGGAGAGAAACTTCCAGGCGGTGGTGTTCCCATGTATTTGCTGCCCTTGTCCTTCTAGGTGGTTTTGGAAGGTGCTATCTAAGGAGCCTTGGTAAATTCCTGCAGTGCATCTTGCAAATGGTACATGCTGCTGCTACTGTGCGTCGATGGTGGAGGGAGTGAATGTTTGTGGATGTGGTGCCAATCAAGTGGGCTGCTTTGTCCTGGATGGTGTCAAGATTTTTGAGTGTTGTGGGAGCTGCACTCATCCAGGAAGTCAGGAGTATTCCATCACACTCCTGACTTGTGCCTTGTAGATGGTGGACAGGCTTTGGGGAGTCAGGAGGTGAGTTACTCATCACAGGAATCCTAGCCTCTGACCTGCTCTTGTAGCCACAGTATTTATATGGCTAGTCTAGTTCAATTTCTGGTCAATGGTAACCCCAGGAAGTTGAAAGTGGGGGATTCAGTGATAGTAATGCCATTGAACATCAAGGGGCGATGATTAGATTCTCTCTTGTTGGAGATGGGCATTGCCTGGCACTTGTGCAGTATGAATGTTACTTGCCACTTGTCAGCCCAAGCCTGGATATTGTCCAGGTCTTGCTGCATTTGGACATGGACTGCTTCAGTATCTGAGGAGTTGCGAATGGTGCTGAACATTGCGCAATTATTGGCGAACATTCCTGCTTCTGACCTTACGATGGAAGGAAGGTCATTGATGAAGCAGTTGAAGATGGTTGGGTCTTGGACATGACCCTGAGGAACTCCTGCAGTGATGTCCTGGAGCTGAGTTGACTGACCTCCAACAGCCACAACCATCTTCCTTTGTGCTAGGTATGACTCCAGTCAGTGAAGAGTTTTGCCCCTGATTCCCATTGACTCTAGTTTTGTGAGGGCTCCTTGATGCCACACTCAGGCAAATGCAGCCTTGATGTCAAGGACAGTCACTCTCACCTCACCTCGGGAATTCAGCTCTTTTGTCTATGTTTGAACCAAGGTTGTAATGAGGTCAGGAGCTGTGTGGCCCTGGTGGAACCCAAACTGGGCATCAGTGAGCAGATTATTGCTAAGCAAGTGCCACTTGATAGCACTGTTGATGACCCCTTCCATCACTTTACTGACGATCGATAGTAGACTAATGAGGTGGTAACTGGCTGGGTTGGATTAGTCCTGCTTTTTGTGTACAGGACATACCTGGGCAATTTTCCATAGCTGGGTAGATGCCAGTGTTGTAGCTGTACTAGAACAGCTTGGCTAGGGTTGCGACAAGTTCTAGAGCACATATCATCAGTACTATTGTTGGAATACTGTCAGGGCCCATTGCCTTTGCAGTATCCAGTGCCTTCAGCTGTTTCTCGATATCAGGTGGAGTGAATTGAATTCGCTGAAGACTGGCATCTGTGATGCTGGGGATTCCGGAGGAGGTCGAGATGGATCATCCACTCGGTACTTCTGGCTGAAGATTGTAGCAAATGCTTCAGCCTTATCTTTTGCACTGATGTGCTGGGCTCCCCCATCATTGAGGATGGGGATATTTGTGGAGCCTCCTCCTCCAGTGAGTTGTTTTATTGTCCACCATCATTCACAACTGGATGTGGCAGGACTGCAGAGCTTAGATCTGATCTATTGGTTTTGGGATCGCTTAGCTCTGTCTATCACTTGCTGCTAATGCTGTTTGGCACACAAGTTGTCCAGTGTTATAGCTTCACCAGGTTGACACCTCAATTTTAGGTTTGCCTGGTGCTGCTCCTGGCATACTCTCCTGCACTCTTCATTGAGCCAGGGTTGATCCCCTGGCTTGGTGGTAACAGTAGAGTAGGGGATATGCCGGGCCATGAGGTTACAGATTGTGTTTGAGTACAATTCTGCTGCTGCTGATGGCCTACAGCGCCTCATGGATGCTCAGTCTTGAGTTGCCAGATCTGTTTGAAATCTATCCAATTTAGCACAGTGGTAGTGCCACACAACACGATGGAGGTTATCCTCAATGTGAAAGTCGGACTTCGTCTCCACAATGACTGTGCGGTGGTCACTCCTACTGATACTGTCATGGACAGATGCATCTGCGGCAGGCAGGTAGGTGAGGATGAGGTCAAGTTTTTTTCCCCCTCTTGTTGGGTCCCTCACCATCTGCCGCAGACCCAGTCTAGCAGCTATGTCCTTTAGGACTCAGCCAGCTCAGTCAGCAGTGGTGCTACCGAGCCACTCTTGGTGATGGACATTGAAGTCCCCCACTCCAAGCACATTCTAAGCCCTTGCCACCCTCAGTGCTTCCTCCAAGCGGTGTTCAACTTGGAGGAGCACTGATTCACCAGCTGAGGGAGGGCGGTACCTGGTAATCAGCAGGAGGTTTCCTTGCCCATTTTTGACCTGGTGCCATGAGACTTCCTGGGGTCCGGAGTCGATGTTGAGGACTCCCAGGGAAACTCCCTCCCGACTGTATACCACTGTGCCGCCAGGACATACCCAGGGATGGTAATGGTGGTGTCTGGGGCATTATCTGTAAAATATGATTCCATGAAGATGACTATGTCAGGCTGTTGCTTGACTAGTCTGTGAGACTAACCCCCAGATGTTGGTAAGGAGGACTTTGCATTGTCAACAGGGTTGAGTTTGCCGTTGTTGTTTCCGGTGCCTAGGCCAATGCCGGGTGGTCCGTTCAGTTTCATTCCTTTTTTGAGACTTTGTAGCAGTTTGATACAACTGAGTTGCTGGTTAGGCCATCTCAGAGGGCATTTAAGAGTCAACCACATTGCCGTAGGTCTGGAGTCAAATGTAGGCAGATTTCCTTCCCTAAAGAGCACTAGTGAACCAGATGGGTTTTTACAACAATCGACAATGGTTACATGAAACAAAAACTGAAAATGCTGGAAAAACTTAGCAGGTCTGACGGCATCTGTGGAGAGAGAAAAACGGAGTTGATGTTTTGAGTCCGTATGGTTTCAAGGTCATCATTAGACCTTTAATTCCAGATTTTTATTGAATTCAAATTCTACCATCTGCCATGGCGGGGTTCAATCATGGATCCCCCAGAGCATTACCCTGGGTTTCTGGATTACTAGTCCAGCAACAATACCACTACGCCATCCTCTCCCCCAACATGTCCTGATTTCCCACCTCCTCCTAACTGTTGCTTTCTTCCTCCCACTACCAACCCCTAGTTTCTTGCTCCAAGCCTCCAGATTGCCATTCTCTGCCTCCTCCTCTGCCCCAAACCAAGCTGCAATCTGTAACTCCCTCCCTCCTGATTGCCAACCCCAAGGGATTCACCTGTAGCCTCCTACAGCTGTTTTCCCTCACGGCAGATAGTCAGCATGTCAATCAGGTGAGCTGCTGGGTGGGAAATTTTTTTTTTAAATGAGCATGTGATCATGACGCTAAATTTGGCAAATTTTCTCTGTACTACAATAGTCCCTCACAACCTCTCCGCCTCCTCATAAATATTGGGCCCTGAGTTACTGAGAACTTGAACAAGTACCAACTGATCAGAGATTCAGCATAGATTCGTAAAGGATATAATTTCATCATTAGTCAATTTTTTTGATGAGATCACTAGCATGCAGGGTAGGCCCGTGTAATCTACATGGACCTCCAGAGACATTTGATAAGGTTCTCCATAAGAAATTAGAGGCAAACATTTGAATTGGAAGAGCACGTGGAATTGCTTGCAACTATATGACATAGTAACTTGTTGAAAGCTGAGAGGTAGAGAGTAGGGATAAAGGTTTGTGTGCTAGTTGGTGGAATGTGACATGATATGTTCTCCAAGGGTTTATGGCTTTGGCTTTTCACCATATATATTTATGACTTGGATGAAGGAACAGAAAGTTGTATATCCAAATTTGCAGATGACATTAAGTTAGCAGTGTGAGTTAAGTCTCAAGGGGGTTTGGAATTCAAAATTGAGGGAGTTGTACAGACTCCATCTGGAATATTGTGTTCAGTTTTGGGTACCGAACCTCAGGAAAGATACACCAGCCTTGTAAGAGATACAGTACAGATGCACCAGAATGATATCAGGATTCAAAGGTTTAAATTACAAGGGCAGGTTGTGTAAACTTGGCTAGTATTCCACTGAAATTAGAAGTTTGAAGAGTGACCTAACCGAGGGGTTTAAAATGATAAAGAAACTCAATAGCATAAACACAGAGAAACTATTTCCTCTGATGGGCAGGTCCAGAACAAGAGGCATAATCTTAAAAGTATGGCTAGGGCAAATTTCGGTGTGAAATCAGGAATTTTTTTTATTCACACAAAGTGTAGTGGAAATCTGACCTCTTTCCCCTAAATGACTGTGAATGTTGGCTCAATGGAATTTTTAAGATTGGTAGATTTTTGTTAGGTAAAATTATTAAACTCTATGTCAATAGGGTATTGATTCAGATTAGCCATGATGTAATGTACCAGACTTGAGCAGCTGAATGGTCTACTCCTGTTCCTATGAAAGGTTTGCTTGAAAAGAATGTTTTCTCACTTAGAATTTACAGTAGAGAAAGAGGCCATTTGACTGAGCTGATCTGTGCCAGAGGCTTTGGTGCATTGAATCTTATGCTTTCAAAATGCCAACCATTTTCCCATTACAGTATCCTGCTATTTCTTAAATGGGTCTATTTCCTGACCTCAGCCAGCATCCAAGGCAATTTACACCAGTTGTTGATCATTCTCTGTGTATTTTAAACCCACCTTTTATAATCCTGAAATTGTGCCATTTTGTCCTGCATTAAGAAGGATTGTTTAGGAAAGATTAAACTAACTGGAGCTCTATTCTTGAGAAAAAAGAAGGCCGAGGAGTGACCTAATAGAGGTCTAAACATCATTGCAGCACAGAAGGGGGCAATTTGGCCCATTGAATCCATGATTTAAAATTATGAAAGTGTTCAATAGGGTAGATGTTCTTACAGATATGTAGTTTGTACAATTGTTGTGTTTTGGGACTCTTTAATTTTGGATAAAATAGGAGGATGAAGGGGGTCAATTGACCTGTTCTGAATTCTGCCTGACATCAAGCTTGGGTGGTTTGGTTGTTACAAGTTAAAGGGGGGCCCAGGTTGATTTACTGGGAAGAAAGTGCAAGATGTTCACACCTGTGGACAATTGGAAGGGCATCTGTGATGACTCTGGGTAGACTGTTAGTCTCCAACTCATAGGGAGGTGTTAGGAATGTCAGGTTTTGTAAATGGTTATACTTTAAACTGTCTATTTAATTTCAAGATAGAATGGAGTTGGGGTCTAATGGATAGCTAATTAGCATTTCTACCTGGATCCAAGGCCCATGTGATTCACAGGGCCATGGAGATCATCTCTGAGAGGGGAAGAGGCTATAGCAAGCCATTTTAGCAATGGTTTACAGGATTTTTCTTAAGATATGCCTGAACCTTACAGGCAGGTGGGTTACAAGAATCTGAGAGAGAAAGAGCAGAGAGAAAGAGGCAGTCAGTCTCCATTGTTCAAAATGCAGAATGCGAGTGAGAGCTCGTGCTCAGATTGAAGAGACCCAGTTCGTGAGGATTTTAATAAGGCTGGAAGATTTGCTTAGCTTTGGCGAGCGGGAGGGTTCTCCATAGTAACCCTCACCATGAAAGTTTAGAAGTTCCAGCTGGATAAAGAAAAAGGAAGTAAATCATCTGGAGCAGGGAATTGATTTGGGCACTGGATCCTGGAGAATGAAGTGTCCACTTAAGAGATAAAGTATAACAGTGATGAGGAATTTTCAGTCATTTTAAAAGTTGAATGGGGGAAATTTTCTGTAGTCTAGAGTTAAAGTTGCCTCCAGAAATAATGTTTAGTCAATGTTGTTTTGAATTTGTTTGTTACAATAAATGTCTTAAAATTTGAAAGCTTATGGGTCCTTCCAGTCAGTTACTGGAAATTAAAATATCTTTTTAAAAGTTATCGGTCTCTACAGGAATCATAACAATATGGAGAAGATGTTTCCACTTGGAGGAAAAATAAAACTATAACATCCATAAATCTAACATAGTTACTAATAAATCCAAAAAGGAACTCAGGAGAAACTTCTATGGCCAGAGGGCAGAATTTTACAACAGCTGGATTTTACGTTCCCGCTATCGTCAATGGGATTTATAACGGCTCACCGCATTTTACGGCCCCGTCCCGCCAAAACGGGGCCATAAAATTCTGCCCAGAGAGTTGTGAGAATGTAGAACTTGCTATCACGTGGAGAGGTTTAGGCAAACAGCATAGCTGCATTTAAAGGGAAGCTATATAAATATTTGGAGGAGAAAGGAATATGTTGCTAATGTGAGATGCAGTAAATAGAGTGGGAGGAGACTTGTGGGGAGCATTGACACTGGCCTAGTTTTTGTGCTATGAATTATATGCAATTCCTTGGCATATTTGAAACTATTTTTATTCTAGCTGCAATGAAAGGAGCCAACTGCAATCAACAACATGATGATGCCATTTTGCTACTGATTGCATCATTAAACCTCTTTCCACATCTTATTCCATCTCGCACCATGTCCTGTTTCATGCATCACATCTGTTCCTACTAACCTGCATTGGCTCTTGGCTCTACAGGGCCTTAAACTAAATTTTTTTATTCTCACACTTGCATTCCTTCATAGTCCCGATCTCTTCCTATCACTATAAACTCCTTCTGAATTCTATGTTCCTATGACCCTTGTTTCTTGTACATCACCCTCCCTTTCTCCCACCATAGGTTTTGTCATCACTTAGGCTTTGGAATTACATTCCTAAATCTCTGTGCCTCCCCAGCCCAGGGCATCATTGTGAGCGGGATGGGAAAATTTGGAGAGTGACCAAGAAGTTAATTGACTTTTGCCCACCCTCAAAATCAATTGACTTTTGGCTGCTCTCCAAATTTTGCCGTTTCCCAACCGCATCTCCCCCCCCCCCCCCACCCCACCCCGCCAACCTTGGAGTGGGAGGGGGAGGATCTCGTTGTTGTGGGAACCAACGACATAGGTAGCACCAGGAATGATGTTCTGCTAAAAAAATTTAAGGAGTCAAGGTCCAAAACAGAACATCAAAGGTAATCATCTCTAGATTATTACCTGAACCACATTTGGGTTAAGCAAATCAGAGAGTTAAACATGTGACTCAAAGAGCAGTGTGGGAAGAAGGGGTTTCAACTCATGAAGCACTGGCATCAGTACTCGGGGGAAGAGTGAGCTATTCCATTGGGATGGGCTCCACTTAAACCGGGCTGGGATAAGTGTCCTGGCCAATCATATAACTAGAACTGTGGATGGGGCTTTAAACTAACAGGGCAGGGATGGGTTGGGTTGTCGGGGGAGGGTTCGGGTGAAGGGAGATTTAGAAATCAAAAGAGAAATGCCGAGGTATCGGGACAGAATAGTGATGTGGGTAGAGACAAGCAGAGTGGGACAGGAAGGGACAGAGAGTTTAACAAAAAATGTACATCAGTGAATAAGGTCATTGCAGGGAATAGAAGTAAAAAAAATTAAATTAAAGGTTCTTTATCTGAATGCATGAAGCATCTGCAATAAGTTAGATGAATTAGTGGCATAAATAGAGGTAAATGATTTGGATCTAATTGCCATTACAGAAACATGATTACAAGATGATCAAGGTTGGGAAATAAATATCCCAGGGTACACAATATTTCGGAAAGACAAACAGAATGGCAAAGGAGGTGGGGTAGCCCTTATCGTAAACTATGACATAAGGACATTAGTGAGAAAGGATCAGGTCTCTGAAGATCATGAAGTAGAATCAGAGTGGGTGGAAATTAGGAATAGCAGGAGTCAGAAAACACTGGTGGAAATGGTTCATAGGCCCCCTCACAGTAGTTATACCATTGGGCAGAGCATTAAACAAGAAATTATTGGAGCCTGTAACAGAGGAAATGTTATAATTGTGGGGGACTTTAATCTTCGTATAGACTGCGACAATCACATTAGCAAGGATGGCCGAGAGGATGAATTTGTAGAATGTTTTCGTGACAATTTCTTGGAGCAGTATGTGGTGGAACCGACTCGGGATAATAAAACTATCTTAGATCTAGTATTGTGCAATGAAGCAAGGTCAATTAGTAATGTCATAGTAAAAGATCCACTGGGAAATAGTGACCATTATACCAATTCTACGTTAAGCTTGAAAGTGACATATTCCAATTGCAAACAAAAATCTTAAACTTAAACAAAGCCAATTACATAGGTATGAGGGGAGAACTGGCTAAGGTTAACTGGGTAAATAGACTAAAAGGTATGGATGTAAATGAACAGTGGGAAACATTTAAAGAAACAATTAAAAATGTTCAACAAAAATACATTCCATTGAAGAACAAAAATTCAGCAAGAAGGACTCATCCGTGGCTCATTAAGGAAGTTAAGGATAGGTATTAAATTAAAAGAAGAGGCTTAATTAACAATATTGCAACAAACAGCAGCAAGTCTGGGGATTGGGAATGTTTTAGAGACCAGCAAAGGGCCACCAAATAGTTGATAAAAAGGGAAAAAATAGAATATGAGAGTAAACTAGCCAGAAATATAAAAGCAGATTGTAAAAGCTTTTATAAATATATAAAAAGGAAGAGAGTAGCTGAAGTAAAAGGTTGGCCCCTTAGAAGCAGAGACAGGAGAAATTATCAAGGGGAACAAGGAAATAGTGGAGGCATTGAACAAATATTTTGTGTCTGTCTTCACATTAGACGACACAAGTTTCATACCAGAAATAGATGATAACCTAGAGGCTAAAAACAGTGAGGAATTTAGGAAAATTAATATCAACAGGGATAAAGTATTGGAGAAACTCAAGGGACTAAAATCGCGCAAATCCTTGGGATCTGATGGCCTACACCCTAGGGTTCTAAAAGAGATAGCTGCAGAGATGGTGGATGTGCTGGTTATGATTTTCCACAATTCCTTAGATTCAGGAATGATCCCACTAGATGGGAAGTTGGCAAATGTTACACCATTTTTCAAGTAAGTGAATTACAGGCTAGTTAGCCTAACATCAGTTGTTGGGAAAATGCTGGAATCTATTATTACGAAATCTTATCAATGCGCTTAGAAAAGCATAGTATGATTTGAACAAGTCAACCTGTTACTAAAGGCAAACCCTGTTTGACAAAGTTATTAGAGTTTTTTGAGGATATAACTAGTAAGGTAGATAAAGTGGAACCAGTAGTGGATCTCCAAAAAGTATTCAATAAGCTGCTGCACAAAAGATTAATAGGCAAAATAAGGGCTCATGGAGTTGGGGGTAATATATTAGCATGGAGGGAGGATTGGTTAACAGATAGAAAACAGAGAGTGGGCATAAACGGGGCTTTTCAAGTTGGCAGCCAATGAGTAGTGATGTGCTGCAAGGATCAGTGCTGGGCCCTCAGCTATTTCCAATCTATATTAATTACTTAAGTGAGACAGAGACAGAGAGTAATGTATCTAGGTTTGCTGATGACACCAAACTGGGTTGGAAGGTAAGCTGTGGGGAAGACTCAGAGAGTCTGCAAAGAGATAGAGAGGTTAGGTGACTGGACAACAAGATGGCATACAGATGGAATATAAAATAGGGAAATGTGAAGTTATTCACTTTGACCTTAAGAATAAAAAAGCAGAATATTTTTAAAAGGTGAGAAACTTGTAAGTGTAGATGTTCAAATATACTTCAGTGTTCTGTTAGGAGGAACGCAGAAAGTTAGCATGCAGGTGCAGCAAAGAATTTGGAAGGCAAATGGCATGTTGACCTTTATTGCAAGGGGATTGGGGTACAAGAAAAATAAGTCTTCCTACAGTTGTACAGGGTTTTGGTGAGATCGCATCTAGCGTACTGTGTGCAGTTTTGGTCTCCACATTTAAGAAAGGATATACTTGCGTTGGAGGCAGCACAGCAAAGGTTCACTAAAGGTCCGTGGGGTGAGGGGGTTACCCTATGATGAGAGGCTAAGTAAATTGGGCTTATTCTCTGGAGTCCAGAAGAATGAGAGTCAATCTCACTGAAACCTACAAAATTCTGAAGGGGCTTCATAGGACGGATGCTAAGAGATCGTTTCCATTGGTCAGGGAATCTAAAAAGTGGGAGCACAGTCTCAGGTTAAGGGGCCAATCATTTAGGACTGAGATGAAGAGAAATTTCTTCACTCAAAGTGTTGTGAATCTTTCAATTTTTTACCCCAGAGGGTTGTGGATGCTCCATTTTTGAATACATTTAAGGCTGGAATAGACAGATTTTTGGTCTTTCATGGAATTAAGGGATATGGGGAGTGGGCAGGAAAATGGAGTTGAAGCCCAAGGTCAGTCATAATCGTATTCAATGGCAGAGCAGGCTCGATGGGCCTTATGCTATTCCTGCTCCTATTCTTATGTTTTCTTCTGATTTCACCTCAGTGAAGCAGTTTGAAGTGTTTTTCTACATGCAAGAACTATATAAATTCAATTTGTTGTTCATTGTGGATTGAAGTTGTGTATTATTTAATTTTAACAAAACCATTTTTAAAACCATAACAGAAAATGATGGCCTTATTTCATGAATAACTCTGTATATTCTAATGTGTTTAACATTCGAGGAAATCCCAATCTTAAGACAGGAAGATTGTTTTGTTTGAGATTTATGCAGTGTGTGGCTGTCATTTAACATTCAGGGAAAAGGACAACAGTAAGGTAATTTGTTGAAAATGTGCTGCTGCCAACAGTAGGCTGTTCAGTAATTATCCTAGCTGTTTAGAATTGAGCAACAGTTTGATATTTGGTTTCTTTACTATCTTTACTCTGTACTGCTGAAACTAAGCCAAGCTTTGAATTCAAATTCTTTCCACAGAATGGCTTCTGTCTGCAAATGCTCTGCAGAAGTAACCATTCAGGAAGTGTTCTAGCCAATCAGCTTCGGTTTTATATGGTGGTAAATTAGAGTGTCCAATTGCAGTTGAGGTAGTTTGGAGACTGACAGATCATCAAGCTTATGTGCCAAGCCCTTCTCTGAGTACTGAGTTACTGTCCACCATGTTTTTTTAAGTATTGACTTAACCCTGTGTTACAGTACAATGCAACCACAGAGGTAAGTACCAAACAGTTTCTTTAATGTACTTTTAAAGTGTTAAAGATTATTTACATGTACTTATATGATCTGGCTGTTTAAAAAAACTAGCAAACCAAGTACTTTCAGTAGTTGCAATGGTAGTTTTTACTTTTTGCTTCCCTTGGTCACATGTTACAGCCATCCTGTTCAGTAGTGATTGTGTTTAAAGTGTGATCAGCTATCTTTTATACACATTCCTTAAGAAGGGAGAATTGACTTTTGGTTCACACTGTTCTGATCCTCACTAATCAATTATAGTGGCCTAGCTTCACTTTAACAGAAGGTGCTTGCCCTATTGTGTAGCTGAGTCACATGCCTGTTGGTGGGCAAATAGAACAAGCAGGCTCCTGCCCTACAGGGAGTCAAAGCAGGCATTAGCTAGTTTGAATTGCAAACAAGATCATCACCGTCACTAAGAAGGTAGGCTGCAGATTGCGCTGTCACAGAATTAAATGCAAATCTGCTTCTGTAAGCATATAATTCAGCATATCCCTTTTAACGTGGCAAAACAAAATGGCAATTTTCATGGGGGAGGGGTAAGTGGGTGAGCATGGAAAGGAACTTAGGCACTGTAATTTTGAGATTAAATCAGAAACTGATTATAGTGTATGTGATGTATACAGCCACAACCAGGCTGCTTTCAGAGAAGGAGGTTGTACCTATGTATGTGATGAATACCTTTGTGCAGGAAAGGCACACTGAGACCCATGCATGTGCAATCAACAGCACAAGAATGAGGTATACAGATGTGTGTGAATCCACTTTTAGTGTTTAATGACACAAAGGCTTTGTTCAGTAATTATGAACATTATTTATTCTATTCATGAATGCAAACTGTATTAATGCACTTTTTTTTCCCTGTTTCTTCTATTTGCTGTAGTTAATTTGAATACTTGAGGATCTTGTCCTTGCTGCATCCTGCATCAGTAAGGTTTTTTCCTTGAATGGGAGAGTAGAAAGTTCTGGCCTGTATCTATCCACCCTGAATGTTGCCATTGCTTCTCTACCTTGAACACACAATGCAGATTTCTCTTCTTCCCAGACAACCTGGCTGAAACTAGTCACATTTGATATCTTATGGACTGTGATTTGATCTCTAGTTGCCTAGGTAGAGAGAGTGGCACTATAAGGTGGTTGCAGTTACCTTCAGTGCTTTAAATTTTTGAATATGCTTTATTTTGCTTTCCAACGAGAAAAACCCAGATCAAATGGATGTTGGGTAGCCTGAGAAGACAAAGAGTTAACTTGTTGCCATAGTGTTCTGTGAGTGTCTGTACAGGAGGAATACAACAAGATGTCAAGGAAACCTTTTTACAGTCCACTCCCAATTAATTTGAATTAAATACTGTACTGCAACAATCATTTAAACCTATTATTCTAATGTAAAGCATTAAAATACAGAACAGTAGTACCTTTATAAAAAACACATTCTCGTTCTTTATTTACCTAGTCTTTTTAACATTTAGCTACATGGGGCATACACAGCTATGAATCGGGTGTTAGGATGCACTCTTCCTGCTTTCCCTTTGCTGCCCCTGGACGGGGGTAGAAGCACAGACGAGTGTTTAAAAAAAATGTCAGTGCCTGCAGCAATGCAGCTGTAATCAGGAGTTACTAGTGTAGGAAATCGTGGAGACAATCACGTAGCTAGCCACTTCATGGCACTGTACAGCAATGTGTACTGTAATGCCTCTCTATTTAATGGTTATTGGTTCTTAAAATGTGCATAATTATCAACTAAGAGCCAATGCAAGCTTTTAGCATTTCGGCAGTGTAATGTTGAAGGAAGGGAAGTGCAGTAAGTGTTTGCCAGTTGAGTGAATGGGTGCTGAAATTGTGCCTCTCAATGGGGTCTGTCCCATTCTTTCTGTATACCAGTTAAAATAAATGCTCTCATTCAATTGCATAGTCAATTTTATAACTGATTGCAAAGAGATAAAAACTGGAGTAGTGGCACAAGTAGCCGAGATTTCCAGTGCCCAGTGTTTTTGGTTTATTTTCAACCCTAACTGTTGTGCACAAAGAAAATGTTCAATTTGATCTACATCAAAATGTGAACCAGTTATTGATATATCAAAATACTGTGCATTACTTCCACACCTGTTCCCAACCCCCGTATTTTAAAATGACTGTAAACAGTTTTGACGGTTGTAAAGCATTGGCACATATATATAGAAGGTTTCACTAGTTTCACTTTCTTTTTCCTTTTTTTAAAACTGTGGTGGGCTCTTTCTATGGCTAGTGAGTTAATGTATTGTTTGGGTTCTTTGTTCCTCCCTCCTCCCGAGACCCCTCCAAACATTTTGAACAAAACCATGCACGGTGCCTCCTGCCCCTTGGGACCCCTGCACATGCACATGTGTGCTGCTGAGCCTTTCAGACAAGGAGGGTCTATTCCTGGTGTCTGCTGAATTAGCTGACCTCAGCTGGGCCAGCAGTGAGGGTACTATATTAGGGCTCTGTGTTCCCTGAAATAGTGAGCCTTGACTTGATTGCTATCCAGTAACCGGAACTGAACAATATCAATGTGAGGATAAGATAGGATTCTTTGCTGTAATGCCCCGCAGTGCAATAGCTGCAGGCATTTGCTTAACAGACACATAAAGAATGGTTATTTAGGCAAGTTGCTGGGTTGCTGATGTCAAGAGTAGTTCCATCACTATACTTTGTTTGAGTCCTTTTAATAAACTTTTCATTCTGCTCACAGCTTGGATCTTCTGCCTGAAAGTCATGGGCAACATGTCTCATACGCATGCCCATCTTTCTGGAAACAGTATTTGAACCCATCCCATCCAATCAACTGCCATAACACTGAAACATCCCTAAGCAAAGTCACAAATGGCTTCCTAGGGGAATGTGCCCATGGTGAACTCTCTAGCCTTGTTCTTTTAGACCTTTCTGCAGCCTTTGAAATGATTGATTGCATCATCCTCTTCCAGTGGCTCTCCTTCGATAGCCAGTTGCGAGGGACTGCCCCTACCTGGTTCCATTCTTATCTATCCATTCATAGCCAGAGAATCACTTGCGATGGCTTCTCTTTCCAATTCTGCCCTGTTACCTCTGGAGCCCCTCAAGAATCTATCTTGGTCCGTGCTAGTTCTCATCTCGATGATGCCCCTCTATAAAATCTGAAAACACAAGGGCCGGAATTTTACAGCCCAGTCGCGGTGAGAACAGGGCCATAAATTGTGGCGAGCCATTCTAAACTCCATTGACTTCGGCGGGACCGTAAAATCCCACCGGTGTAAAATTCCACCCTAAGTTCCACACACAGGCTGACAACGCCCAGCTCTTCCACCACCTCAGTTCCTGCACTGTCTGACTTGCCTGATATCCAGTCATGGAGAAGCAGAAATTTCCTCTCAACTAAATATTCGGAAGAATAAAGCCATTGTCCTTTGTCCCCACCAAAAACTCCATTACCTTGGCACTGATCCCATCCCTCTCCCTTGTTACGGAGGCTGAACCAGACCATTTGCTACTTTACTATCCAATTTGAGTCTGAGATGAGCTTCCGACCACATATCCACCCCAGCACCAATACTCACTACTTCCACCTCTGTAACATCGCTTGCTTCTCTTCCTGCCTCAGCACATCTGCTGCTGAAACCCTCAGCCATGCCTTTGTTACCTCTAGACTTACTGGACTCCTAGCTGGTCTTCCCAGGTTCTACCCTCCATCAACTTGAATTCCTCCAAAACTTTGCCTGTATCCATATTGCATTAAACCCCATTCATCCCATCACCCTGGTCTATGTTGGCTCCCTGTCCGGGAACACCTCTGATTTTAAAATTCTCACCCTTGTTTTCAAATCCCTACATGGCCTTTCCCCTCTCTCTCTCTCTCTTTCTCTCTGTAACCTTCTCCAGTCATACAACTTTCTGAGACCTCTGTACACCACCTTCTGTTGCCCCAACTCTGGATTAATATTCCTTTTCCATTCTTCTACACCCCGAGTTGGAACTTGCAGCAACTGTATCCTAATGCTGAGGACTCCCTCAGAGAAACATGTTGTATTGCTCTCTTTGTCCCCAGCTTCAAATGCTTCTTTAAAAATGTGTAACTTAGGCCAAAGCTTCACATTTTGATTGCCCATGCCTACCCGGGCCCCCCCCCCCCCCCCCCCACCCCCCACCCCCCCCAAACCCATCACAAACTGTTGTGAAGTACTTAAATATTGTAAATGTATATTTTCCCTTTTTACAGTCATTCACGTTGCATATTTAGTTTGTCAGAGCAAATGTAACACCATGTGTCAATATGCATTTTCTGTAGAATTTTCTCTGGTTCCTCAGCAAAAGAAATCTCCTGGGCTGCAGTAGTACACCGATGCCTAGTAAACAGCTGTAAGTTGGTGGCCAGTATGCCACCTTCAAACCTGCACTACTGGTGTGCAGGGTTGTTTCTTTGCAAATCATAATCCTAAGGGCCAAGCCCACACTACAGGGCAACAGCAAGGTCAGGAGGTGGCGATAAATCTTCTGTGTTTTTAAAAAACCTATAGATTGTAGAAGGAAGGGAGGACCTGAGGAAATGAGGAATTCCACACTTTTGAGGCCCTATCTATGTCAGCGTGACTGGGTCAGAAGCCAGACAATAGTAAGGAGTACGTGCTAAACAGCTCTCTGGTAAATACGAGCCAAATTCAAGTGGAGGCTGAGCAGGCAGCCTGCAGCAGTGGGTGGGGGAGGGAATGTGAAGCAAATTCAAAACAATAAATTGACCACCCAAAACCACCTCACCAGTGAGTTTTAAAACTTGTGAACTTTATAGTTGAAGGCAGCCACCGCCACTTCTTTTGTTAGAGGCAGTACAAAAAGAATTTGGTAAAATCTCTCGGGAGCGACAGGTCATTTAAAAAAGTCGGTAGTCTGCATCAGAGTTTGATTTTTGAATGGTTTCCTTTGCTCATTTGTCAAGTGCCTAAACTTCTATAGATTTGAAAGGAGCAGTTTGGTAGAAACCATTTTCACACTGGCATGGTTAATTTGGGTTATTCTAATTTGCAGTGTTCAAATTTAAAGTACCTTGAATGTTCATTCTCAGTTACATGGCCTGAAACTCTAGATTAAATATCTTTCCTAAATAGGTTAAAATGTAGCAATTCACTTCATTTTCATGTGACTTATTTCTCCCTTCCTCCCCCGTGCCCCATTTAATTTATTGCAGAAGATCTTTTGAAATGATGATCTCAACTCCTGCACCACAAACTGACCGAGGGAATTGGCAGGACCGACCTTATTTTATCTTTCACGAATATTTCTAACAAAATGTAAAAATGGCTGCACTAGCAGGGCCTACATGCAACAACAAAGTGTAATGAGAATCATAATTGCAAATGCCACATCAAAACAGTGCTGTGGAGGACTGGAAACTGCTTAATTTTTTTTGGCAGTCTTTTAAATTCCCCCCCCCCCCCCCCCCCCCCCGTGTCTGTCTATGTATTTGTCTGCATGTATGCATATTTTTCTCTTCTTATAATCTAGGCTGCAATGCAGAAAGATGCTGTCTGAAACAAGGTAGCAGCAGCTGTACAGCTTTTTGCTGCAAACCAATCGCATCCTATCATGTAGTGTTTAACCAATAGCAGCTCAGAATAGGTTAAAGATTGACAATTGCTGTAGCCGGACTCAGAAAGGCCTTCTGGAAATTTCCTCCATCTTTGTTCCACCAAAACAAGGTAAATTCAGCCAGGCTGAAGAACTTTATATATTTTTAGTGTTTAAAAGAAGGT
The DNA here is from genome assembly GCF_964194155.1 of Cetorhinus maximus. Classification (NCBI taxonomy): domain Eukaryota; kingdom Metazoa; phylum Chordata; class Chondrichthyes; order Lamniformes; family Cetorhinidae; genus Cetorhinus; species Cetorhinus maximus. The sequence continues at coordinate 16,158,652 of NC_135891.1, forward strand.
ATGATACTCTGTGTCGTTTATGTAACATACACTACATGGCTAAAAGGAAGCAATTTCTGCAGTTTTGTTAACAATGTTGTATTTGATGCTGATGGGATCTGCTATTCAAGCTGTGAGACAAGAACAGAGAGCCCAGTGCATTGACTTCTTATGCCCAGGACCCTCCTTTTGTGATGTGCTGTCAGTTCTATTCTACATTATTTTATTGTTACAATAACTATAGCAAAAACACAAAAAAAATTGTTTTAAATTGATTAAAATACTGATGTAATTCAGTGCCTAGGCGAAGCAAATGTCATGCCCAAGGTAAAAAGCTGGTTCAAACCGGTCTGAGCAAGCCTGCCATTGCTGCATCTACAATAGAGCTGCTTTTTCGTTAAATATTTCAAGTCCACTGAATGAGAGTTATAGTCGTGTTTTCAGGATCTGAGCTACATTCTAATGAACAAGATTAATTTTACATGTATTCAGTTTACAGCCAAAAGTATTTTCTATAAATATAATTGGGATTCTAAATGGCATTTAATACCAATGTAATGTTCTTTTGGTTTTATATTTCTTCTATGTGAAATAGTTCCTGAATTAAAAATATTGGTTCCATTTAGCACAGTGGCTGCCTTGCAGTACAGTTTGATGCAGTTACTTTCTGTTGATTTAATAGACTTAATTGTGTCCTAAATGGTTCTGTTGTGCAGGATTGCAGGCTTGACAATTGCCAGAGTGATTATGAAGAGTGCCACCATTTTAGACACAGATAGGAGCAGACGGACGGTGCCAGGTTCCATTTTTAGACTCCACATATTGTAAACATTGTGTATAGGACAAGTAAATGGTTGATAATGGTGTACGCAGGGCAAACTGAGCTATGTCACTGCATTCAAGGTTTCTTTATGGTTTTTCAAAAAATCCTGAAAATTCTGGGAGGAAATTAATTGCATAACAATTTAGTTATGAACATTTATATTCTTAAGCATTTAGTATTTCTAAAACCAAGGGACAATTTTCTTATTAATTGGGGATTTAAATGGTTATGTAAAGTAGATAGTGTAGGCAAGGTGACCTGTACAAAGCCATTCTTTTTGTTGAGACATTTCTAATGAATCCTTGAATGCAGTTTCCTTTTCAGTTTGTGTGGGCACAGAAGATATTGATGCTACTATTGTTAGGTGGTAAATAGCCAGCTATCTTTCTGCTACAAAGTATTCTTGGTGATATATTCATCTGGCTGCATGATGCTGTTATCTATTTGCTTTCATCATAAACTTCTGTAATATGTACATAGACCTCTCAGTTTCGATGCACAAGGAAGTAGGTCTGTGGATGGTAAGTAATTGGAGGTTTTCTACTTATTCCATTTTAAAATTATATTTGCTGTGTTGTCAAAAAAATGACAATCATAATGGGTTAAGACCCATAGTTTGAGGTTCAGTTGATTTACATAATCCATGTACCGTGCTAGCCATTCACTGCAGGGCATGTAACATACAATTGTGTGCATTGTACTAAAATGAGGGAGTATTGTGGATTAAGTATTAAGGTCCACGTTCTGAGTATGACATTTCCCTCCACCCACCCCAAATATAAACTGCAAGTTTTGTTTCCTTAGCCTGACTAATTTTACAGTGTTTGCAACCCTATAAACTGCTTTGCAAGTCTCCCCTAGTTCTCTATTATGTACTGAATTGTTTGTTTTATTGTATAGTCTATAAATGTTTTAAGTATCCCATTACATCATTTTGAGGAATAAAATTACACACAATTCTTCATACAGCAGATGTAGGGAATATGTTATAACTCACTTGGCATGATAAATATCACGAGTTGAAGGTGACTGGAAAACCAGAGAGCAACAGATGGTTATTTCAGTTTTGCCAGTGGGGCAATTTATTATGTTTATGCTGGTTTTGATGTATTTATAGTACACTTGAATCAATTATAAGGCATTGTGATTTGGGAGAAAAATCAATAGAAGTCTAGTTAGAGAAGAACAAATACAAGGAAAGTAAACAAGTGCACTGAGTACTGATGCAGCCTACTGCATAAACACCTTTTATGGCTATTTTTACAGGCCATTATTTACTAATTGTCTGTCTCATTTCACCTTCCATCCCCCTGAAACATTCTTCTTGCTCCTGTAGGCAGTGGCTCATGCTGAGGTGTGAATTCAATATGGTTTGACAGTACCGTGGCGAAATGGTCATTCTTTGTATGTGAGCCATAAAAGTGTGTCAGCATTTTGTTATGATCTGGTAGAGATCGATCACTTTTAAGAGTTTGAAGCTTTCACTCACTTGCTGAAAGAATGACAAGGCATGATTTCACCTTTTAAAACTTTTAATGTATTAAGTGACTAAAAGCACTATTGACTAAACACTTTTTTGTAGGCAACTTATACTTTAAACAACATTAAAGAGAGGAATATTTCCCTATATACTTGCCACACATTGCACACCCCATGGAATTACAGTCCTTGTAGCAAGCAGTCCACAGTTGCTCCCAGCTTCCAACTCCCGTATCCTTGTTTTGCCAAGTAATAACTTCAACTGATTATTTACAGGCGCTTTCCTCAGTTTTCAGAAAGTTTCTTAAATCAGCAGTAGAGCCTGTTCCACTGATTCTTCTTCCCCCTGCCCACATGAGAATGAATTTCCCAGAATTTTCAGATGGCTGCAGGATGTGTCTCTTCATCTAGAGGCCGTCTCCCTCCCACATCTGGCTGTGGTAGCTTGCAAAGCTTCTTTCTGCTGACCACGCACATCTATCTGTGATATTCATTGATTTTGTAGGGAAGCCTGTACCCCGATCTTCCTCTGTCTTTCTCCCGAGGGCAATATGAAACACATTAACCTTTCTAGGTAGAAATGCTAATTAGCTATTCTTGACCTCAACTCCTTTTCACCTTTAGAAGTAATTGGACAGTTTACAGCCCAACTGTTTACAATATGAAACCTAGTTCACCTTTCTGGGACTTTTGGGAGACTTAGGCTTGGATCTTTGCTCCCGAGTCAGGCAAAGGAGCTTCACCACTTCGGGTTGGCAGGTGGGGGTGGGGACTGGGGGGGAAGAAAGTGCCATGAATGGCGGGATTTCCATCCTGGGGGAGTGGATGCAGGATAGAGTCAAGCCTGATGCCCCCAAATGCAGATCAGCTGCTGAGCGTGGAGGTGGGCTGTTTAAAAGGCCTGCCTCGGTTTTTGGGACTTCATCCCAATTGTTTTCTTAAACATTAGGCCCTCTAGCGCTCACACCCACTCCCCATGCCCGTACATGCCAACTCATACCAACCCATGCCCACCCCAATGGATTTTTGTAGCCCTTATGCCAACTTAATGCCAACTCATGACCCCCCTCATCCCACAGAATTGGGAGCAATTTAGTATCCAGCAAAGAAGCACCAAGAAACTGATAAAGGGAAAAGAGAATATGAATGCAAGCTAGCTAGAAACATAAAGGTGGACTGTAAAAGATTTTTTAGGCATGTGGAAAGGAAAAGATTAGGAAGGATAAATGTAGTTCCATTACTGGTGGAGACAGAAGAATTTATAATGGAGAATAGGGAAATGGCGGGGAAACTAAACAATTACGTTGCCTCTGTCTTCATAGAGGAAGATACAGAAAATCTCCCAGAAATTCTAGGGAACCAAGGGACTTGTGAAAATGAGGAACTGAAAGAAGTTAATGTTAATAAAGAGGTAGTACTCAAAAAATTAATTGGATTGAAGGTAAATCCCCTGGATTTGATTGGCTACATCCAGAGTATTGAAGGAGGTGGCTATAGATCTAGTGGATGCATTGATGATTATCTTTCAAAATTCTGTAGATTCTGCAGACTGGAAAGTAGCAAATGTAACTCGATTATTTAAGAAGGGAGGAGAGAGAAAATGGTGAACTATAGGCCTGTTAGTTTGATGTCAGTTGTAGGGAAAATGTTAGAATCTATTATAAAGAATGTGATAACTGGACACCTAAAAATTAACAAAATTGGGCAGAGTTAACATGGTTCATGAAAGGGAAATCATGTTTGACAAACCTTTAGGGAGTATTTGAGGTTGTTACTTGTAGCATAGATAAAGGTGAACCAGTAGATGTGGTGTATTTGGATTTTCAGAAGGTTTTTGATAAGATCCCACGCAGGAGGTCAGTAAACAAAATTAGAGCACATGGGATTGGAGGTAATAAGGTGGCATTGATTGAGAATTGGTTAACAGACAGTAAACAGAGAGTATGAATAAATGGGTCATTCTCAGGCCAGCAAGCTGTTACTAGTGGGGTACCACAAGGATCTATGCTGGAGCCACAGCTGTTCACAATCTATATAAACAATTTGGATGTGGGGACCAAATGTAACATTTCCAAGTTTGCTGATGACAAAAGACTAGGAGGAAGATGCAAGGAGACTTCAAGGGTATTTGGACAGGCTCAGTGAGTGGGCAAGAACATGGCAAATGGAATATAATGTGGAGTTATCCACTTTGGTAGAAAAAAAACAAAGGCAGAGTATTTATTAAGTGGTGAGAGGTTGGGAAGGGTTGATGTCCAAAAGGACCTGGGTGTCCTTGTTCACAAGTCACTAAAAACTAGCATGCAAGTGTAGCAGGCAATTAGGATGGCAAATGATATGTTGGTCTTCATTGCATGGGAAATTTGAGTAAAGATGTCTTGTTGCAATCATATGGAGCGTTGGTGAGACCGCATTTGGAGTATCGCATACAGTTTTGGTCTCTTTATCTAAGGAAGGATATACTTGCCATAGGGGGATTGCAACGGAGGTTCACCAGACTAATCCCTCAGATGGTGGGATTGTCTTATGAGGAATGATTGAGGAAACTGGGCCTATATTCTCTAGAGTTTCAAAGAATGAGAGGTGATCTCATTGAAACTTACAAAAGTCTTACAGGGTGTGACAGGGTAGATGTAGATAGGATGTTTCCCCAGGCTGATGAGTCTAGAACCAGGGACACAGTCTCAGAATAGAGGGCCAGCCATTTAAGGCTGAGATGAGGAGGAATTTCCTCACCCAGAGGGTGGTGAATTTTTGGAATTCTCTACCCCAGAGGCCTGTGGAAGCTCAATCATTGAGAAAGTTCAGAACAGAAATTGATAGGTTTCTGGATACTAATGACATCAAGGAATATGGGGATAGTGGGGAAAAATGGCATACAGATAGATGATCAGCCACAATCTGTTTGAATGGCGGAGCAGGCTTGATGGACCTTATAGTCTACTCCTACTCCATCTCCTATGTTCCTCTCCCCATGGCCCCTTCAAGCATCTATGCTAACTTATGACTCCCAACCCACCACGTTTTGCCCTTACACCTTCCATCCCAACTCACCCAGTATCCACCATGGGCAGACCTTAGGAGCCAAGCTCCGATGAAATGAAAACTACATAACTATACATCACTATATAAAAAAAAGTCCCATTCATGAAAGCCCATTCGGAACATGTGAATCCCTTCAAGTATTCAATCCCACATCCTAACCCCACATCAAAGACAACATCCTTTAATAACCTCTTTGAGATGTCAATCAAACTGTGAACTTGCAACCCAACCCCCACAATGTGATAATGATAGGTTGTGGAAAGCAGCCAAGCATTAATAATGCTGTAATGATTGCACTTAAGGTCATATCAACAAACAGCTCTTGGAACTGCTAGAACATATTTTTTTCAACTCTCATGGACACTGCAGGCAGTTTTTGGCCATTTAAATAACTTGACAGCTCTACAGACCTTATCCACCCTTCAAGAGCATTTGAAACTTCTGTAAAGATTCATGACTCCCAAACTGCGGGATAAGACTCTTGCTCCAGCGAAAATAGGGTCTGTTTGAACTCAGCAGGGCTGTTTTCCCTAAGTTTTTACTTAGTTTGGGATTCCCATGTGTGGGAGTCACGTCCAGCCCCTATTCTGCCCCTGGCGAAAACAGAATGTCAGAAATGGGGGTGGGAGTTCAGATCTGGGTCGTGCCCACTGTTTTGGAAAGTCTCTGGAGTCTCCACGACTCTGCAAAAATCCAGGCCTCAAGAATCTACTCATTTTAAACTCAAGAGACCACTGCCTTTTTCTCCAAGCATAAATATCTTGCACCTTTTTTCTCAGTAAAACTATTTAAGCCTTCCTTTGATCTCTAACAATGAAATCATCCAGGCTTACCATCAGGCACACATCAAAACTGGTCACATAATCCCCTCATTTGCCCTAAATTTAAAGGTACAGTCCCAAAACATAATCTTATAAACCTTGTATCAGCCTGAAGGAAGCTGTATGTGATTAAACTTTCCACTTTTTTATTTTTGGTATTATTAAACTCAGGCAGTGGGTGTGGGGAAAGGACCTGCCCTACTTTTGTTTGTTATCTATGGAAAAATAATAGCATTGCATAACAGCAGCTAAAACACATTCAAAAATGCTGAGACTATTGTGAGAAAATTGCTGTGACCATGTTGTTGTGACAGTGTGCCCTTTTGTCCAGCTAAACATTTTGTGTACAAGATTAGTGAGATACTAACTGAATTTGTCAATTTATTTTTTATTTTTGTTTGAATCTATTTCTTGGATTCTGAGGTTTTAGGGAAGGAATTCTGCAGCTTAAAATCGAGGCAACTGAACGGTGATCATTGGGAAGTGCAGTAGGAAATCAGGGATGTCCAAAAGGCTAGAATTGGAGGAACGCAGGAATCTCTGAGGATTGGAGGAGGTCATGGAGGGATTTGAAAACAAGGATGATAATTTTAAGATTGAGGTGTTGCAGGACTGAGAGCTAGCGTATGTCAGCTAGTGCAGGGGATTTGGATGAACGGGACTTGGTGTGAATTAGGATAAGAACAGCTGAGAGCAGCTGGGTTTTGGATACGCTCAAGTTTACGGGAGGTGGAAGATAGTAGGCTGGCCAGGAGAACATTGGAATAATTGGGTCTGGAGGCTTAAAAAAAATATATAGTTAAGAGTTTCAACAGCAGATTAACTGAGACAGGGATGGAAATGGATGATGTTGCAGAGGTAGAAGTAGTTGATCTTGGTAATGGAGAGGATATGGGGTATAAAACTCACCTGAGACTCAAATAGGACGCCAAGATTGCAAATAGTCTAGTTTGGATCCAGTAGCCTCGGAGAGGGATGGAATCGGTGGCTGGGCAATGGATTTATGCTGGGACCACAGCTGTTCACCGGTGGATGTCACAGAATTACACAGTGGGCAGAATTTAGCCCTCGATAGGCGGGGGGGCCCCACTGGCTTGGCGGCGGGCGGGCAGCCGAACTCTGCCGCCGAAACGGGCCCCACCGACATTTTGAGTGGGCGGGCCAATTAAGGCCCGCCCAACGGGCTGCTCGATGAGAAGCACTATGCACTTCCTGTGCAGGGGGGGTGGGAGGGATTCCCCAACTGGTAAAGTGTGCTCTTTCGCGCAGGCCTGCGAAAGAGCGCACTGCTCCCCGAGACTAAGTGCTGTCTCAGGGAGATTGGTGACAGTTTAAAAAACATCAAAAATAGCAAAATAAAAAAATTATTAACATGTCCCCCTCATGTGACAATGTCACATGAGAAGAGACATGTTAATAAATATTACATAAACTTTATTAACGATTTTTTAAACAGACATGAAACCTCATCCCGTCAGTGGATGAGGTTTCATGTTTTTTCTCCTTCCCACCGGGGCTCCTGGCCTGCCTGCCAGCCTTAAGGTTGGACGGGCAGGGCCTTTAATTAGCTTAATTATCCTGTCAATGGCCTCAATTGGCCATTGACAGGTTGGCGGGCGGACAGCTGATTTTGCTGTCCGCCCGCCTTCCTGAATATTTAAATGGGGCGGAATGACATTGGGGATTCCTCCCGACGTCATCCCGCGTCATTTTCCCATCGGCGATCGGGCCCCGCCCCCAAATCGCTGACAGAAAACTTCTGGCCAGTGCAGAAGAGGCCCTTTGGCCCATCGAGTCTTCACCAACACGTGAGAAACACCTGACCTACCTACCTAATCCCATTTACCAGCACTTGGCCCATAGCCTTGAATGTTATAACATGCCAAGTGCTCATCCAGGTACTTTTTAAAGGATGTGAGGCAACCCGCCTCCACCACCCTCCCAGGCAGTGCATTCCAGACCGTCACCACCCTCTGGGTAAAAAAGTTTTTCCTCACATCCCCCCTAAACCTCCTGCCCCTCACCTTGAACTTATGTCCCCTCATGACTGACCATTCAACTAAGGGGAACAGCTGCTCCCTATCCACCCTGTCCATGCCCCTCATAATCTTGTACACCTCGATCAGGTCACCCCTCAGTGTTCTCTGTTCCAACGAAAACAACCCAAGTCTATTCAACCTCTCTTCATAACTTAAATGTTTCATCCCAGGCAACATCCTGGTGAATCTCCTCTGCACCCACTCCAGTGCAATCACATCCTTCCTATAATGTGGCGACCAGAACTGCACACAGTACTCCAGCTGTGGCCTCACCAAGGTTCTATACAACTCCAACATGACCTCCCTACTTTTGTAATCTATGCCTTGATTGATAAAGGCAAGTGTCCCATATGCCTTTTTAACCACCTCACTAACATGCCCCTCCGCCTTCAGAGATCTATGGACACACACGCCAAGGTCCCTTTATTCCTCAGAACTTCCTAGTGTCATGCCGTTCATTGAATACTTCCTTGTCAAATTACTCCTTCCAAAGTGTATCACCTCACACTTTTAACGGTTAAATTCCATCTGCCATTTAACTATCCTGTCTATATCTTCCTGTAGCCCAAGACACTCAACCTCACTGTTAACAACCCGGGCTATCTTTGTGTCATCCGCAAACTTACTAATCCTCTCTCTCTCTCTCTCTATCTCTCTCTCTCTCTCTCTCTCTCTCTCTCTCTCTCCCCCCCCCCCCCCCCCCCCCCATAATCATCTACGTTGTTTATATAAATGACAAATAATAGGGGACCGAGCACAGATCCCTGTGGTACGTCACTGGACACTGGCTTCCAGTCACTAAAGCATCCTTTTGTCATCACCCTCTGTCTCCTACAACTAAGCCAATTTTGAATCCACCTTATCAAATTACCCTGTAACCCTGTATCCCATGTGCATTTGCCTACTTTATAAGTCTCCCATGTGGGACCTTGTTAAAGGCTTTGCTGAAATCCATATAAACTACATTAACTGCACTACCCTCATCTACACACCTGGTCACCTCCTCAAAAAAATTCAATCAAATTTTTTAGGCATGACCTCCCTCTGACTATCCCTGATCAAACCTTGTCTCTCCAAGTGGAGATAGATTCTCTCCTTCAGAATTTTCTCCAATAGTTTCCCTACCACTGATGTGAGACTCACTAGTCTGTAGTTCCCTGGCTTCTCTCTACAACCCTTCTTAAATAGCGGAACCACATTAGCTGTTCTCCAGTCCTCTGGCACCTCCCCCGTGGCCAGAGAGGAATTAAAAATTTGGGTCAGAGCCTCTGTGATCTCCTCCCTTGCCTCCCTCAGCAGCCTGGGACACAAATCGTCCGGACCTGGAGATTTGTCCACTTTTAAGCCTGCCGACACCTCCAATACCTTGTCAATCCCTATATCAATTTGCTCAAGAACCTCGCAGTCTCTCTTTCCAAGTTCGATACCTTCATCCTCATTCTCTTGGGTGAAGATGGATGTGAAATATTTGTTCAACACTCTACCGATGTCCTCTGGCTCCACCCATAGGTTGTCCCCTTGGCTTCTGATGAGCCCTACTCTTTCCCTGGTTATCCTCTTCCCATTGATATACTTGTAGAATATCTTGGGATTTTCCCTACTAAAGCCAGGGCTTTCTTATACCCCCTCTTTGCTCTCTTAATTGCTTTCTTAAGCTCCACCCTGCACTTTCTGTACTCCACTAATGCCTCCGCTGATTTGCTTCCCTTGTACCTGCTAAAAATCTCTCTTTTCCTTCTCATCGTACCCTGAATATCCATGGTTCTCTGGGCTTGTTTCTCCTTCCTATCACCCTTGAGGGAACATGTTGAGCCTGTACCGTCCCCATTTCCTTTTTGAATGCCCCCCGCTGCTCAATTTCTCCTCAAGTAGCTGTCCCCAGTCTACCTTGGCCAGATCCTGCCTTATTTTACTAAAATCCGCTCTTCCCCAATCCAAAACATTTTTTTGCAACTTGTCTATTTCTTTGTCCATAACGAGCTTAAATTATGCCATGTTGTCAGCCATCTATTCGGCTTCATTCCCCAGAATTAGGATGTGGTGTATTTGGATTTTGTGGTGGGGACTGAAGATGGTCTCATTATTTACATATCCATTTTCTTTTGAAAAGAGATAAAGCAATATTAAGTACTTTTGATGGGAACTCTTTTTGTACACCTGGTGCTTGGCATGGGCAGGAAAATGTCGCTGGTCTTTTATTCCCTTGTTTTGTTTGTAGTATAACCATAGGTCTTGGATTACTTTTTTCACTCTTGAGATAGCTGCTGTCCTCCAATTCTGGCCTCTTGAGCAACCTTGATTTTCATTGCTCCACAATTGGTGACCATGCCTTCAGCTGACTGGGCCCCAAGTTCAAATTCCTAAACTTTTTGCCTCCCTTCTTTCCTCCTTTTTAAGATATTCCTTAAAAGCTGCCTTTTTGTTTTAGAAATAAAAACAGAAAATGCTAGAAATACTGTGCAAGTCTGGCAGTGGAGAAATAACCAGAGTTAATCTTATTGCTGAGTGGTGATGAAGAGCTTATGAAAAGAATACAAAGGCTTCAGCTTGTCAATAGCCATATTGATTTACAACCTTTGTTGCACCTCCTCCCATAGCACTTTGCATTGCCTGTGTTTACTTTGCAGATAGTGGTAATGTTGCCATTGTTGAGACACTTGGGAACCACAAACTTTGATGCTTGCTGCCTTCAAGTACCATACCAGTCCAATTGGGAGCTTGTATTGGTAGTCGAATCTGAAGCAGTTTAAGTTGGGCTACAAGCTGAAGTGTCAACTTCTTACACTTGCACTCTTGCCTGTAATTCAGAAAGCTTTTGGTTCAAGCTCTACTCCAGGACTTAAGTACTGTAGGATTTTTGCATTGTTAGAAATTTTTGAAAAAAAAACTTTAAACTGAGGCCAGTTAGGGTGGACATAAAAATCCCATGCAATATTTGAGAAATGGTAGGAGGGTTTTACCAATGTCCTGACAAAGTCTATCCTTCATTGTCCATACTAAAACAGATCAACAGATCATTTAGCTAATTGGTGTTTGTGGGAACTTGCTGTCTGCAAGTCAGCTGCTGTGTTTGGCAACACAACAACAGTATCTACACTTCAAAAGCAATTAATTGGCTGTGAAGTTTTTTGGGGCATCAAGTTAAAATGTTAACACAAATGGGTTATTTCGTGACCTAGATTGTTTGCTATCAATTCGATTCTACCCTATCCTCATAACTTATGTTTGAGTTGTGGAGTCCTTCTTCTAAGCAGTTCTCTGAAACTTCTGCACTAAATCAGTGACCCATTCCTCGTCAGTGGGTAAAGCAAAAGGAAGTGGATGCGCTCTTAAGAGAGAAATAAACAAGTACTGTTAAGGTCATAAGTATAGTTAGTTTGATATGTAAATTCTTTGGCTGGTTTCATTGCAGAATTCTGAATACAAGTTTAAATGTCGACTGGAAAAAGTGTCTGGCCTTGGTATCCATGAACCTTTTCCATTTTATTTACAGCATAATAGACAGTTTCAAGGTTGATTCTTTCTGGATATTGCCTGATATACTTGTGAAAACTAGAACACAAATTTCAGTAAAAATGAATACATGCAGATTAAACTAAGGAACTTCTGTTTTGTGTTTGTGCTGTGCTCACTATTGGGAAATGGACAAATGTGGTCGAACCTGAGCTAGTTCTTCATATTGGGTGGCGACCACTAATGATCATTTGTAAGAGATGTGACCAGGCAGATGAATTAGACCTGCAATTTCCATTGTAATTTGCTGTTAATGACTACCTCATGTAATCTAAATCAACTAAATTCTTGTCCTGGAGCTGGAATATCTCCTTCAAAACTGCAACAGTAATGATGATGCTCAGTGTCACTTTTATTGGGGAGAGGAGAAGCTGAAATGCCCCTTTTGGGGAAGGGGTGAAGAAACCATGGGAGCTAACCTTGAGTACTGTTTTGTGAGCCCTTTTCTGTAGGCACCAGGTCAGGTGCATTTGGGGAAAGGGTTTAAAATAAAAAGGATAACTTTCTCAAATACTCCCTTTTAAGAAGTTTTCTTTCAAAATACAAACGCAGTTTTCAGTGTAACATTAAATATACTGGTTCAGCCTCAACTGGAGCATTACATCCAATTCTGGATGCCATGTTTTAGGAAGGATGTGCAGGCATTGGAGAGGATGCAGAAAAGATTTTATCAGAATGGTTCTGGGGATCAGAGACTTCAGTTATATGGATACATTGGTGAAGCTGGAGCTGTTCTCCTTAAAGAAAAGAAAGTTGAGAGGAGATTTGTTAGAGGTGCTTAAAATCCAGAGGGGGACGCGCAGAGCAGATAGGAGAAACTGTTCATGTTGGCGAAAGGGTTGAGAACCAGAGGATACCGATTTAAGGTAATTGGCAAAAGAACCAGAGGCATCATGAGAAAAAACTTTTTGCACCAAGTGGTTAGGAACTAGAATGTACTGTCTGAGAGTGTGGTGGAGGCAGATTCAATTATGGCTTTCAAAAGCAAATTGGATAAATACTCGAAGAGAGAAAATTTGCAGGGCTGTATGGAAAGTGCGGAGAGTGGGGCGAGCTGAATTGCTGTTGGAGAGCTGCCACGGATACAATGGGCCGAATTGCTTCCTTCTGTGCTGAAACAATGCTGATTTTTAAAAAATGTGTCTGTTCTTATGATTTTTCTGCAATACTCCTTATCAAGTGGCTTCTTTTTTTCTTCATTTGTGTAGCTTGGCTGAGGACCTGCCTAAACAGGAGCAGGAGGAGGAAGAGGAGGAGGAGATGGAGATTTCAACCAGATCAAGAGGTGAGCAAAAAAAAAAATCTTTGCATCTTGTGCTTGTCTTCCCCATCTACAGTGATGGATACTTTATCTGACTCCATACTATTGAAGTCATATCTTTAATGAAGATCATTGACCATGGGCTGTATATGTGGCTAAGTAGTTTTGTGTGTATTCTAGTTTTATAATTCTCACCTCTTGTTTTCAAATCTCTTTATTGCCTTGCCCTGCCTTGGCTCTGTAATCTTCATAACTTCCATTCAGAGGGTGCTGGGAATCGGGAAGTCGCTGCCTGAAAACGTGGTAGAAGCAGAAACCCTCATAGCATTTAAAAAATAGTTTGATGCACATTTGAAGTCTGATAATCTACACAGCTGTGAACCAAGAGCTGGAAAGTATGATTAGACTGCATGGCTACTTGTCAGCCAGTGCAGACACCTTTGGCTGAATGGCCTCCTTCCAATCTGTAAATTTCTGTGATTTTTTTCGATGTTTTTTTTAACTCAAATCTTTACGTGCTTCCAATTTTTCCCATTTTCATTGCTCCACCATTTGCAGCCATGTCTTCAGGTCCCTAATCCTCTTCTCCTTTCTGCCACTCTCTAACCCATTCCTTAAAACCTACCATGCTTTTGGCCACGTGTCCTAATATTTTCTTGTGCAAATTTTACTTGATAATTGCTCCTGTAAAGTGTCTTTTGACCTTTTACTACTTTAAAGGCACTATATAAATGCAAGTTGTTGTTTAATCTGAATTTAGTTTTTGAAACCAGGTTTGTTTGGTCTCGGGTATAGCTTCCTTTTCAGCCTTGGTCAGATCAACACTAAGAACTACTTTTTTATGCATATCCCTCCTTTGTCTACTATTTCATTGAATGTCTCTATTATGGCCAAGTGAGGTTATTCCTCTCTCTGTTTCTTCCTTAAATATAGAAATCTATAGACTGCAAATGCTAATGTTTTCAAGTTTTGTATTTAATATAGCTTCAAACACTGACTAACCCACAACTAGTCTGACTAAGATACTAGCAGCAAAGGCACAAATGCTCGATCTCTAGAACAAAAACAGAAAATACTGGAAACATTAAGCAGATTGTCTGAAAAGAACAGATAAGGTGGCATTTTTGATGACCTGCTGTAAGATTGCAGTATTTTCTGTTTTTGTGGGTCACTACCATATGAATGCATAATAAGTTTGTAAGAAAGTCCCTTCTCTTGTATTTTAAATTACCAAGTAAATTTAATAAGGTGGCCTCAGTTAAATTGCAAAAGAGAAGATTTTCAGATGAATATGTTCAGTGCTGTGCGCTACACAACACAATAGCGAAAGCAGTCCATGCCTCTACGCAGCAAGATCAAGACAACATTCGGACTTGAACGAATAAGTGGCAAATAGCATTCAGGGCACACAAGTGCCAGGCCATGACCAACAAAAGAGAATCTAACCACCTCCCATTGACATTCAATGGCTTTATTTTTATCAAATTCCCCGCCACCTGGACATCACCATCGACCAGAAACTTAACTGGAGCAGCCATATGAATACTGTAGATAGAAGAACAGGTCAGAAGATGGGTATTCTGATGTGAGTAACTCACCTCCCAACTCCCCAAAACGTTTCACGTCTTCAAGACACAAGAGAGATTGGAGAAGATGGAATATTCTCCACTTGCTTGAATGAGCACAGCTCCAGTAACACTCAAGAAGCTTGACGCCATCCAGGGCAAAGCAGCCTGCCTTATTGGCTCTCCATTCATTACTTTAAACGTTCACTTCCCCCATCCAGTTGATAGTTTGTAAAGGAGTTGGGTTTGGCCACCACGCTTCACCAATCAGAATGATGTTGAAACAGGGTATGGTACTGAGCTAGCAATTCAGAGGTTGGGAAAGAAACATGTGCATTTATTTAGCACTTTTCACAACCTCAGGATGTCCCAAAGCACTTTGCAGTCAATTAGGGGCTTTCAAAGTCACTTTGGCCATTCTGTTTCCTGCAGTACAGTTTGTGCACAGCAAGCTCCCATAAATAGCAACGAGAAATTTCTGTATCATTCGATTTTTTTTTTTTAAGTGACAGGATAAATATTGGCCAGAGCTGGGGAGAACTATTCTGTTCCTCAAACAACACGAAGCTATGTGGGAATGTAAGCTGTGACACAAAGGTTGCAAAGAGATATAGGCTGGTTAAGTGAGTAGACAACAAGGTGACGGATGGAGTATAATATGGGGAAGTGTGAGGTTATTCACTTTGGTAGAAGAACAGAATTTTATTTTTAAAGTGTGAAACTCCTAAATGTTGATATTCAGAGGGATTTGGGTATACTCGTACAAGGAACACAAAGTTAGCATTTAGGCCTAGCAAGCAATTAGGAAGGAAAATGGCATGTTGGCCTTTATTGCAAGGGGATTTGAGTACAAGAATAAGGAAGTCTTGCTACAGTTGGTGGGCTTTGGTGAGATGACAGCTGGAATACTGTGCACAATTTTGGCCTCCATATCCAAGGACGGATATACTTGCCTTGGAGGTGGTAGGATTTCTGGGGTGAGGGGGTCGTCCTATGATGAGAGGTTGAGTAAATTGGGCCTATTATACTCTGGAGTTTAGAACAATGAGGGGTGATCTCATTGAAACATTCAAAATTTTGCTGGGGCTAGACAGGGTAGACACTGAGTGATCATTTCCCCTGGCTGGGGAATCTAAAACACAGGGGTACAGTCTCAGGAAAAGGGGTCGATCATTTAGGACTGAGAAGAGGAGAAATTTCTACACTCAGAGGATTGAGAATCTTTGGAATTATCTACCTCAGAGAGTTGTGGATCTCCATCATTGAATGTATTCAAAACTAAGATCGATAGATCTTTTTTATCTCTAAGAGAATCGCGGGATAGAGGGAGCGGGAAGGCAAGTGGAGTTTAAGCAGAAGATCAGCCATGCTCCATTGAATGGCAGATAGGCTGGGGGAGCTATATGGTCTACTCCTGCTCCCATTTCTTATGAATGAATGCCACTGGCGCACTATGGCTGCAGCTTGCGCCATCTATGAGACATGCTGCAGCAACTTACCAAGGCTGCTTCAACAGCAGCTTCCAAACCTATGATTTCATTTGCCTAGAAGAACAAGGGCAACATGCACACGGGAATACCACCATCAGTTTCCCTCCAAGTCACAAACCATCCTGGCTTGGAAACATATTGCAGTTCTTCATCGTTAGTTGGCCAAAATCCTGGAACTCCCTACCTAACAGCACTGCGGGCGCATCTACACCATATGGACTGCAGTGGCTCAAGACACCATATTTTCAAGGGCAGTTAGGGACCAACAGTAAATGCTGGTCTTGTCGGTGATGCTGACATCCCATGATCAACTAATACACATGTAAAATCATGAGAAATGTTTTTAATTTTTATCATGTTGAACAACATGGAATAGATTTAGAATATGTGGAATGTGGAAAGAGATCACTTTATTAATTTATTTGGCATTTAAAAATTGTATTTATGGAGCAAAAATAGCTTTTAGGATTATTGGCCTGAATTTTTTGGATAGTGGGGTCTTGCTTCCTGCCACCCAAAGAATTGGCAGGGAACACACCCCATCGACTGAGTGCCCCGCAGCCATTTCACGCTCGAATGAGTGTCAGTTGGCTGCAGGTGGGACTTCCACCCCTCACTCTGGAGGAAATCCTGCTTTAGAGAGCTGCCGGACAATCTGATTGGCTGATACCTCTCTAGTCCCTGCAGTGACAGCGCAGGCAAGTGGAGGCCCAGGTAAGTTGAAAGGGTCTGGGTGAGGGGGAGTGGGTAGGGAAGGCCTGGGGGGTGCGAAGCCTCTGGGGAGGGGGGTCTCGCGGGAGAGGCCAGGGGGAAGGGAGGTCTGGAGGCCACCGGACCTTAAGGGGGTGGCGGGGGTGCCCCCAGTCAGAAGGGATGACTTGATTTTGTATTGAAAAAATATGCTGAGTCATATCTTGGAGCAAGTGTTTAGCATTCCTAGTACTTCGTATCTTCCCCTCAAGTCACTTTTTTTCCTTTTTCCTGGGAATGCCATTAAGGCTAATTTGTTCTCCGAATGCAAATTTGAGGGTCAATTGCAATATCTTATCTTCACTTCCTCAATCCCTGATTTTAATTTTGGAATATTTAACAGCTGAATGCTGGAAGTATTAATTACATGAAACAAAGCCAGGTTACATTTTGTAAGTTTTGGTCTTGGAAATGGAAAGATGATTTGTACCACATTGCAGAATTGAAGTTGCAGCAATGAAATATGTAAGGCTGTAGCTTAGTGACATTCAAGTTTGGCTGTAGAAATGATTCACACATGCCTCATTGCTAGCCTTATATTTAAAAAAAAGTTCCAGACCTCAAAAAGGTGCATGCTTTGTACTTGTTCTGTCATGTTTTAATTCTCATCCAATTTATACCTATTATATTACCAAGTGTATATATAATATGGAAATATAATGAAGATGAATCTGCACTGTGTATTTTAGTATTTTCAATTGGAAACAAAATTAGATTTTGTATCCTGTAAGGTGGGAAATGTTTATGGGCAATAGATTTTGGCAATTTGATGAAATATAAATTCCTTTGCCTTTAATCTCATAGTTTAAGAGAGCTCGGGTTTAAGATGGAGGTTGCTGCTTTGTTGCATTTTAGTTTAGAAGACAGGATACACCAAGCAAGGTTGTTAATTAAGAAGATAGTTATGATGAAGGTGCTTTGATCTAATGTGAAATTGTATTGTTCACGTCAAGGGCTTCAACGGATGCTAGAGATCCAGCTGATATGTTTTGAAACATCTTATCCACATTGCATTGGATAATCCTTGTGATAACGGTGCCTTTGAGTGATTGATGGCGCCGTCTTGAAAAGACTGAAGCATAAAACAAAGCAGTGTTTTCAGTGGTCCACAGTTCTGGCAAGAATGCATTCAGGCTCTGGATCTAGAATGCCATGAATTTTGGGCAGAATTTCCTGTGTATTTTCACTTTAAGAGGATATATTAGCCCCTTCTGAATAGTTTCCAATTTCCTCATAGAATTTTACAGTACCAATTACAGAAGTATTGTACTGTTTAGCAGTTTCTGTTTTTTTTTTGCTTCAGTGTATTTTGTTTCTCAATAAATACTAGATACGCCATACAAAGTGGTCTCATGGTATGTTATTTGATTATCTGAGGTGATAGGAGAAATCATCATCTCTTCTCCAGGTAGCATCCTTGATTGTTCGAGGATCGGCAAATCACAGCATAAGCCATGATTGTATTACAGGGCAGGGCAAGGAGGCAGGCCGCAAGTCTACTTCAGCCAGA
This sequence comes from Cetorhinus maximus, assembly GCF_964194155.1. NCBI lineage: Eukaryota > Metazoa > Chordata > Chondrichthyes > Lamniformes > Cetorhinidae > Cetorhinus > Cetorhinus maximus. Next base: position 16,176,927 of record NC_135891.1, read on the forward strand.
ACGGGGATCAAACGCTGCAGTTTTGGCATTATTCTGAACCCCACACTAGCCGTCTAGCCAACTGAGCTAACCAGCCTCATGATAGGAGACATGGTGGTCTTCTAAATCTTGTTCAGTGAGCAACTCAGTGATTGTGATTAATTGTTAGATCTGTGTTATGTTTACCTGAATAGAGTGGAGAATAAAGGCACCAATTTCAGTCTGTAGACTTCTTTTGTCTGTTTATGGAAGCTGTCATCTAGCTATTTAACACAAGTAAATATATTAGTAGGAAGGAAACTGTTACACCCATTTTCAATCGGTGTACTTCTAAGCCACATATACACAAAGGTTGGGCAGATCCCTTTTCAAATAACTAAGGGTTTAAGATAGACGTTTTCTCTTTGTTGCATTTCAGTTGGGAAGACAGGATGCACTATACAAACCAAGCAATGTTGATGATTAGGAAGAATGTTAAGATGAAACGCTTTGATCTAAAATGTAAATTGTATTGTTCACAAACGGCTTCAACAGATTCTAGGGACCTGTTAATTTACTTGGAATGCTTCAGTTTTGTGCTATGATCTTTGATTGGCTAGAGACTGGTTTTAGGATCGCCCAATTCATTTCACTCAGAGACAATGCAGCTGTCAGTTAGCCATTTATTTCTCTGGGTTGGATTGAAACTTGGGTTCCAGAGATGAGTGGTCGTTAGATGAAGTCACTGGGTTTGCCATGTCATAGACTCATGGAGCCATTTCAGTACAGAATGAGCCATTTGGCTCATCGAGTCAGTGCCAGCTCTCTTTAGCGCAATTCCAGTCAGCCCCATTCCTCTGCTCTATCCCTGAAGCCCTGCAAGTTTATTTCCCTCAAGTGCCCATCCAATTTTTGAAATTATTAATCATTTCCGATTCCACCGCCCTAGTAGGCAATGAGTTCCACTCAATGCATACAAAAAAAATTCTTCTTTGCATCTCCCTGCATTTCTTACCAATTACCTTAAACCTGTGTCCACTAATCCTTGTACTATTAGTGAATGGGTACAGCTTTTCTTTGTCTATCTCATCTAAAGCTGTCATAATCTTGTAACACCTCTATCAAATATCTCCTCAATTTCCTTGGCTCCAAAGAGAACAATGCAGCTTCTCCAACCTAACCTAACCTCGTGGCTAAAGTCCCTCATTTCTGGAACCATTCTGGTGAATCTTCTCTGCACCCTCCCAAGACCCTCACATCCTTCCTAAAAGCGCGGTGAACTGAACTGGATGCAATACTCTGGTGGTGGCCTAACCAGTGCTTTATAAAGGTTCGGCATAACTTCCTACTTTCGTACTTGATAACTGTATTTATGAATCCGCAGACCCAATATGCTTTATGAATTACTCTGTCAATATACCCTACTGCCTTCACAGATCTATGATGTATCTCCAAGACTCTCTGTCTCTGCACGTTCTTTAGAACTGTGCCATTAAGTCTATTTAGCTCATCTTTATCCCTTCTGTCCCTTGCACCCATATTGTTATACAATGTATTTGTCTTCTTAACTGTCTCTAACCTAAGTGTTTTAAGATTTTTTTCCCCAGTGAAATTGCAGTCACGTTGAGCTGCAAGTGATATGGACTAAAACGTTTATGCATAATAGGATGGGGAGAGAACTTCAAAATTGTGAACATGCTTTATAATAGCAGTCGCTATTAAATAAGCTCTTTCTTCCACTGGCCACTAGCATTGGATAATGTTGAAGAAAATCACTAACTTGACACAAAATGTAGGAAGAATGAGGACTGTAGTTCAGATGCAATGAATGCTCTAATGTAGTTTATTGTCCCAAAATAGAAAACCACTTTTCCTCACATTCACAAAAATCCTCTAACTATGGATCTAGCCTCTTAAAGCAAAGATCCAAGACTACTTTGAATGCTGACCTACAGTGTGTTGGGATCCACAACAGGATTAGTTGCTAAATTTGGCTGAGTCATTGTTGGAGTTGCTGAGGAGGAGTCTAATGAGTACTCACAAGGAGAGAATGCTTTGGGCTACTCGTGACCATTTCCTTGCAGACAGACAATGTTCTCTGGGTACATGCCATCTCTTTGTTTATATAACATGATTAATTGTTGAATTGCGTTCTAAAAGTCAGACTAAATAGGAGGACTATTGGAGCTTCAATCACATTGGCCTGCATTTTACAATAGGAATAAATGTGAGATTATCAGTGCTCACTATTATCGAGGAGTAAATTGGACAGAAACTGCCAACATCTGCACATGGTGCGATTAAAAGCAAAAATCAGGAAGTTGCTGTCCAATTCTCCCTGCTCCTCCAGAAGCTTTGTTGTAACAGCAACTTACCAAGAAACTTGGTGTTTAAACACACTGATTGTGAAGTTGCAGCACTAATCCACTGGATACCTACTAAACACTTGAAAAACCTAGGGCTTACCCATTCAAATGTAAGTGAATTTTTTATTGTATGACTTTTAATTACTACCAAAAACTCCTCTGACACCGAAAATTTATTTTTTCCAAGCAGGGGCTCTCATTCCTTTAATTATTCTTGGAGATTTAAAGACTTTTTCATGTTTCCTTTCCATCTCTTTTAATCCTTCTCTCAAGTCCAATCTTCACATATTTTTCTTTCAATGCATGCTTTTACAACTAATCAAATAACCTAACTTGCATTTCCTGGTTTAGACTCTGCACAACTCAGTAAGGATTGTTCAATTTGATTTGTTGAAGAGGCATACTGTTGCTTGCCCTGTTCACACAGGCCCTGTTTGCACATGTCCTGGATCCCCTGTAGAGGGTGCCATTTTGTATCAGCCTCCTATTGACAGTAGATTACCGTTCAAAAACTCACAAATCTGTAAGCTTAGCAAAATTTGAGCGAAGTTTGTTTCCCAATGACCATAAAATCAAGGCCAATGTTGACTACTGTTTTGTAAGTACACTGTTTACAAATCGGAGAAGTAACTCAGCCTAATAAACCCATCCTTTCTGTGTAAGTCAACCCTCTTTAGATCGTCTCCCCATATTTTTCAATTATGGGTGGGATTTTCTGGCCCCACTGCCTTAGGTTCCTCTGCGGCAGGTGCTGCAAGCCAGCCAGAAGTCCGTTGACTTCATCAGGGCTGGAAAATTCTGGCCATATCCCTCTCTCCAGTCTTGTAACTGCTCTCAGAACTTATTTCTGCCCACACCATTACATAGGCTTTTCATGGTAACTTAGTCCACAGTCTATTGTCCTTCAGGTGAAAAAGATTTGCTTAACTTCACTTTGTAACTTACTAATTTTTTGCCTTGCACCTCTGGATATTTGAAGCCATGACTGTGGTTAGCAATATCCAAGCAAGATACTATTTCCTTTTGCACAATGGTAAGTGATAATTAAATGCTTCTATGTTCCACTAATGGTTTTGCCACTGTTTTTGAGTGTCCTGAGATTTGTTTTATATGCCTGCTAGCATCCTAAGATGTGAGGGGTAAATGGGAAGCCCTGTATGTTTTTTTTTGTTAGTAGATTGTATAAAAATACGTGGGACATTGAAAGAAACTTGTTTCGGGCTCCACAAATGCAAAAGGAACCATCCAAATGTATGACTCACGACAGGTGTCTGATGCTGTTTTTCTTTAGTGCATCTCACTAATTTTGTCAGCACAGATATGTTTGTCCGAATGGATGATGCTTTCTTAGTTTGTAATGATTTGAGTTTATTTTTCAGACCCTGGTTCTGCAGAACGTGCAGGACTGAAAAGAAAGCAACTTAGCCCTCAGCCATCTTCAAATGGACATTCCCCACAAGATGAATCATTGAGTCCCATTAAAAAGAAGAAGAAACCTGGCTTAGCTAATTCGAGTAAAGAGCAGGTATAGTAACATATGAGTCTGTCTAATTCATGTTTTGACATTTGGTGATTTTTTTTTTTAATCAAGCTGCATTATCCCACAATTATTTAATGGTTAATCTTTTGAAATTGGTGAAGAAACGCAAATAAAAATTTGAACATATATACAAGAAGAAAAATGAGCCCATCTAAGCCCATCAATCCTAATTTGAAACCACCTCCCAAACCACCCAATCTCCTAGAAGAAGATTAACAAAAAATATTCTGAGATTGACTAAAGTGATCAAGCAAAGCTCTAGGAGGTCGTAGTAGCTAATAACTTCCCAGAACCACAATTAACTAACACTTTCCCCCTAGAACTAGAAATCCCCTCTTGCTCAGAGATTTGGCAAATTTCTCTTCAAAGGACTTTGTAGCAATTTTATCCATTCCATGTTTTGAGAGTTTGTTCCCCACAACTAATTAAATGATTAAATCAGAAATGTAATGCATTAATTGAACTAATCTAGCTGCATGTCTGGATTTGTCAACTTTTCTTCTTGTCATTTATAGCTATATAAAATAAAACCTGGTAAAAAGAGTTCTGTAGCTACTGTTCTACTCTTGAGCTTTTGTTAGTTATTCATTAAGTGCAGCAATTTCTGCCTAAAAGTGCCAATTTAAGAACAGGGCACTTATGAAATTTTCAAAAGCTAGAAATACTGAAGCAGGAAACTCTTTCAGCAGAAAAGGAAGAGGATAATCCATGATTGTGGAAAATTGCAGGACCATATGCTGGTTTTCATAGTCTGTTCCTTCTTTCATCAGTGAGTAACATTTCTCTATTCAGGCTGAAAGCATGCATTCCCCTTTTTAATTAACTTTAAAGTTTTTGCAGACATTTCCTCCACTTCATATTGGGTTAATGGATCACCACATTGACTTCCGTGCTCTGCACACTTTGTACAAAGGTTGAAATTTTGTCATCAATCATCCAGTTTAGTATTGAACTCAGCAATATCCAGGATACTTTGCATAATTAGAAACTAGCCATGACATAATCTGAATTATCTGGTCGATGACTATTATGTGAGGGCTTTTTAAGGCAATATTAAACTGGCTATTGCTAGATTACAATGTACTTTAAGTTATGGCACAAAATCCAAATTGCCAGCAGACTTTATTGTAAGTTACTTGAGCCCCAAAGTTAATTTAGAAATGTGCTGCAACTACCACACACAAATTTTAAACTTTTCAAGCTTCAGTACATTTTTAATCCCCCAAAATTAGTGAAATAGTAGTCACTCTTTGAAGTTTGTTTCTGTCAATAAATGCTTTTTGTGTTTTGATAGCTTTGCTGTACTGGCATTTAATTAATGAAATTGACATTTATTAGCTTGTCTCACCTTGACAAATCAAAGTTTGATTTAATTGCAACCCTGAGTTACTTAGGTTTTAAAGACCCTGTGAGTAATAAAGGAAAAAGTATGTGTTCCTGGAGCTTTCAACAAGTTAGAAAACAGCAACTCTGCAAAGATCAACTCCCAGTCATATTGCTTCATTTTGTCTCGAGCATCATGTTTTTCAGTGTTTTAACAAAAATCAGTACAATGGAAATAGATTATGAATATCAAGATATCTACTTTTTAAGTCTGAAATACTAGATTTTTTTAAATAAAGACTTCTAACAGCCAACTGCTTGGATTTAAAATAAGTCTGAAACTATGTGGCTAAGACCTTGGACATCAGTGTGGTGAACCTCATTATTCTTCATTTGTCGAATGGCTGACAGATGACTTCCAAAGTTTTGAGGCATTTGGGCAGTTGTGCTTTTGTTAATTGGCTTCCAAATCTACATCTAACAAATCTTTTTTGATCCATTTCTCATTACTATTAAAGATTACCATTAAAAAAAAATGGTATAATGCAGCTTTTAATTGATAACGTTTTACATTTAGTAATGTTTTGTCCTCTACTTGTGTCATGATAAAGTCAGAGTGGCATGTTTACCAGTCCTTGTAATTGTTTTAGCTATTAGTTCTGCAATCATTAATCTTCTTGCTTTTTGTAAAGGTGCTAGGTAACTTTCTCAGTATTTCCTAAACTGTACCTGTTTATCATACCCGTTTGTGTTCTTTAGACACAACACTATGCATGTGACATGTTGGAAGGTGGTCCATCAATGAATTAGTTTCTTTCTAAATTGAGACTGAGACTCCACTGATAATGCACACCCAAAAACAATGACAGTAACACACAACTTGGGTGTCCTATTCTGATCTGATGCCGAAGTTAATTAAAGTTAACTGGTATGAGGCCCCTGTCATGAAGCACACACACACTAGTAGTTTTGAATGGGCTGCATCTGAGTTCAAACTTGCATATTAAAAGCTCTCAACTGGTTAATTTGGATGGGTGGACTGGAATCTTAACACTTTTTTTCATGGAGATGTCCTTAGTTATGAGGGAATGAATAAAAATTAGCAGCTGGAGAACAGGGCTCTGCACATGTAACTAAGCATACCTGTACGAAGCTTCTTTGCGGCTGGTCACTGAGATCTATAGCTGGTCACTATAGCTCCAGTCTGCTAGCTGTGCATCATATTTCATAAGTACTTTTCTGAAACCTGTAATTGAAATGTGCCTACAACCTAAATTATATATCTTCCCCTCTGACTAGAAAAAGGGGTCATATCCAGTATTGATATTAACCTGAGATACAAGACCAAAGATGACTTTATTGATTCCAAATCCATGTTTGTCACTTTAAAAAGAAAATCACTGAAGTATCACTCTGCAGTTTTGTTTGTTTATACGGGCCAATGGCTATCACTGGCGTAGTTTAATCAATTTGATGTGGATGTGATGCCATATTCATAGTGCAATAATTCTCTCCTGCAAATATTGAATCTAAATCTTGTCTGTAACAACTTTAATTTACAATTTTACATTAACTGAACAAAGGTGAAAATTAGTGGCTGTTTGCGACTCATATTTCATTTTTGAGCTGTTTAAGTCTCGCTAGCCTAACCTCAATGACATGCTTACTGTTCAAAGTTCAGTATTCTTGCTTAATCTTTTGAGAAGCACAGTCTGGCTATTGTACCAAAATCTATACATACATATTTTAAAAATGTATCTTCATTTAAGAATTAGTTACTCCAGGGTCCCTAAATATTTATTCTGGACAATTCTAGCATTTTTCTTCTTCTCTACTTTCATTAGAAATTTAATACTATTTTATACAAGCTTCCTGACTTTGATTCTATTAGGATTTCTGTTCTAGTGAACATTAAATGCCCCTCAATAATATGAAAACTAACTAGGTTTTTTATTCTTTTCGCCAAATTTCTTACCTATTTTTTGCATTTGCTCGTGAGATGTGGGCGTCACTGGCTAGCATTTCTTGCCCATTGATCAGAGGGCATTTTTTTTTTAGAGTCAACCATATTGCTGTGGGCCTGGAGTCACATGTAGACCAGACCAGGTGAGGACAGCAGATTTCCTTCCCTAAAGGACATTAGTGAACCAGATGGGTTTTTACGACAAGCGACAATGGTTTCATGGTCATCATTAAAATTTTAATTCTAGGTATTTGTTAAATTCAAATTCCATCTGCTGTGGCTGGATTTGAACCCAGGTTCCCAGAGCATTAACCTGGGTCTCTGGATTACTAGTCCAGCAACAATACCACTACACCATCACCACTGCCTTCCCCCGTTAATTGAGTGGCCTGTCTGTAGCTCAATGAAATTCCCATTCCTAAGAGATTGAGTATCATTGGGATGCTTGAGAGGGCATGACATCTGTCATTCATGGCCAGCTATCTATGCATGGGCACTTCACAGAACCCGTCACATTATACCTGCTAAACAAGGATGACTGGTAGGCTTTAATATTTTTCCTCACTTGCTAGCCCAGGGGAGGTGAGGTAAATCAAAAACGAAGAACTTTGGCATATAATGCCAAAGAACTTCACAGCCAATTAGGTTCATTTGAAATAATGTAGGAAAATGTGTCAGTCAATATACACACAGTAAGGTCCTATAAACAGCAGTGAGATAAGTGACTTTAATCTTTTTAGTGGCATTGGTTGAGGAAGAAATGTTGGTTATGTTGGGATATTTGGAGAACTCCTGTGCTGCTCTTTGAATAGTGACATGGAATCTTTTACTTCTAACTGAACAGGCAGACAGAGTCCCAATTTAGCATCCCATCTGAAAGAAGGTACTACCGACAAAGCAGCACTCCCTCAGTACTGCATTGAAGTGTTTTACTAGAATGTGTGTTCAAGAGGAGTGGGCCTTGAATCCTCAACCTACTGACTCCGGTGAGAGTGCTACAACAGAGTCAAGGCTGAAAGATAAATTGTTGCCGTGGCTAAGATCCAACATAAACACAAGATCTCTCTTTCTTTTTAAATCAGAGATCAAATGTGGAACCTTGATGGTCAATGTTGCTCAATGTCCACTGAACTATTTGAAGCAGCTACTTTTTATTAAATTTTATCCAAACTTTTCAAGTATCTTGCACAAAAAAAAATCTTTGGTAAAATGTCTCCAAACTTAAAAATCTCCAACTTAACATTTTAGCACAAAATTCCAACCCAACTTTTATGGAAATATTTTGCCACTATCTTTGTTTATTTAATACGTATGACAAACTTCTCAGGTTTCAAAAGAAGAAAAAAATCCTTGTAATGTTGTTCGCCTGGAAAATGTCACATCTATTCCTGTGATAATTTTGTGGGGAAATGTACCATCAAATATGGTGCTAAGACATAAAGTCCAGGAAGAGCTCCAGATTACAAGCATGAGGCTTTAGCTGATTTCAACAGAGATCCCACTGAGGTTAGCAGCCACAGACAGGTGACCTTGAATTTGGAGACCGTTGATTTCCCCAAGGTGGTGCTGAGTGCTGAAGATACTCAGCAGATTACAGCTGTGGACTTTGATAGAAGCAACTGGAAGGAATCAGAGAATGAATGTCAAAAATGGGAGGAGGAATAGGCCATTCAGCCCTTCAAGCCTCCTCCAGTATTCAAATAAGATCATAGTTCATCTGATTGTGGCCTTAACTCCACGTTCCTACCTGCTCCCACCCCTGCATAAACCCTTGTAGATCAAGAATCCATCTAACTTCAGCTTTGAATATGTTCAATGACGCAGCCTCCACCTCTCTCTGGGATAGAGAATTCCAAAGACTAACGACCCTCCTGAGAGAAGAAATTCCTCTGAGCCTCCATCTTAAATGGGAAGTTCCTTGTTCTGAAATTGTAGCCACAAGTTCTATATCCCTCGATTAGAGGAAACAGCCCCTCAGAACCTTGTATGTTTCAATAAGATCTCCTCTCATTCTTCTAAACTTCACAATGTGTATAGGTCTAACCTGCTCAACCTTTCATCATAAGACAGCCCCTTCATCCCAGAAGTCAACCTAATGAATCTTTTTTGAACTGCCCCCAATGCAAGCATATCCTTCCTTACATAAGGAAACCAAAGCTGTATCTGAAAATCCAGATGTGGTCTCACCATCACCCTGTACAGTTGCAGCAAGACTTCCCTACTTTTATACTTCAACTCCCTTGCAGTAAAGGCCACCATTGCATTTCTTTCCTAATTACTTGCTGTACCTGCACATTAACTTTTTGTGATTCATGTACAAGGACACCCAAATTCCTCTGTACCACAGCATTCTGCAGTCTTTCTCCATTTAAATAATATGCTGCTTTCCTATTCTGCCTACCAAAGTGGACAACCTCACACTTTCCCACATTATACTCCATCTGCCCAATTTTTGCCCACTCATTTAACCTATCTATAATCCCTTTGCAGACAAGGAGAGTGGACTAATCACAAGCCACCTGACACTAACAAATCCTCTCGAGTTTAATCAGATGTGTTGACAAATGCGATTACACAGAAACAGGCCTGTAATGTTTCCAAAATACTTTCTTTGGAGTTTGTACTGTCAAATTGTAGTTGATTTCCTGAAATAGGAGTTTGCTCTGTACTTTCCCTTCATTTCCATAGCCTGGATTGTTCATGAGAACCAGACAAAAGAGTCAAGGCTGGATTTTATGGCCCCCTCCCTGCCCACTGGGCGTGATTTTGGTGGGGCAGGGATTGGGGGGGGGTTTGGAGATGGTGGTTATGTAAACTCTGTCTGTAGCTTTCTGGCCCACCCCCACCTGGTTTCCATAATATGGGTGGTGGGTAAGGTGCCTATTAGCCTGCCTGCCTGCCCTTAGGCCTGTTAAGGGTCTGAAGTGGCCCATTATTGCCCACTTAAGGTTCTGAATCCACCTGTACTGCCATAATACGCTGGGCAGTGGCAGGCGAATGTCAGTGAGAAGTCCTTGTTTCAACAGCTTTGTTGAAAAGATGGGAAGCAATTGGGGATGTTTTATTATTCTGGGGGGGGTGCCCTCTGCGCATCAAGGGCCCCCTTCCTAGGCTCCCCGATCTCTCCCTGTCCAAAACCCCAGACTTGCCTCTCTCCGGTAACCAAGTTCTCTTCATCCCAGGACCTGCTTGTAGTCCTGGCAGTGCCTACTAAGTTCTGATCTGACTGGCTAGCAGCTCTCGATGGCAAGATTTCCTTCCCTTTAAGGGTGGAAGTCTGACCTTCAGCATGGTTAGGCTGCTGGCAACATGTTATTGCTGCAGGGTGACCTTTTTTAAGGTCGGTCAGTTTGGGACCGATTTTCCTGCCAGGAGGTGAGCAATCCATGTCCCCATGTAAAATCCAGTCCCATGGATATTTTAGTGACACTTTGCAGCTAGAATTTTATTTTTCAGAATTGCTGAAATGATTTGGGTGCTCTACAGGTAGAATTCTCTGCTGCAGATGGAGAACCATTTATGGCACAGTGATCCACAGCGCATGAAAATAAAAACCCAGCTTTTGAAAAGACCAGCCAAAACAAGTAATAGTTGAAACTCTTCTATATCATTACACATAAATACTGTGGCTGCAAGAGCAGGTCTGAGGCTGGGATTTCTGCAGTGAGTAACTCGCCTCTTGACTCTCTAAAGCCTGTCCATCATTTACAGGGCACAAGTCAAGAGTGTGATGGAATACTCTCAGCCTGCCTGGATTAGTGCGGCTCCAGCAACACTTGAGAAGCTTGACGCCATCCCCAGGATTAAGCAGCCTGCCTGGTTGGCACCCTATCCATCACCTCAAATAATCACTCCACTACTGACGCACCGCACCTTTGGCTGCAGCATGTACAATTTATAAGATGCACTACAGCAACTTACTAGGGTTTCTATGACAGCATCTCCCAAACCTGTGATCTTTACCACCTAGAAGAACAAGGGCAGCAGGCACATGGGAACACCACCACCTGCAAGTTCTCCCCCCAAGCATCACATCACCTTGACTTAGAGATACGTTGCTGTTCTTCCATCGTCTGTGCTCACTGACCTCCATTGGCTCCCTCTCAAGCAATGTCTTGTTTTTAAAATTCTGGCCTGTTGTGCATTCCCAGTCATAATTGCTCCTCCATTAGTGGCCATGCCTTCAGCTGCCTGGACCCCAAGCTATGTAATTTCCTCCATGCAATTCACCATCTCTTTAACTTGCATTCCTCCTTTAAGACACTCTAAAAGCTTGGCCAAAGAGGCGGGTTTTTAAAGTCATCTGACCTAATATCCCCTCCTTGTGTGGCTCAGTGTCATATTTTGTTTTATAATACTCTGAAGCACCTTGGGATGTTTCATTACATTAAAGGTGCTATATAAATATGTTGTTAACAGTTCAAAGAAAGTTGCTGGTGGGCAAAATTATTGTTGCTTTTTTTTTGTGCTACTTGTGAGCTTCCGATTAACATCTTAATGGGAATCTTTTCAATTGGAGATCCCAAATGCTGCACTCAGTGTTTTGTTGACTATACTGTTATGGCTGTGGGTTGCTTCTAGTGAACTGGCTAAGTAGCTTCACTTGTGCTACGGTATGTATAACTGGACCCCCTAGTCTCCACAGAAAATGGCTTTCTTTTCTACAGTTGTCTTCGGTTTCATCTGGGGATCTTTCCATCATCAATTCTTACATTGAAGGATCTTGCATTAATTTGCTGTTGCAATTGTGCTGGTGGCTGAATTCAAACAACTTCTTCTTTATACTTAATGAACTATTTTGTTCTGTAGAACTGGACTATCTCATATCTGTAGTAAAGATTCTTTTACAGCTTTTACTAGTCTCTGATTCAGAAATTGGCTTGCTTTAGGGCACAATGTCTTGGTTCACTGTACAGTACTCAAAACTGGTGGGCTGTACAATATTTACTTGGTATGCGTTATGCTTGACCTGTGTGCTATTTTTGTTCCTGAAATTCCTTTGCAAATTAACATTATTCTCTGTCTTACCATTTAACTCTGGATTTATTGGTGAGCTGGTGACATCACTGAACTCCTATTGTTCTCCAAATTTTTGGATTCCCTTGAATTAAATGATGGTCTATCATATGATGCATCATCTACTCCAATAACTTGCTGAATTTTAATTCCTTCTTCACTTAGGGGTAAATATTACAGCATATTGAGTTTTTATTTTTGGCTCCCAAATATGTGTCAATTGGCATGACCTTGGTTGTTGTCAACATTGATAGTCATAAGCTGAGCACATCTACCTCGTATATCAGCAGGAAATACATCTTTGCCTCTCTTCCAGACAAAATCAAATTTTTAACTTTAAAATTGGACCCTGATTCTTGGTTGTCTTTTGGGTGTACTGATTTCTTTTTCTCAAATTAGTTCCAAACTGATCATTTTTCATCATTTTCTTCTCAAGTTTGTACTGCTCTAACTTCTGCAAATATGATATTTATTTTTGTTTCATTTAAAGTTGTTGAGACATAAGCCAATGGTTGAGATAATGTTCATCTCACCTGAACACTTCTTATGGTGACACATTTGTGTTACGCAGACTTTCTTCACTTGGTTCAAAGAGGTGTGGTTGCCCTGATAACTAATGAGTAGTCAAACCAAAAATTCTCTAAATAACCTATTTGTTGGTTAGAGAACTTATCTTGAGCTGCACTTCAATTTCAGAGGATCTAGTTTTGTCCATTTTCAGACAATTATGACTCAAACATGTCATCTCATTCTTTGAAATCCGTTTTTTCCCATTTTTGTTGGTGTTGCTTCTACTGGGCTTATTTTCTTGATATGGTCTTATTTAACTATATCATAGACTAAATCACTACTGTTTTGGCAATTCCTTTTATACTTAGTAGTGTTTCATGAAGTCATCTTTGACATTTCTCAGGAGCTGAGAGATTGTGAAAGCCATTAGCCCTTGTCACTTCCAAATAGTTCCAAAAAGGCAGGTAAGAATCTCTCTTTTTTTTTTCTAATATACATGCCAAAACCCATTCTTTGCATTGACGTCCATTAACAGTTAAGCTTTGGCTAGTTCAGGCTGAACATCATTGGTTCCATGTCAGCAAAAACAATCTTCAAGGGCTTCAAATTGCTTTGGATTGATGCACATTTCTTTATTATCTTTCACAAGTACCACCACTTGATACCCAGTCAGTCAGTTGAGATACTTGATGGGATTTTCCGGCCCTCCCTGCTGCTGGGATCGTCCGGTCCCACTGAAAGGCAGATGACTTTTGGCTGGGCCGCTGAATCTCCTGTGGCTGCTCCCAACCCAACATGGCCGGAAAATCCTGGCCACTATCTTTTCTATCTCAAAACTCATTTAATATGCCTCGTGACCAGTTCTTTTGTAGCTGGAGGTAATTTCTTAGCTAGTAACTGTCTAGCTAGTAACTGTCGAATTTTCCATTCTGGAGACTAGGTATGGTGGTTGGAGTGAAAGTCAGAGTGACTTCCACTGGAGATCTTGTGCTATTCAGCTTATTAATTATGCATCCATGAGGAGCACAATGAATCTCGTGGTGGGGCCAGCCAGAAGTGGCCCACCCCATCGTTACCTCATAGGCTCCAACGTCCGGGTGACATATTTAATCGGCACCCAGACAGCCATTCACTTACTACAGGCAAGGATCTCCTGATTACACCCCCACCTCAACGCCCCCCCACCCCACCCCATACCATTTGCAGCCTTTTAGCAGCTTTGGCTACTGGCACCCTAGAGCGGTCTGCAAGAAGGTAAAAGCAGTGTCAACTGACCTGAAAGTCCAGGAAGAAGTCTACCTCGCCGGGTGCATGGCACTTAGGTACAGTCGTAAAATAGAGCGTTCTAAATTTCCACTGGTGGGCGCTCAATTTGGAGGGGGAGCAAGGTTCTGGTGTGTTGGTCTTTTAATGAGCATTCATGAGATGCAAATGGAGTACCCGACATAGCTCAGCGGGACACTCAACCCACCTTTAAGCTGCCATGAAAGTTGGGAGAACAAGATTCCAAACTCTTTTCTCGACATCGGGAAACTGATTTTTGGACCCCTGGCAAATCTTGGTTGCTCTGCATGCCACGATTCCCACCGCTGGTGGGTGTGGAAAATTCAACCCTGTGTGTGGTTAGGATCGAAGCTACAAAGTGCCCTCCAACTTGGCCAGTGCATCTTATTTTCTGAGCTTTGATGAGCTTTGGTCTTGTGCTTCACACTCAAAGTTTGATACGTTGAATGACTCAAGCACCGAGGACAGGTCTAGATGCACTTGGTACTGTTTTGATGCATGTGCTACTTGTTTTTTCATGGATGAATTAGGGGCTGGGTAGCAGGGGAGTAGTGGTGGTTGATAGCACTGGACTTCTTGGCCCATGACTTTAGTTTTGTTGAACAAGTGCAGTGGATTGTTAGAATCCTGATGTTCTCTGCTGCTTGAATCATTGAACAGTTTTGGGTTTTCGAGGGTAGAATATTCATAGAGCACAGTTTAGCTGAAATTTAACTTGCTTTTTAAGAGCATTTGACACATGGGTCTTTTACAGATCCAATGTCAACATGTGAGGGATTGTGATCTTTATCTGGGTCACAAATAGCTTCCTCTGCAATATGTTGCAACTGTTTGCCTTTGGCCCAATTTTTGGACTTTAGACACTCGACTGAGAAATGGTTTGTTTCAACTCTAAGCAGGACAGGCTGTTTACCCACAGTAGTTGCTGTCTATTTCAGATGCTTTCTAAAATTTATTGGGTTTCATATTTGGTGTTATTCTCTCTCTCTCCTGTGCTAAATATTGGACTTACTACTTTCAACTGCGTTTTTGCTTTTTTCATTTGCCTTCCATATGGTTACAAGTCCCTTTCTAATACTATTGTTTTGTATCTCTGATGATTTTTCTCTTAAGTTTTCTTCTGGATTTATTGTCACGTCCTGGACAAGTTGCAGAGACTCATGGCGTTTATGACTCTGGTTTCATCAGGATTGTGGTCCTGATAACAATAGAGCATTTATAGGTTTTTCCATTAAATCGTTGTTCTGTCTTGCTCTAGGCAATAACAATGTCAGTCTTGACTTTGTTTCAAACTAAAGACCCAAGTATTGGACCTGCATGTTTGCCAATTCTGTAGTAGTTTTGATGTAATTAGGCTGTTTAATGAGATGTAGTGCAATCTTGTGACTTTCCTCGCCATCCCCCCTCCTCCAAAAAAAAATGTATCCTAAAGCTTTTCAATTGTTTGCTTGGTTATTTGTCATCTCCAGCTTTACTGAGAATGGTACATTTTCAATAATAAATTCCAGGAACTGTGCTGTAGCTGTATTTCCGGTATTTAACACTTTTACTTTGTAAATGTTCAACATTTTGAGCAGGATACAGTTAAACAAAAACAGTGCAGGATCTCTGTATGTTACGGTGCTTGGCTGAAAGGCAAGTGGAGATGCAAGAAACTTACTTTTCTGGCTTCAGATGTTCTTCTTTCCATTTTAGTTTATTTTTAAAGCATTCTGGTAGATTTAGGATGAGTTAGTTCTAATTTGGATACAGTGTAACACTTGTGATTGAGTTTAGTTACGAGCAAACTGGAAAAGACATCAGAGGTTAATGTAAAAGCAAAATAGTGCAGATGCTGGAAATCTGAAATGGAAACAGAAAATGCTGGAAAAACTGAGCAGGGGTCTGGCAGCATCGGTGGAGACAGGAACAGAGTTAACGTTTCGAGTCTGAATGACTCTTTCAGAGCTTAATATATGTTTATTGCCCATCCATCTGTGAGCTCTGTCCAGTGTCGATCATATAAACACAGAAGTTGGAGGGAACAATCGGGGAACTTCCTATATTTGACAAAATTATATAAATATATCAACAATTTAATGTAGTAGATGAATACTTGTACTTTTTTCCAGTATTACATATTTTAAGTTTTAACGTCTAATCTAGTTGCCATTCGATACGCTTTGTAGTACATTACTGGAAGGAAGAAAGAGCTTGCATTTGTATAGTGCTTTTCATGACCTCTAGCTGCCCAAAGTGCAACACAGCCAATGTAGGAGATATGGCAGCCAAGTGCCCACAAACAGCATTGAAATAAACTACCATATTGTCTGATTTATGTTATGTGAGGCATAAATATTGACCAGGAAACTAGAAGAGCTCCTCTGGCCTTCAAATAAAGACACTGATGATCTTTTATATCTTTCTGAGAGGGCAAGTGGGGCCTCAGTTTAATGTCTCTTGAGAAAGTGCAAGACTGAAGCAATACTGTACTAAGGCATTGTTATCTAAGTGCCAGCTGAGATTGGGATTTGACTCTGTTGTCTTCCAACTTAAACGAGAGTGGTACCAGAGAGCCAACGTTGAAGATATCAACAGCCATTTCATTACAAGACCAAGTTATTGATATAACAACTTTAATATAGTAGAATGTTCCAAGATGCTTCACAAAAGAGTGAAGGGAAAAAATTGATGTCAAGCCAAAGCAAGACATATTAGCAATAGGTTTTATGGAGAGTCATGAAGGATGAGAAGGAAGTCGAAAGATTTTGTTATGGAGTTCCACTTCTTGGTATCTTTACAGGAGAAGACAAAGCTGCCAATAGTGGGTGGGTTGGGGCTAGGCACAAGAGACAGGAGTTTAGGAACAGAGTTTTAGGGGTGGCTAGCATTGTAAGGTTATAAAAATACAGAATGGTGAAGTCATGAAGGTGACACATAGGGTTTTCATTTTTCTTTTATTCTTTCATTGGATATGAGCTTCACTGGCTGGGCTGGCATTTATTGCTCATCCCTAATTGCCCTTGAGAAGGGGGTAGTGAGTCGCCATCTTGAACCACTACAGGCCATATAACACCCACAGTGCTGTTAAGGAGGGAGTTCCAGCATTTTGCTGTGACAGTGAAGGAACAGCGATTATAGTCCCAAGTCAGGACAGTGAATGGCTTGGAGGGAAACTTGCAGGTGGGAGTATTCCTATGAATCTGCTACCCTCGTCATTCTTGGTGATAGTCATGGGTTTGGAAGGTGCTGTGGAAAGAACCTTGGTGAGTTGCTGCAGTGCATCTTGTAGATGGTACTGTGATATTGTAGATGGCCACTGTGCACTGGTGGTGAAGGGAATGAATGTTTAAGGTAGTAGATGTAGTGCTGATCAAGCGGGTTGCTTTATCCTGGATGGTGTTGAGCTTCTTGAGTGCCGTTGGAGCTGCACTCATCCAGGCAAGTGGAAAGTATTCCAACACACACCTGACTTTTGCCTTGTAGATGGTGAACAGGCGTTGGGGAGTCAAGAGGTGAGTTACTTGCTGCAGAATTCCCAGCCTCTGACCTGCTTTTGTTGCCACAGTATTTATATAGCTGGTGCAATTCCGTTTCTGATCAATGGCAACCCCCAAGACATTGATCGTGGGGGGTTCAGAGATGGCAATGCTGTTGAATGTCAAGGGGAAATGGTTAGAACCTCTCCCTTGTTGGAGATGGTCACTGGCTGGCACCTGTTTGGTGTGACACTTGCCACTTATTAGCTCAAACTTGAATGATGTCTAGGCCTTGCTGCGTGTGAGCACGGACTGCTTCAGTATCTGAGGAGTTGCGAATGGTGCTGAACATTGAATTCCAGAGCTCTAAGTTTCAAATTCAACATAGTGAAGAGAAAGAGATGATAGGTGAGCAGAACCTGGTGTGAAATAGGACAGTGGCATCAGAGTTTTAGATCAGCTGAAGTTTACAATAGTTGGAAGGTGGAATAGTGGCCAATGAAGCATTGGAATAGCTGAGTATGGAGGTGGCAAATGCATGGTTCAGGGTTTGAGCAGCAGATGGGTTGAAATACAGGAGGAGGCAGGCATTGAGGTGGAAGTAGGCAGGTTTTGTGATGGAGACCATTTGGGATTGGAAGTGCTCCCCGTTGGGTCAAATAGGATGACAAGATTGTAAACAGTGTAGTTTAGCCTGAGGTGGGTGATTGGAGAGGAAGTTGAAATCCATGGTGGATATACAGAGCTTGTGGCAACAGAGGCAAGCAGACTGGATGTTCGACAAGGAGGCATTAGTGGAGTCAAAAGAAATGGTGGAGATCCAATTGAGTCTCTTTGGCATACATGTGAAAGCTGATCCCATATCCCTAAGGGCAGCGTGTGGTTTAGGAAGATGAGGGAGCTAAGGGTGGATCCTTGGGGCTGGGAAGAAAAGCCATTGATGCAGATCCTCTGGGTACAATTGTATAGTACAAAGTGGAACTAAGCGAGGATAATCTCACTGAGCTGTACAACTGACATTTCTAGACATGAAGTATGATACAAATGCAAGTCTTTTTTTTCAGTCTGTTCCCAAATGGACAATGTAATTACAAACTGAGAACTGAGATGCACTCTCAAGTACCTCAACAAAAATGAAATGACCCTGATTCTTAACAAGTGTGCTGCATAATGTAGCCGAAAACTAACAGAACCAAGTAGTCCTAGGATTGATCCCTGGTTTGTGCTAAGTTGACCTATTTTAATACTCCCCACTGACATTGCTGGTATCCCGGATGCAATGCTCATGCAAGAATAGTAACCCCAAACCAATCTTGTTGGATTCACTGAGACTGCCTGCTGACACCAGTTGTCTGTCAGTGTTGCTGACTGCATGCAAATCAATTTATTATTGAGCAGTTTCAAAACAAGCCTATTCTATTTTCTATTCACCTCTTTAAAATATTAAGACAAAATAGGATATGTTTAACGTCAGGTATGAATTCCACTAGAGCCTTTAACACCTAAGTCTTTTTCAAAGGGTGAACAGATGTGAAATTAGTATTTTGAAGTGGTATGTGTGTGTATGAATAAGGCTGACATTTAAATGAGCTCTTTAATCTGGTCACACCTGTTTTGCAGAATTACTCATTCTCAAATTTCAGTTTCACCCGAGTGCCTGCCTGCCTCACCTTGTCTTTCTGCTTTACGTTTCAGTTTTGTCATTGCCCTAGAAATTGGTGTGTAAGTGCAATCGGTTTTTAAAATCTCAAGAGCTATGTCTTGCAACAAATTCAATGAATGAGGCCCGGTTGTGCAAACTCATGCGAACGACTGTTTTGCTTTTTCCATCGAGGGAGGAAAGCTGGAGTTATGTGACTCATCAGCTGAGTGCGCTTGGTGTTGTGCAGTTCCACTTCTCACCTCAATAATTTTCCTTAACACAATCCATGTTAGAAATGGCTGAAAGATCAGATATATTTTGGGTTACTATACCCTCCACTAATCTAGCCCAATTATTTGCATCATGTGTTTGCATATATCCAGGAAGATCTGCTGATAAACATGCCTGCAATTCCAGCATATTTTGTAGTCTAAACAATTGTTTCCATGGCAATTTAAAAGTTTAGCTTATTAAATATGCACATTAATGCTAACCCTACTGTCTGAAAAATCAAGAGATTTAAGAGAAATTCATGATTTGCTTTTCTTTCAAACATAAACCAATGTAGATTGGCAGTTTTTATTTTAAGTCTAACTGGTGGCTTAATTAACCTTTTAACAGGTCAGAGCTCTTGACAAAGACTTTGGGCTGAATTTTCAGGCCGCCCCACCCAAATGGGCCTGGTGTTCACTGGAGAATTACCGCATGATTTCCTTCGCATTGCACCTGAAATCAGGGGGCCCCCGAAAATGCCGGCGCAGGTGATTGCCAGCTTGAGGGGGGGAAGGGCAGGACAGGAATCCTGATCTCCCAGCAATTGGGGACAATTAAGGCAGTTTAAAAATTCATTTAGAGTTTGTAAGGGTTTGACCTTCTGATTTTTAAAGCGCCAGACGAGTTACTGCCTTCAGAAACTGACCAGCTGAAGGCAGGCAGGTACACAGTGAGAAGCCAGTTATGACTGTCCAGGGCATCACCTTAGCCCATAAGAGAGCCAGCAGAGCAAAAGGAAATGGGCGCTTAGTAAGGGGGTGCCCTTGGCTCTGCACAGGTGTAAGGGAGAGTGGGCGTTTTAGTATTTGGTCTTTGAATGGGGTTGACAAACACCCTGGCATCGCAGGGGCAGAGGAGCAAGGGGCAAGGCTGTCAATGATATTGGGCGATCATCTGCCCAGAAGGAAAGTTCCAGGTGGCAATGGAGGAATGACTGTCAGAGTTTGGGCCCTGTGGTGATGAGGGGCAACACTTTTGCAGGAAGGGCAGAACCCTGGGCATCAGGAGGACATAGGAGAGGGAAGAAGGGTAGGAAGGCAACGGATGCCATACCCTCAACGCAGGACCGATCACCGAAGGAGATTGCAACTCTACAGGCAGGCGGTCACAATGATCTGTGTACTCATTGCCAAAGACCTCTCACCTCTCGGCACTAGTTGTCGTGTGCAACCAGTAGCCATCTAAATCATTGTGGCCTTGAACTTCTTTGCTTCTGGCTTCTTCCTAGGGTCAATGCGGACCTCAGTGGCATCTCGCAAACAGCTGCACACCATTGCATCTCGCTATTCCCTGATGCCCTTTTTGCCATAACTGGACAGCACATTCATTTAACAACTAACACGGCTTCGGAGGACGGCGGGCTCTGGGTTTTGCCTCCATTGCTGGATTCCCCAAGGTGCAGGGCATCATCGGTTGCACTTGTGGGCATCAAGACACCCAGCGACTGTCCAATGCGATCTGTCAACAGGATGGAGCTTCCCATCCCTGAATGTCCAACTGGTCTGTGACCAAAACCAGTGTTTCCTCCATGTGTGCACCAGCTTTCCTGGCCACAGCCATGACTCCTTCATCATCCCCTTGCAGTTTGTGTTACCTCAATATTCACTCCAACCCTCAAAGGACATGGATGGATCCTAGGGGACAAGGGAAACCCTTTGGAGAGCTGGCTAGTGACCCCTCTATGAGAGTCGCAGACAAAGATACAGAGGCGAGACAACCAATGTCACCTGTTCAGACAACCATTGAGCAAGCCATTGGGCTTTTGAAGTTGTAATTCCAGTGTCTGGATGGGTTGGGTGGTGCCTGGTGGCCTACTGTGCTCTTCATAATATGGCCCTCCAGAGAAGTGTGGACCATGAGAACAGTGCAGCCCTGATGGGAGGAGGAGCTGGGAGATGGTGCTACACAATATGGTTGCCCCTTCCAGGAAGACGAGCTACCTCCTCTCCCTTATGGCCTCCAGCATTAGACCCAAGTCGGCATCAATGAAACAAGGGTCTGTCCTGTCCGGTGTGCCAGGCATCCAGTTCCCCTGTGACATCTTGCTTCCCTCTGCTGCAATGGAAGGCTATAGTATAAACTGCAGACCTCTCCCTCAGGCCAAAGGTCTTGGCGATGGCTGCTGTAAGGGTGTCTAAATGAGTCCCACAGTTCATCTGACTCACCTCCATTCCTGTCTCATTGCTCAAAGTGGACAGAAAACCTGTCCCTATATCAATTGAGGACTCACTTCAGGGAAAATCTGAACTTGAATCAGTTTCCAACTGGAGGCAGGTTTCTGACCCAAAAACAGACTTGGTCCCTGTTTCTCACCTCCATATTGAAAATTCAGTCCGATGTTACTGCATCTAACAATGCTTTCCAAATAACTTCTTTAAAAATCCTTCCCGTTATCAGTTGTGCATTATGTCTCCACAGACAGAAGGTCATGTTTATCTATGGTTTGTGGAGTTGGTGAATGAGGGAATGTTCTGTTTTGATTCACAACTCTGGAGCCAAAAGCAACCTAACGCTATATGCTTTTGCTAGTTCACCAAGTCTCTTCTCGCAGTACTGCTATTGGTTCATTGCTATTTTTTCAGGGAAGTGATTACTTCCCTATGTGACTCCAGTACTACCCTACGTGACTCCAGTGCCACACTGCATGATGGTTCTTAATGCTCTCGGGGCTGCTAGATATGGGGAATAAATACTGGCAAAATCATTTATAGTCATTACTAACACTAGTTACTTTGTGACAGAAATTTATTGCACTTAATCAGCAAGCCGGAACTGTAAAAGCAAAGGAGATGGCAGATAAGTTCAGTAAGAAGCAATTCAACAAGCTTTTCTTTATATCAATAACAAACATTTGAAAACGCCAAGAATACCTCCGAAACCTACTTGAATGCTGCCTCCGCCACTGTACTTTTGGATCCCACAACATAACCTGTTTGTTTTTCTCCTATTTCCCCCATGTTGTATGCTCCTGATGCTTTTCCTCCTCTTTGGGATCAACAATAAAAGCTAATGGGTCCAGTGTGGGAGCTAGGTGCAATTTGAAACCACACAGGAAAACACCAGGGATCAGATTCCACATCAGAGGTGGATCTGAAAGCAAATTTAATAATTCGGGTGTGGATTCAGGAAGGCCAACCACAGCCACATTAAATAGATTTTCAGCTCTCCAACAGTATTCACCTGCTGGTAATCTTGTGCCTAGGAGTATTTAAGTTGCAATGGAAGTGAAAAGGATGAATGTGGGTGAACAGATCTGTTTGAAAGGAATCAATGCTGTGAAAGAAATGAGAGCAGTCATCGGTTTGAAAGAAGTGATTAAAGCAAAGAAAGTTACCGTGTTGAGAAATCTGAGAAGTGATTGCAGAATCGCAGCAGTTTACTAGGAATTAGAGGTCAAAAGAAAATCACATTATCATAAATCAAATAAAAAGAAGAAACTGAACTAGAATATTTTCAGATTTCTTTAAGTATTTGTTAAACTCATATTTTTTATATTAGTACCTGCACCTGATTTTGCATCAATGGGGGAAACGGATGCTGATTTGTTTATAAAGTTTCATTCCAACTTTTTTTAAAAACACCCTCCCCCCGCACCCCACCCTGCCACCAGCTCCTGTCACCCTCCCTAGCATCACTCTCTCTCCCCAACTCTTCAATGGAATTAATTTCTCAGTTTGTTCCCAATTTGCTTGTGGATCTTTTTTCAGCTTTGTCTGGGAGCCACTCTTAAAGTTAGTTATGGGAGAAGTTTGACAAGTTTACTGGACAGCTTACTCTCTGTCTGGATGCTGGGATTGATGCATGGAATTTGCTGAGACAGAGGGGTTTTTCTTTAATCAAAGGGGCTGAAATCTTAGTAAATTAGGAGGTTGTGTTTTGTCAAGTTTGCTTGTAGATTAAGACCTTGTCA
The DNA here is from genome assembly GCF_964194155.1 of Cetorhinus maximus. Lineage (NCBI taxonomy): Eukaryota > Metazoa > Chordata > Chondrichthyes > Lamniformes > Cetorhinidae > Cetorhinus > Cetorhinus maximus. The sequence continues at coordinate 16,200,170 of NC_135891.1, forward strand.
CAGAGCCCAGGGTCTGGAGTTCCAGAAATTGGTGTCCAGAAGTTGGCACTTGACGAGACAGACAGTCAGCAGTGATGACTGTCATCACTCATCTTGCTGCTGGTCACGTTAGAACTCTGGCAGTCACTAACAATGGAAGCTGCCATTAAACACCCTGACACTAAACACTCTGCATTTGATAGAGGCTTGGCACAATACACTTGGTTTATACAACCTGAAGACTGACCTACTGCCACCAACAATCTGCAAGCCTATCTCCATGATTCACCTTGGACAGCAGCAGACTTCAGAGTTCCCTCGAGACGAAGGAACTCTGATTTTACTGGGAGATTTTGTCCTTGTTGGCATGCCTGCATGGATATGTTGCTTAAACACTCTGCATAAACCATAAGGTCAGAATGATCTGGCTCTGAGATGGTTTAAAAGCTGGTTGTGATATGACCTAAAACTCCTGGCAGATCACAGGTGTTGCATAATGAACTCAGCTAAAACTTCAAGATTCACTTAAACCTATAGCCATAATTTTGAGTGGGGGAAAAAAAATTACAGATGCATATTTAGTGTTTTTTGGTTTCCCACTTGCCCACCTGTGACTTTTTCATCCATTTGTTTTATTGGATGGAAAAATGTTGACATGGGAATAGGGAGGCAGAAAAGCCCAGCTAAGGTCTCTACATGTGATTTCAATACATCCTTATGCTGTGCTTGAATTTTAGATTGCGAATTTGTATATATTGGTTTAGATAATCTAGACTCATGCCTGAATAATGACTTCCAGGCTCAATCTAGTCAAGTTTTGGAATCAATTCTTTTCCAAGAAAAATATATGAGCATCTGCAGTATTATATTAATATTATTTCTGCGCTATGGCCCCACTCAACGTAAACTTTTAATGCATATTGCCTCACGTCTACTCTGTTCAAACTTGTGTTGCCATAGGTAGACACTATTTTAAAGATGAGCACTCATGTATTTGCTGAAAATAAGCTGTTTCCCCCCCCATGGCTAGAAATCACTAATCGGCATTAAATCCTTAGCCCCTTTTTGAGTTGAATTCCCCTTTTTGCCTTGCATTCCCCCCAGAATGCTTCCTAAGCACCTGCACTTTGGAGTTTTCCTACTCTGGAAGCCATGTATAAGAATTGTCACCTTCACTTGCACACTTTCAACCTCTCTTCATGTGCTGGGGAAGGTTACTTCTTTATGCAGGCTGTTATCTTTCCTTTTGATCACTACATAACATGAACATTTTTTTTGGACAAAAACCGTGAAATGCAGCCAAATTATTTCAATGTCCTTAATAAGGCCAATGTGGGACTTAGACTCAAAAAGGCAGAGAGGGAGTTTGGGGAAAATACGAGGTGTGGTTTATTGCAGCCAATATAAGGTAATTTTAAAAAATTTGGACTAAATCTAGTTTTAATTAAGCCTTAAACAGTAATTTTTTTCTGTTGCTTTTGTAACTGAGACAAACTATAGGATAATTATATATTTAATCAAAAAAATCTTGCTGTTAATTTTCCTATCCTTTTTCTTTCCTCTTCTCTTCCTTTAACTCTCCCCTGCTCCAAAAGAAAGTTAAGCCTATGTTCTCCAATTTGGTTATTCTAACGCAGCTGGTGTTAAAATGATGACAATTGGGAAACCAGACCTGTTTTCTATTTCAAAACACTTCAGTTAGCTTATCCTTTTGCCATCCACAATTGTGTTTCCTGGAAATTACTTTTAATTGGATATTTAATATTCCTCATACTTCAGTGATTTTGTTTTTGGGTTTATACATTGGATGTTGTTTTCGAGCACATTAGCACCACCAGCTGAGTACAGTAAAGCTCAGAACCTCTAACAATATAAGGCACTTCTACACTTCAACTTATAAGTTCATTGTGGGTAGGGATGGGGGATGAAAATAATTTGCTTTTGACCATGGCTGCACCTGAGGAGGATTTGTGGAGATGATTATAACCTGGGGAAAGAAAGTTAAATAATCATGAGTTCTGGTACGATTTTTTTTTAATTTGTGAAAATTTGCCTGGAATTAAATTTGAATACTCTTGTCTTCCATTCAACTTGAGCAACCACCTCAAATTGTTAAGCTATATAACAGATTAGAGCTGTGTACCTGGGCTGTAAACCTTCTGCATCACACTGAGTCCAAGTCCTTGTCTTCAGTAATTGCCAAAATTTGAGGCAGTAGCATTAGATATGTCAAGTCAGAATGCTGTATGGCAGTGTGTCATGACTAGAATACCATGATTGCAACTCTGTTGTTGGAAGGTGTCTGATGTATGCCTGCCAGGTGATTGGAAAGGTCTCAGCTAAATTGGGGTAACATCTTTGAATGCCAAAGAAAGAATAAGTTCCAGGACATGTCAGGGTCCATCTATTGTGGAAATGGAATATCTCTTCCAATTGATAAGCTGAATAAGGCAAATGAGCCAACTTCAAAATATTATAGCTTGTGATGTCTTAGACTGCATTAGTGCATTCTGAGGTTAGCAACACCAACTTGCATTTATATAGTGCCTTTAATGTAGCAAAACATTCCAAAGTGCTTCACGGGAGCATTACCAGACAAAATTTGGCACTTAGCACATGAGATATTAGAGCGTGACTAAAAACTTGGGCAATGAGGCAGATTTTAAGGATAAGAGAGAGGCAGCTAGGTTTATGATGGAAATCCCAATGGTGGTGCGAAAGAAACCAACTACCACAAGGGGCCAGAATTGGAGGAGTGCAAACTTCTTCATGGGAGGAGTGAGACCATGGAGGGGTTTAATCATAGGTGAAACTTATCATTTGGTAGTACAGAACTTGAGTATTGTTGAAAAAATATATTTTTTTTGTCAAAGCTTTTCGTCTTGTACTCATCAGGACAATTCGCAAGAATACCAGATGCAAAGGGAACAATTTATACCGCATGAGAGTGTTGTCAAGCCAAAAAGACGTCCTGCCTATCATACGAATGAGTAATGTGGTACATGAGTTTTACTGCCAGTGTGATGCTAGGTATGTGGGCTGTATGCCCCAATAACTGGCTGATCATATCAAACAGCATGTCCCTTCCGCTGTTTGCATTGGGCAAGTACAGACCATATCCAACCAGCCCATGCTTGCAAAATTCAAAACACAGTGTCCAACATTGGATGTGATTCTGTGATTGGATATTTGCTAAATAATCCTCAATGTGCTATGAATTACACTGACAACCAGTTTAAGATGGTCAGTCAGGCTCGCAGTGTGATGCATTTGCATGTACTGAAAGCTACACATATTAAAGAACATGTATATATGTTGCGCCTGTTTCAGCTAAACAAAATAGGTGACAACCATTCATGAGTTCATTCCTCTGGTCAAGGCATTGCCCTATCAGAGTCAAGCTGCCTGGTTTAAATTTCAAACAATGCTTGGCAGTTAACTGTCAGTCACCACCAACTGGTGCATTCTCCATGGCAGTACCTCCACCAATCAGCCCCCACTTGCCAGCCAATCAGCACTCTCTTCTCATGCGACATAAATTGTTATTCCCTTTGCATTTGGTATTCTTGCGGATTGTTCTGATGAGTGCAAGGTGTAAAACTTTGACAAGAAATGACTCCTTTTTCAGCAATAGATGAAAATTGTCATTTCGAGGCATGGCTGGGCCAGGAACTAATGTAGGTTAGTGAGTACAAGAGTGATGGGCAGGACTTTGTTCCAGGAGAGCATTGGAACAGTTGAGACTCGGGGTGATATGGGCATGGGTGAGTATTTCAAAAGTAGATGTACTGAGTCAGGGACAGGCACTATTACAGAGGACGTAGGAGGTCATGGTGATGGAGAGGATATAGAGTTGGAAGCTCAGCCCTGGGTCAAATTGAATGCCCAAGTTGTGGATTGGCCTCAGAGGGCAGGAGGGAGGATAGAAGTGGAGATTGAGGTAGCGAGTATGTAGTGGGGAGCAAAGACAACAGCAAGTTAGAGGTTGGAACTGGCTTTCGGGATCCTCTTCTTCAGGTACCATGCCCTAATAGGACATTGGCGACCATGGGCTTCCATTGGGTTGGTCCATGATTATGCTTGACAAGGTACTGCAGTGGTTTGCCTTTGGCTTCTGCAGTATGGCTGACCAGGAAATTCTCCTGCTCTTGAATGCCTACTATCAGACATATTGGAAGGATTTACAGGCGGATAATGGACCTGTTTGGCCATGTGATGCACACACCTTCCATGGTGCCATCAAGTCCCAGAGCGGGACTTGAATCCGTATCTTTTGACCCAGAGGTATGGGTGCTACCAATGAACCACAAGATCTCCCTAGCTTCTGGGATAATCTCATTTAATCTACTGTTGTGAATTTTGAACAAAGTTTTTCCATTACCCTATTTTGGTGCTAGGTCTTCTTATGAATATTTACTTGATCAATATTGACTTATTATTTCTGTTAAAATGCCAGAATAATTGTGAGCCTCGGCGAATCTGACTGACAGCTCATTGAGCCCTACCTAAATTGAATGGGGTTAATAGTATGTGTAGTAATGGTTGGCTGCAGATGAACAAAAATTGAAAAGGGGGAATCATAATTTAAATGCATTTGAAGACCAGCAGGTGTTTTCTAAGGAGAGCACCAGCAAACCTGTTTCTTTAAAATAAACAAAATGGTAGTAGCTTTGATAACTGCTGATGAGAGGACTTAAGTAATGTTGCATAGAACGTACATGTTAGTATGCACTGATAATATTGGTACAGTATTGCTAAGTAAATCTAGTTGGTTTAAATATTTTTAGTATTGTTAAATGCAGTAGATGTGACATGTCTTAACCTTGATGTAGTGTAATTAGAATACCGGTACTTGTTAGGTATCAAATTGCTTATTCAGATGGAAGGGTTTCTGTTACATTTCCACAAAAAAAATCTGCAATTTTTTTTCTTCAAGTTTTCCTGAATATTAAAATTAATAAATACAATTGGACATTGCCTTCTGTGCTTTTTTTCCTCTGTCTTAATAGTGCAAACATCAGTAACTTTTAATACTTTTTTCTATTTTGTAATCTTTTGTCTTGCAAGACTAATGTATGGAAAGTTAAATGCATGTCTTGGAAGTATAGAGCACAATTGCCTGAATCACTGAATTTTATGCGACTTGCTTCTTTTTTGAAAAAAACAAGCTTGTCACTAATTTGTCATCTCCTGAATATCTTATACTATTCTGGCAACCTTGTGTCAGTAGACAGTTGTTACTGTTGCATCCTTAACCATCTGGTGTTTGGGATGAGAAGCCTAACAGAACTGGTATTTTTTTTGCACCCTAACAATTGCTGATCATCCCATTTTGAAACCAAGCCTGTTTCTCTTGCCTGCCATTTCAGTTGACACTTAGACGTGGTCCCTTTGCTTCTATGAAGCAGCCATTCACCAAAGACCTTCTTCATGTTGTACCACAGGATGGTCGAAATGACTTCTATTGCTGGGTGTGCCACCGGGAGGGCCAGGTTCTGTGCTGCGAGCTCTGTCCTCGTGTCTACCATGCAAAGTGTTTAAAACTGAACGCTGAACCGGAAGGGGACTGGTTCTGTCCAGAATGTGAGGTATGGTAAAAGATAGTTAAAACTCTGGTGAGAGAAATGGGCATGAATTTGTTCAAATTCATTCTTTTATTAAAAAAAAGTGGGATTTTTATATTGATTATATGTTATAAATCTGGTTAAAAGACGCATGTAGCCACTATTCCTGGGGTAAGGTTCATCAATAACACAAACTGGTATGGATACAGGGAACTGACTGAGTTTCGAAGAACATGATTAGCGTTCTATAACCTTTTAAAACATATGTACGTCATTAACCCTTTGAGCAATAAAGGTAGAATTTTATTCAAAGAATTCTCTAATTTACTTTTCCTAAGCTGCAGGTTTTGTAGTTTTATTAATTTCTCTAATTGTACTTTTATAATCAGCAGCTTTAGAAGTTGGAAAATACATAATTCAAGAAGTTTTTCAAAGGGTTAATGCGATTTTTGGTGTTAAACCGGCTGGCTTTGGCCTTGTTTGGTATCCTTGCCATTCAGACCGTTGTGCAGTTCATGAATAAAAAGAACGTCTGTCTGAAGATTAATATTGCGCTTCCTGGAAGGCTGCATTCGACCAGTGTGACGTGTTCTCATTCTGCTGAGGTGGTTCTGCAGCTGATTTGAAGTTTGTACCCAGAAAATTCAATGTAAGCAGATTTGGTTTTTAAAATTATTTTAAATCTGTTTGCTTCACAGAAAATCACAGTCGCTGAATGTATTGAGACTCAGAGTAAAGCTATGACCATGCTCACTATAGATCAGTTGTCTTATCTGCTGAAATTTGCACTACAGAAGATGAAGCAGCCAGGAGTAAGTAGAAATGGCAATGCTGCGAATTCCTCTCTGTTGTTTCTCCCTTGTGATTTTCCCATGTGACACACTGCTGATGTCAGCTGAGCCGAGTTCATTAGCTGAGGCACTTAAGTGGCAGTGAGACGACTCACCATACTACAGTGAGGGAGGAAATCCAATGTGTGGAAAAAGTTCATTTCTACAGCTACATATTATGAATTATGCTGCATCTTACATTTATTAGGAATTGAGCCAAATTGAAGCAACTCTGCACATTTCTGTTAATAGTCAAATACTAAAAATCTCAAAAGTCAAAAACTGCAGCAGCTACACGATCAGAATGCTTGATCAATTCTTGCGTAGTCAGAATTGCCAATCACTCAAAACACGAGGCACTTTAATATTTAGTATGCCTTCATGAAGCAACAGTATACTTGCATGAAAACCTGCTACCTCTGTGTGCCTCTCTTCATGGTTAGTTTAATGGCTCCATTTCCAGCTGCCTATAGTGGCAGAAGTGATCCATTTTCCTCATTCTGTTGTGAAGTTAAAAACAGTGCGAAATGTTTCTCTGCTTCTTCCTCGTGCAAGAAGCTGCAAATGGAACCTGAGAGAAGTACCATGTTTTCAGAGATCAGTGATATCTTTGGGTGATTCTTTGTTTCCCTTTTTCTCAATTGTGTCCGACAGTTTTGTTTTTGTTAAACCCTTTTCTGTGCCTCTGATCGAGAGAATGGGAACATGGCCAGCTCCAAGGCTCCTGTCAGTGCCTTTGTCAGTTGATCTCTTAAGGAGTCACCATGAATCATCCATCCAAGATTCTCCACTGCAATTTTATTTGTATTTCTTGTCTTACTCTTGGCTTCTAATGGGAGATGTTGCATTAATTGTTTGGCATCACTCATTGCATGTGGCTCAGGGAACATAAAACTATATATAAACAACCCTGCTCCATGGCACTCTGCATTGTGCACTAATACTGTTTCCATCATCTCACCTTTATGTGAGGGAACTTTCAATTCTTGTGAGGACAATTATTTATCGTTACGCCGATCCATTTAGAACATTGCACTACTTGACAGCAAGCTGTGTTAAATGTAGTAATTTGTGAGATTTGTCATGCCATGACTAATCATTTGCCTTAATTGTGGAGTTTTTAATCTGAACACGAAATCAAAATCTTGCTTTTAATGGAAACTGAAACCTGTATCTTTTTTCATATTTTATCTAAACATTTATTTCATTACTGAGCATTCCTTCCTGTATTAGGTCCTTAAAATGCTGTGCTGCCTTTTTAACAGACTGAACCCTTCCAGAAACCAGTTTCATTGGAACAACATCCTGATTATGCTGAATACATCTTTCATCCAATGGACATTTGCACACTAGAAAAGGTAAGTCTGGAGTGTGAGACTCCTTTGGTTTGTGTTGCTATTGGAGGGTAGCTCTCTTGCCTCTGTTCTCGTTCTCCTGTTTTGCTTATTCCTCCTTTTTGTCTAATTGTCCCACTTTCCCTTTTCCCCCGTTTTATGTTTAAAGTTCATGCAGGTTTTATCTAAAATCTCAACCCTGCTTCAAAATTTTGCACCTTGTATATTTTTGTTTTTAACAATTTAGTTTGTTTCTGTCTGGTGCCATCCAGTGGCAGGGTTTGAGTATAACAACGTACTTTAATAAACATGGTAGTGTTGCTTGCGCAATCATCATCCTGACAAGGCCGGGTGTCCTAATGTCCTTTTTTATTTTCAGCATTTACTGATTTTTAATTTTCATGTGAAATTTGAAACTTTTTGATTCAATACATCTGTTTTAGTTCCACTCTATAGTAGCATTTGATGAAATCTTTTTGGCTGACCTTAGGCTTCAACTCCAATTTCTCACCTGCTCCCGATATCCCTTGAGTCCCTGAGAGACCAAAAATCTGTCCATCTCAGTCTTAAATGTATTCAATGATGGAGCATCCACAACCCTGGGATACAGAATTCCAAAGATTCACAATCCCCTGAATGATGCAATGTCTCCTCATTTCAGTCCTAAACAATAGTCCCCTTATCTGTGCTTCGGTGTTTTATATTGCCTAGCCAGTGAAAACAACCTCTCAGTTTCTACCCTGCCAAAGCCCTTCAAATTCTTGTACCTCTCAATGAGATCACCTCGTATTCTTCTACACTGCAGATGACATAGGCCCAATTCAGATAAAAGCAAAAAACTGCGGATGCTGGAAATCCAAAACAAAAATAAAAATACCTGGAAAAACTCAGCAGGTCTGACAGCATCTGCGGAGAGGAACACAGTTAACGTTTCGAGACCATATGACTCTTCAACAGAACTAAGGAAAAATAGAAAAGAGGTGAAATATAAGCTGGTTTGGGAGGGTGGGGTGGTGGGACAGGTAGAGCTGGATAGAGGGCCAGTGATAGGTGGAGATAACCAAAAGATGTCATAGACAAAAGGACAAAGAGGTGTTGAAGGTGGTGATATTATCTAAAGGAATGTGCTAATTAAGGGTAGAAAGCAGGACGAGCAAGGTACAGATAGCCCTAGTGGGGGTGGGGTGGGGTGAAGGAATCGAAATAGGCTAAAAGGTAGAGATAAAACAATGGATGGAAATACATTTAAAAATAATGGAAATAGGTGGGAAAAGAAAAAATCTATATAAATTATTGGAAAAAATGGGGATCGGAAAGGGGGTGGGGATGGAGGAGAGAGTTCATGATCTAAAATTGTTGAACTCAATATTCAGTCCGGAAGGCTGTAAAGTGCCTAGTCTGAAGATGAGGTGCTGTTCCTCCAGTTTGCGTTGAGCTTCACTGGAGCAATGCAGCAGGCCATGGACGGACATGTGGGCATGAGAGCAGGGTGGAATGTTGAAATGGCAAGTGACAGGGAGGTCTGGGTAATGCTTGCGGACAGACTGAAGGTGTTCTGCAAAGTGGTCACCCAGTTTGCGTTTGGTCTCTCCAGTGTAGAGGAAACTGCATTGGGAGCAGCGAATGCAGTAGACTAAATTGAGGGAAGTGCAAGTGAAATGCTGCTTCACTTGAAAGGAGTGTTTGGTCCCTTGGACAGTGAGGAGAGGGGAAGTAAAGGGGCAGGTGTTGCACCTTCTGCGGTTGCATGGGAAGGTGCCGTGGGAGGGGGTTGAGGTGTAGGGGGTGATGGAGGAGTGGACCAGGGTGTCCCGGAGGGAACGATCCCTGCGGAATGCCGCCGGTGGGGTGAAGGGAAGATGTGTTTGGTGGTAACATGCTGGAGTTGGCGGAAATGGCGGAGGATGATCCTTTGAATGCAGAGGCTGGTGGGATGATAAGTGAGGACAAGGGGAACCCTATCACGGTTCTGGGAGGGAGAGGAAGGTGTGAGGGCGGATGCGCGGGAGATGGGCCGGACACGGTTGATGACCCTGTCAACCACTGTGGGTGGAAAACCTCGGTTAAGGAAGAAGGAAGACATGTCAGAGGAACTGATTTTGAAAGTGGCATCATCAGAACAGATGCGACGGAGGCGAAGGAACTGAGAGAATGGGATGGAGTCCTTACAGGAAGCGGGGTGTAAGGAGCTGTAGTTGAGGTAGCTGTGGGAGTCGGTAGGCTTGTAATGAATATTGGTGGACAGTCTATCACCAGAAATTGAGACAGAGAGGTCAAGGAAGGGAAGGGAAGTGTCAGAGATGGACCATGTGAAAACGATGGAGGGGTGGAAATTGGAAGCAAAATTAATAAATTTTTCCATGCCCAGACAAGAGCATGAAGCAGCACCGAAGTAATCATCGATGTACTGGAGAAAGAGTTGTGGGAGGGGGCTAGAGTAGGACTGGAACAAGTAATGTTCCACATACCACATAAAGAGACAGGCATAACTGGGGCCCATGCGGGTACCCATAGCCACACCTTTTATTTGGAGGAAGTGAGAGGAGTTTAAGGAGAAATTGTTCAGTGAGAGAACAAGTTCAGCCAGATGGAGGAGAGTAGTGGTGGATGGGGATTGTTCGGGCCTCTGTTCGAGGAAGAAGCGGAGAGCCCTCAGACCATCCCGGTGGGGGATGGAGGTGTAGAGGGATTGAACGTCCATGGTGAAGAGGAGGCGGTTGGGGCCCGGGAACTGGAAATTTTTGCTATGATGTAGGGTGTCAGAGGAATCACAGATGTAGGTGGGAAGGGACTGGACAAGGGGAGAGAGAATGGAGTGAAGATAGCAAGAAATGAGTTCCGTGGGGCAGGAACAGGGGTCCAGGTGGAGGGGGAATATTGGAGGCGGATAAAAGGATCCGTTGAACGGGGAGAGGACTCCTGCCCAAAGAAGTGAGCACGGAGACGAAGGCGGCGGAAGAAGAGTTTAACATCGTGCCGAGCCCGAAATTAGTTGAGATGAGGGCCCTAGGGTATGAAACTAAGTTCTTTGCTGAGCACTGAATGTTCAGCATCGGAGAGGGGAAGGTCAGGGGTTATGGTGAATGCACGGCCGGGGCTGGGATTGGAAGACGGGATGGGGACAAAGGGACAGGCAGGGGCGGAGGGGCCTGGATTGGCGTTGGTGTCAGTGAGTTGTTGGAGCTTCCGTTCCTTTGCACCTGAAAGAAAGGCCCAATTCATCCAGCTTCTCATCATAGAACAATCCTCTCATCCCAGGGACCAATCTAGTGAATCTTTGCTGTACTGCCTTTAATGCAAGCATATCCCTTCCTTAAATATAGAGACCAAAGCTGCACACATACCTGAAGAGCTGTCAGGTGTGGCCTCATCAAAGCTCTGCCTAATTGTAGCAAGACTTCTTTATTCTCATACTCACTTTGCAATAAAGGCCAACATGCCATTTACCTTCCTAATTGCTTGTACCTGCATGCTAACTTTGTGTTCCTTGTACAAGCACATCCAAGTCTCTCTAAACATCAAGATTTACAAGTTCCATGCCTTTTAAAAGAATATTCTACTTTTTTATTATATATGTTATATAGCTAGGTGCTATATAAATGTAAGTCTTTCTTTGGTTATATTTATGACCCCAAATTTTGAACTCTCCCACAATTGGAAACATCTTCTCTACAGCCAGTTTATTAAACTCCTTTATAATTTCAAAGACCTCCTTGACCTTCTCTTCTATAGACAAGAGTCCCAGGCAGTTTAATCTTTCCTGATGGTTATAATCTCTGTTCTGACATTATCTTTTTGCACCTTCTTCAATACACCTAAATCCTTTTGGTAATATGGAGAACAGAAATGTATGTAGTATTTTAAGTGTGTGTAACCAAAGTTCAAACATTTGAAGAAAACGTCTCAATTCCATCCCTCCAGAAATTTACTCCATGACTTAGTTTGTATTTTTTATACCTGTGTTGCTACATTTAATAATTTCTGAATCTATATCCCGAGACCCCTTTGCTCCTCTATCCCATGTGTAAAGAAGTAAGGAAATTTTTGTTGAGTTTTGTACTGTAGAACCAAATTCTCCCTGACCATCTATATCCTGGATTCTTGACCAGTAAGAACTGAAAAAAATTCCTGAGCAATTGAAATAAAAAAAATCACACTATAAATGAATTGGGCTGCTTTTTGTTTCATTAAAGTTCTCAAATATTGCTCATCAATCACAGGTCGCATACCAGGCTTCTCTCAAACTTGGATTATTTTTGTCTTTACCTAGCATGTTAATTCTATATTAATTGTGTTTAATTCTATATTGTGCTTAATTGTATGCAGGTGGTGGGCATTAACTGGGGGGTTTACTTAAGCCCCCATAAGTAGATACAGCCTAAAACTGTGGTGATTAGGGTTAGGAAGCGTATGTTTGCAATTTGTAACTGTATAAATAAATGTAAAATGTTTTTTAAAAAATGTGCGTGTGTAAAAATTGGCTCTAGTTCTATCCTTCACCAACTAGCTTTCTGGAATAGAACACAGCATGTTGGAATATTTGCATCCAATCTCCATCAAACAAGTTGCCTTGTGAGAAACCATCAAATTGGGTCTTGATTTGTGTGAATGAAGCTCATTCTTAACTGTTCATGTAACTGTGGCAGATTTTTAAAAATTCACTTATTAGATGTAAGCGAACTGGCAAGGCTAGTTTTTATTGTGCATCTCTTAAGGCATCTAGAATGCAGAATCTTAAGACAAATTGCTTCATTTTTTTTGACACAGCCTGGTCATATGCTACCTCACTCTTCAATTGAGAACTTGAGCAACCTGTCTGAATTTTTACATTTTAGCTAGTAAATTCCCCCAGCTCATTTGAAGTATGCTCTTGTTGGTCAACTGCTCAATCAATCTATCAACATCAACAATGTCCTTACCAAAGACGGGCTACGTCATATGAACTTTTCCAGGGTGGTGGTCATATTATACAGAATGATGCATTTGCCTCTTGAGGCACAAGGTTCCAGGTTCAAGCCCCACTCCAGGGCTTGAGCACAAAAATCTAGGCTGATGCTCCAGTGCAATACTAATGGAGTACCTGAGGTGCCATCTTTCAGCTGAGATATTAAACCGAGGCCCCATCTGCCTTCTCTGGTGGATATAAAAGATCCCATGGCACTATTTCGCAGAAGAGCAGGGGAGATATCTCCAGTGTCCTGGCCAATATTTATCCCTCAATCAACATCTCACAGATGGATTATCTGGTCATTATCACACTGCTGATTGTGGGAGTCTGCTGTGTACAAATTGGCTGTCAGGTTCCCTATACTAGAACAGTGACTTCACTTGAAAAGTTCTTCACTGCCTGTAAAGTGCTTTGAGATGTCTGGTGGTTGTGAAAAAGTACTATATAAATGCAAGTCTTTCCTCCTTCATTCTTTTATTTGTCACTAGTGAGTATTTCTGTATTTTTTCAGAATGTCAAGAAGAAGATGTATGGTTGCACTGAGGCTTTCCTTGCTGATGTCAAGTGGATATTGCACAACTGCATTATATATAACGGTGGTAAATATCATAATATGCTATTGGGAACATGATTTCCTCTTAACATTTCGAGGAATGGGTACTGCTAAAAGCTACTCTAGTCTTCAGTTCTCCATTGGCACCTATAGTAAACGGACGGCCTGACTCTTATAAGTCCTTGTATTAAATTACATGATTGGTAGTCTGTTCAAATAGTTCATAATTGTATTACTTTTAGAATAGACTGTAGCAAATAATCATTTTGTAATGTTTGAAAGAAACTACAGTAATGTTAACTGAGGTTCAGCATCATAAAGTAAACTTAGTTCTGTAAGTTCACAGTTACATGTACTCAAAGATTTGACCCTTTGTCTTTTGATGGCATTTGCACAAATGGAACTGAAGATAATCACAAAATCAGCTACAGAAAATCTCTTCATTTAAAAGGAACCTGCAGTTGGCTAAATATATGTGATTTTTAAATGTGAGGTGAACACCACATCTGGAACCTTCCTGCCCTCCATTGTTTTGGGAATATACATGTTGTGTCCAATTTCCTCCAATATTGCGGAGTTTTACTCCCAAATACTGGCTTGAAGGGAGTATTGATGTGGATTTGTATAAAACCTTTATCTCATAGACCCCTAATTGTATTCCTTAGAAAGTGCAGCCTCTAAAGTTTGTTGTTGGTTGATTAAACAACCACCTCCTATGATACTGTGTGTGCAGCCTATCCACTCCAGCCTCATTGAGGTATGACATCTGCCCAAAGGAGTAAATTCTGCTTATGTGGGTTTAGGGGAAACAATACTCAAAATGTTCATTCATTGACTGCTACAGATTATTTTCTTTCCGGTTGGTGTTGGGAGCCCTCTGGGACTTCTGAATGAGTGACAGAATGGACAGTGAATATGAGGCTATTCAACACTGTAAGGCATTGCCATTCAGCCCAATCTTGTCCCCACTCACTGCCCATACATGGCTACTGTCTAGTCAGGAAAACTGAATTGTGGCCAGGAGTGGAACATTTGCTGTTTCTTTTTCTCTCCACTCCCTTCTCCTCCATTGCCAAGTGAGACTGAAGCTAGTTATTTAGTGCCTGCTACTGCTCTAGCTGAGATCTGCTACCTTGGTACAGACTGAAGATTAAGCCTGGAATGTTTTGGGTGTTTTGCACATCTAGAACATTTATCCACTGAGCTAATAAAGGACTGCAGATGGGACATTAAAAAAACAGCAAGTCTATCCTTGCTGTTATAAATATAGTTCTTTGACTGAAGGGGTATTATGTTGGTTTAAAATATGGGCTACTTTATGTTAGATGACAGATGCACAGTCAACTTTTGTTTTTCCTCTGATCAATGTTCTTCCCTCCTCTCCATGCTTAGTTGACTCCTTGTAAGATACCTTCTGACATTTCACCAAGTTATTCATGTTTGAACTTTGGTTCCTAAGGTCAAAGATACAAGTCTTCAATTTGGTTCACTCCATGTGACAGCAACAAATAGCTGAGTGCTCTGGACATAGCAAAAGAAATGGACCTGACAGTATCTCAACTGTAGTGCTGAAGTCCTGTGCTCCAGACTAGCTGTGCTTATAGAAAACATATCCCAGTACAGCTATAATACTGGCATCTACCCAACAGTATGGGAAATTGTTCAGGTATGCCCTGTCCATAAAAGCAGGACAAATCCATCACGGCCAATTATCATCCCATCAGCCCACTCCAAATTATAAACAAAGTGATGGAAGAAGTCATCGACATTGCTATCAAATGGCATTTATTCGCCAATAGTGTGCTCAGTGCCCAGTTTGTGTTCTGCCAGAATCACTCTGCTCCAGCTCAGAATTCTACCTTGGTCCAAATATGGACACAGCTGAATTCCAGAGCTGAGGTGAGATTCATTATGACCTCTCCATCATAAGGTCAAAAAATGTGACAGATTGCTAATAAAAGCAATGTTCAGCTCCACTTGCAGTTCTTCAGTTAATGAAGTTGTCTATGCCCGTATACAACAAGACTTGAAACCAACATCTAGGCTTTGGTTGATAAGTGGCAAGAAATGTGCACCACAGGTAATGACCATCTTCAACAATAGAGTCCGTAACCAGCCCTCCCATGACATTTGATGTCCTTGCCATCACTAAGTCTCAACACCCTGGGCCAGAGTCTTCGGGTCGGCGTGCAGGGGCGGGCTCTACTCTTCGACGCGTAAAATGACACGCGGTGATGTTGGGCGTGCGTCCCGATGTCACCACATGTCATTCTGACTTTCAGTTCGGCAGGCACGGGCTGGAGTCGGCTGCGCACCCGCCGAACTGTCAAAAGCCTATTAAGGCCATTTAAATATCAATTAAAATACTTAACATAGCTGTCCACCCAACCTTAAGGTTGGTGGGCAGGCGAAGAGCCCAGGCGACCTTCACACTTATCATGAAACCTCATCCACGGACGGGATGAGGTTTCATGAAGGTTTTTAAACTTCGATAAAAATTTTTAATAAAATTCATGTGGACATGTCTTAAAATTTTTTTTCTTTATTTAAATATTTAAAAATCAAACTGATCTCCCTGAGGCAGCTCTGTGCCTTAGGGAGATTTCTGCACTCTTTCACGCGCACGTGTGCGAAAGAGCGCAGGCCCTGACTCAGCCTAATCCCCCCAACTCGCACAGGGAACACAGGCCCGCCTGTGCCTGCTCATGTCCAGCCCCCCCGATGGAGAGAAAATTCTCCTCCTGGACCAGCCTCTAATGCTATGGCTAGCAATTCAAAGGCTGGCTATTCTGTGCAAGTGTGCCACCTCCTGATTTCCCAAAGACTCTGTACAGCCAAGAAGGAACAAAAATGCAAGTTCTTCTTTGTCATTAGGTCAGGAGCGTGATGGAATACTCTTCACTTGTTTGGACCGGTGCTGCTCCAACAATTCTTGAAACTAGACACTATCCAGCATAAAGCAGCCTGCTTGATCGGCACCCCATCCACTTTCTTAAGCATTCATTTCCTCCATTGGTGCAGTGTACTACTTACAAGGTCTACTGCAGCAGCTCACCAAGGCTTCTTCTGCAGCACTGCCAAAACCCATGACTTCCATCACTTAGAAGGACTAGGGCAACAGTAGCATGAGAACACAACCTTTTCCACGTTCACCTCCAAGCTGTACGTCATCCTGATTTGGACATATATTGCCATTTCTTCACTGAATCAGAGTCAAAATTCTGGAGGTCCCTACCTATCAGCATTGTGGGAAACCTTCAACAGCTCAAGAAGGCAGCTCACCACCAGCACCACGAAGACAGTGAGAGATGGGCAATAAACACTGCTCTTGTCAGCAAAGGTTGAATAAAGATTAATTGACTACAAGAGGCATAATATGCTTTATCTAATTCTGTCCTCACCAATCTCCACATATGCACTTTCCAGTAAGGGTTCATTTAAAACATTTTTTCACAGGATGTGGGCATCGCTGGCTAGGCCAGCATTTTTATTGCCCATCCCTAATTTCCCTTGAGAAGGTGGCAGTGCGTTGCCGCCTTGAACTGCTGCAGTACATGTGGTGTAGGTATGCAGTGCTGTTAGGGAGGGAGTTCCAGGATTTTGACCCAGCGACAGTGAAGGAACGGAGTTATAGTTCCAATTCAGGATGGTGTGTGGCTTGGAGGGGAAGTTGCAGGTGGTGGCGTTCCCATGCACCTGTTGCCCTCGTCCTTCTAGGTGGCAGTAATTAGTCATTAATGGTTAATGATCGAGGGAATATAAACTCTTATCTCCTCTTTGCACCGGAATGTTCAGTTTGATTATAGTGTCCTGTTGCCACCCCATCTGAGGACAGCTAACTGAACACAGATTGGGGATCAAATTATGGAACTTTTTTGACCTGTATGACTCAACTACTCAAAGGATAAATAAACTCACCTAAGCTAATGAGGAACTATAATCTTCTCCCTTAGTTGAAAGTGGCAGTTCAATAAAATTGCGACTCTGAAGTAATCATATAGACACTGATATCTTAAAGGTGGTCACTGAAGTCAGGAATTTTGGATGAATCAGCCAAGTGTTTGCATGCTCCCTTCCAGACCCCAGCTGTACTTTTATGGAAGCGATTAAATTAGTCCTGTGTATTTTTAATCTATTACATATGTAATTTTGAAAAGCTTCATTTTATGGCTCTCTTCACCACTACTAGCCTGAGGAATGGTAGCACAGTGCAGTCTATAAGAAGGAAAACACTTTGAGAACTTCTTGCTGATCTTTGAAAACGTGCCAAGGGATCTTTTATGTTCACCCGAATAGGTAGAAGGGGCCTTGATCTGATCTGAAAGATGGCGTTTCTGGCAATGTAGCACTCTCTCTCAATCCTGCACTGAAGTGTCCATGTAGATTGTGCTCAATGTCGGAGCTTGAGTCTGCAACCTTCTGATTCAAAGATGAGCGTGCTGCCTCTTAGCCAAGCAAACTAGTAGAAATGTGCATACAGTGTTGTTAGATGTGCTGTAATGTGCTGTACAGATTAGACTGTAATTGAATGAAATGTTAATACTCTAGTGTTCTGTTTTTAAAGTCAATAATAGATGTTTGTCTTGCAGCCAATCACAAGCTAACAGCAACGGCAAAGGTGATCATTAAAATCTGCGAGCATGAAGTAAGTATGAACAGGACAGGTTTATAGTGTCTTAACAGAGCAGCACTTCTGGTTCTATTACATTATTGAGGCAGTGCAGGATGATCTGTTACTCTGTATTAAAGCCATTCTATATTAAACAGGTAATAAAAACAAGGTTAGGCATATTATTCAGGTCTTTTAGCATCTGAAAGAGGAAGGTTAGGTTCACCTTTTTCGTTAGATTCTTATTAAGAATCCAGCCCTCTCTTTCCCTTTCAGACACTGCTCATTTTCTGTTTTTCAGATTTTTGGCATTTGAAGTTCTTCTTGTGTCTGTTGTACTTTAGCTTTAAACTACTGACTTTCTTTAAGATAACTAATGTGCTTTTCTTTTTAAAATAAATAGATGAATGAGATTGAAGTCTGCCCAGAATGCTACTTGGCAGCATGCCAGAAGAGAGAGAACTGGTTCTGCGAACCTTGTGTAAGTTGGAGTTTCCTGATGAAATTGTAAATGACAAACCTCATGGTAGCAGAATACTGATGGTCCAGTCGTCACATAACTTGAGCTTTAGCTTAATTCTCTGTTTTTGTTTTCTAAGCTATTAAGAATCTTGACTGTTAGGACTCTAAAATATTGAGCTACACCTTAGTCGTCAGGTATGTGTGTTTGAAAATGCAACCAAATACACTTTGGCTTTAGGAATAAAAGAAAGAAAGCCAATCGAGTCCACAACCTAGCCAACAACTTCCCAGCGTCTGAACAGGCCAGTCAATTGACTTCAGGAGTTGCATTTCAAAGCAGTCTGATCTCTAATTGGCCTGTGGATTTTCTGAAGAATAGTTAGCCTTAATTGATTCAGGAATATAGAACAATTACAGCTTGTGGCTTTAAAGAATGCATTATGTGGCACGCAGTTTGAATTCCAACAGCAGAATAGCATGTTAATCAGGATGTTGCGGTTATAATAGTGAAACTATCAGCCTTTGCCTTCATTACAACTGGGGAAACTGGCAGCAACTCCTGGCACACGTGCTGTTAAATGCGGAAATTTGAAAGTATCTGCCAGTGATTCCCTGCTCTTCCAAGGGGTGTGATCTTGGAGCTCCCACAGATGGAAATCTGTCAAAATCTTTTGAATTTATGTGAACTGCCAGTTTTTAATCTAGCTGTAAACACCCTAATTAAAGGTACGCCTTGTTGAGATGTGTTATGACAGGGCAGGTGATGTGTGCCAGGCAGGCCAAATCCACGAGGGAAATTTGGTCGCGCTATCACAATGGTTTTGCAATTCGTATTTATTATGAGATGCGTGCACTGAACTCAGAAGTAATACATCCACCAAGGCTTCTAGAGGTTTTAAAAAGTTAAATTAGAATATATTTTAACAAAATAAACGATTCCAAGCCAGAGTTTGCTCGCCATGCCCCCTGTATTTTGTGGGTTTCCAGCATGTGCCAGTTGAGCAGAGTCTCTGGATTCAGGGACACTGAGAGAATGAGAGTCAGTATTGTGGCAATTTGCTGTTATTCACACAGAGGGCATTTTTCAACTATCTTTTTTTCTTGTTGAGTGCTTTTCCAGAAGGCAGATTTTATGGCGATTATTCGCTGAACCACAGCAAAGCGTTTGATTTTTTTTTTAATAGGGGCAAGGCAAGGAGGCAGGTCCTGAGTCTACTGCAGCCTGAGCGGGGATTGAACTCTATGCTGTTGGCATTGATCCGATCCACATGCTAGCCTTCAAACCAACTGAGCTAACTGGCCTCTTAATTTAAATTCCGCCAGCTGCTGTGGTGGGATTTGAGTCCGCGTTCGCAGAGCATTAGACGGGGTTGCTGGATTTACTGGTGCAGCGACGTTACTATTACCCCACCGTCTCCCCCTGCACAGTGAACCCTAGGTCCACCATTGGGTTGAAGCCAGCAGCGGCAGGGTGAGGCCCTTAAGTTGACATTAACTGGCGGCGGAAGCGGGATGGCCATCTATGGGCCCACCAAACTCACAACAGGAACGGCACAAGATTCTGCCCCATATATATCCGTTATCCTTTTTTTTGGCTTCAAATGTTTCTATTTCTAACTTTGCCTCAAGGCTTGTGAATTTTTTACTTTTTAGTCACCAGCCCTCCATGAAATTAAATAGTTTGTTCATTTCCTTGTTAACTATGCCTTTCAATTATCATCTTCATATCACGATCTTCAGTAAATTTAGTCATTTGTCTTTTGTCTAGTGGGGTAGGCTTGCTGCTGTTCAGGCAAAAGGTAATTGCATATTGAAACGCTGCTCCTGAACTTATAAAGGAAGAAACTATATCGCCCTCATGATATAGTGCCACCTTGTGTTCAAGATATGTAATACCTTGAGTACAAAAAGAGTACAGTATTGAGTTTTGCAGTTGACTTTCAGTATTCCAATTACATTTTCAAAGCAAAAGCTAACTGCTTAATTTCCAATCCCCCCACTCTTTGAGGCTGATTATTTGTTTCAATAATGTGGATTGAAAACGACAGGGCGCCATAATTCGGTTCTCTCTCACCATGAGAGTACAACTCCTTACTCAAGAGAGCCAGCAAATTGTTCCCAGTTCTCATGATATCACCTCTGTAAACACTGCTGGGTGTACTGATTGAGTTGCTCTTCAAAATACTATCCATACTCTAAGATGGGCATTGATAGCGCACAGGCATCTTGTACTACTGTACTCCATTGAAGAGTTATATTTTTGTACTACATAATAATTGCAGCTCTTGAGCTGTTTCAGTTGGAATTGTTTGCATTGAAACATTAGCAACGCTCCTGTTCTGTTCTTATGTTCAGCACTACAGAGACCTTCAAATAGTTCTTCCATTCTTGTGTTGTGAGATTTATAGATTCACCCCACTGCTTCTTCTTTTACATACAGAGTAACCCCCACCCACTTGTCTGGGCTAAACTTAAAGGCTTTCCCTTTTGGCCTGCAAAAGCCCTGAGGGACAAGGATGGGCAGGTTGATGCACGGTTCTTTGGGCAGCATGACAGGTGAGAATTAATCTTTTATATGGTAATTTGTATTTTTTTTTTAAACAAAATTCCTACGTACCAATTTATATGGGAAGTAACACTGATTCAGCTGGTTCCCTTGGCAGAGTCCCCATTTCTTAAAACTTTTATAGCATTTGGATTCTGTGTTGCGGAAAGCTACAGAAGGCAACACTGTGTATGCCATGAAATGTTCATCTGAAGCTTCTGCATCTGTTAACGTTAGCAGTTTGATCCATAATTTCACTAAATTCAGGATTATGAAATATTTGTACTGCACCTACTTAAAACGGGGGAAATAACGCCTAGGAGTATAATTTATAGAGTTTTGTTCTAAATTTGTGCTGTACCCTAGCAAGAACACAGCACTCTGGTAAAATACTATTAATTGCAGAACTGTCACTTGTGGTGGTAGCCATTGAAGCAGATTTATTTAAGGGCACCACACAATAAACTATTTGTTTAACCACTTTTTAAACTTTCTTGCTATATCACTATTGTACCAATATACTAAGTAGCTGATTGTAACAGTGGCAAGAACTCATCCATTTAAGGAGTTGCTGTTGGCTTTATACTCCGAAAACCTAGGTCAATATATTGACTTACAACTGTAGCCAGGTGCTTTTAAAAAAATTTGATGGCATTCTTATACAGCAATTTATAAACAAAACCCAGTTTTCTGGGATTGAGTAGCTGAGCCATACGTAGCAAGGAGTACCAGCTTCAATCCCGGTCTGTGCTGTAGGGTGATGATGGTAGTACAGTTGACCTTGGCAGTTGTGGAATAAGCGCAAGAAATATTGGCTAAGGTTTCTGCTTCTGATGTGCATTTGCAGCAGGAGTTGCTTGAGGGTGGCAATGTCACTGGATTAGTCATTCAAAGGCCCAGGTCAGTGCCCTGGGGACACATTCAAATTCCACCAAGGCAGCTGGTGGAATTTAAATTCATTTCATAAAATCTGGAATTGAAAACTAATCTCAGTAATGGTGACCATGAAACTACCATTGATTGTTGTAAAAACCCATCTAGTTCACTAATGTCCTTTTAGGGAAGGAAATCTGCCATCCTCACCTGGTCTGGCCTACATGTGACACCAGATCCTGAGCAATGTGGTTGACTCCTGTCTGCTCTCAAGGGCAATTAGGGATGGGCTACAAATGCTGGCCTTGCAAGCAACGCCCACATCCCATGAACGAAAGAAGTATGTTTGTCAAGGATAGGATTAAACTCGACTTGGCTATGACATCTCCTCCATAGTAAAAGAACAAGCAAACTCACCATCAAGGTTCACACATTATGGTTCGCTTGGAAGGGCACTTGATGCTTTCAGAACCGTGACCTAGCAAGATGTCATTGCTTTCAGTAGAGACAGAAGGCAAATCTTTGTATCTACACGGTGATGGTATTCAGCTTGTTTATTTAGATTTGTCAAATGTGAGTTTAGATTGTTCTTTGCCCATCAGACAAAGGGGTGTTTCATATTAGAAAACCCTTTCATGTACAGGAGGGTAGGAACAGACACTGTGGTTCTCCCCATATTTGTGACTATACAGAAGTGGTTGCTGCACCTCCCTGTTAAATTGCTGTTGCCTCTACTTATATATCAAAATTTTATGCCAGGATGTTTAATTAGAATTGACCAGTAAGATTACATTGTCTCCTTTAAAATAGGAGTTAAAAGGTGGAGGTTAATTCAAGAATTTTGAAATAAAGGAAGACGTGCATGTATTTAGCACTTTTCACAACCTCAGTGTCCCAAAGCGCTTTAGAGCCAATAGGGCGCTATTTTGAATTCTAGTTACTGTTGTAACGTAGGAAATGCAGCAGCCAATTTGTGCACAGCAAGGTCCCAAAAGCAGCTCAAATAAACCTGTTTCTCCTGGCTCAGCTAGTCAAACAGTGTCTGTAGAGAGAAAGAGAATTAATGGACTGGATTTTGTATGTCTCGGCAGTGGGGTGGGGGTACATAGGGCTGGTGCCGACCCTACCACCTTCCCAAGCTCACCCCCATAATATTGGGGGGGTGGCGGGTGGATGGGTGCCAAAAACGGCAGCCTGCCCTCCATATTTAAATAACCAAGGGTCAATTCAACTTGTTAGCAAGTCAGTTGACCCCAATAGTATGCTGGTCACACCATAACATGGTTGGCATACCAGTTGGGTGGGAGTGGGCAGGCCGTTTATGTATTTAAAAAAAAATAATTTTTATATAAGGGTGGGAAGGAGGGGAGGGTAGTATCTTTGGTGGGGGGGTGCTCTATGCATATGGGGGAGCAGTGACCCACCCCCGATCATGCCTCCCCCTTCCTTCTTACCTACTTGCTTTGTAAAACACAGCACTCCCACCCCCCACCCCTTCCCTAAACTGCCCAAACTCTCCCAGCCCAATACCCCGGACTTAACTTGCTCCAGGATCCATAGGAATATTTCTTGGGCCTGCTTGCAGCTCTGGCAACACCCACTATTGCGCACTTGGCGCTGCCAGGACTGCTTTAGCTTGGTTGGCAAATCCTGAGGGCGAGCCTTCCTCCACAGTGAGGGGAAGAAGTCCCACACTGCACCAGTTTCTCTCCAAAGATGTTGTCTGACCTGCTGAGTTTTTCCAGCGTTTGCTTTTCTTTTTTCAGATTTCCAGTTTTTGCAGTATTTTGATTTTGTTTGAGGTGTTGGATGAGGGCTGAGAACACTGGGTGGGCTTCTCTGCTCTTCATTAAATAAAGCCATGGGATTTTGTACGTCAGCCAGAGACCTCAAACAGGGTCTCAATTTCATATCTTCTATGGAAGGCAGCACTTCCAATTGTGCAACACTTCCTCGGTAATGCACTGAAGTGCCAGCCTAGGTTATGTGCTCAAGTTTATGGAGTGAAGCTTGAACCCATGACCTTCTGATTAGGAACAAGAGTTGCATCACTGAGACAAGGCTGACTGTTTTGGCCAGGACATCAGTCTCTTCTAACTTGCTAAATGAATAATAGGTTCTTACTTCAACATCTCACGTGATGGATAGTTTTCTTAACAGGTCCGTCTTGTTACTGGTATTATTACCTAGTACTATTGCAATCTGCGTAGCTGTGACCAGAACTTACAATTTTCTATTCCAATGACAACAACAATGTATTACTATAGCACCTTTTATGAAGTAAAACATCCCCAGGCTTGTCACAGCTGGGATTATCAAACAAAATTTGACACCAAGCTGCATGAGATATTCCCACAGCTTGGTCAAGTAGCTAGGCTGTAAGGAGTGCTTTAAAGGGAGAGAGCATGTGGTAGCAGGATGGAGAGATTTAGGGAGGAAATTCCAGTGCATAGAACCTGGGCAGCTGAAGGCATAGCCATCAATGATGGCGTGAAGAAAGTCGGGGATGTGCAAGAGGCCAGTATCGGAAGAGCGCAGCTCTGAGTGTTCTAGGGCTGGGGAGATTACAGAGATGGGGAGGCGAAAAGTCATGGGATGATTTGAAAACAAGGATGAGAATTTTAAAATTGAGGCATCGTGGGACCGGGAGTCATTGTAGATCAGCGAGCACAGGAGTGATGGGTGAGCATAACTTGGTGTGACGAGGGAGAAAATGATACAATTGCTCCCAGGATTCGTCCCCAGGGTTTTCTCTTATACTTCAGCAGTTGAATCAAAGAAAATATTGATAGTGATCTGTGAGGTCATCTGTATGCTTTCATAAATAAGATATTTTTGTTATTTGGAGGTGGAGTTGAAAAGAAAGCCAGAAATATAACAGGAAAAACATTAGTCCTTGAAGCAAAGCAAAATATTTTGATTTCACATTTTAATAAATACATTTTCTCTTCTAAATGCAGGGCTTGGGTTCCAATAAACAACTGCTACCTCATGTCAAAGGAAATTCCCTTTTCTGTAAAAAAGACTAAAAGCATCTTCAACAGTGCAATGCAAGAAATGGAGGTTTATGTGGAGAACATTCGTAAAAAGTTTGGGGTATTCAATTATGCACCTTTCCGGTCACCGTACACTCCCAACAACCAATTCCAGATGTTAAAAGATCCCCAGAACCCAGCAGCAGGGACTGCTAAACCTGATAAATATGAGAAAATGAAATTAAACTTTGATATGACAGCATCGCCGAAAATAGTTCTCAGCAAGTCCATGTTAATCAGTGGTCCCAGTAGGAGAATTTCGCTAACGGATATGCCCCGCTCGCCTATGAGTACAAACTCTTCCGTGCACACTGGTTCTGATCTAGAAACTGAACCTGCAGAAAAGAGTATGAAAGCAGCTTCCAGTCACTTCAGTGCAAGTGAGGAGTCCATGGATTTCATTGACAGGAGTACAGGTATGATCCCCCAATTTGACTATCTTTTTGGGTGAGTAGGTGGGGGAGGGATTCTGAAGATATGTTAAAGAACCCCATGGGAGGGGTTTAACTGCTTTGGCCCCAACAAAATTTATGCATAGGGATTTCATTGACATAAGCTCATTTCTATACAGCTCCTTCTGTTTGCTTAATGCAGCTTGGCAGTAAGCTTGTTTTAGGTTGTCCTTCATTGAAGAAGCTTTGCAGACGTTTAGAGTAGAGCAGTGGGTGATACCTGAACAAAGAGCCACAATGGTGTTATTCATATAGTGAATTTAGATACATGTGACTGCATCCCTCTGATATCATTGGGAGGCAGAAATAATTCGTACTGGTCGGTGTTAGACAGACATTGCAGAGAGCTTGTGCAGCTGTGGCAAAGTGAAAAGGTTTAAAAATAGATGCTCTTGGCTTTTAAATAGTATTTTTTTTTTCCCCGTCATTTTCATTTGAATGGCGAATACTGTATTTTAGAGAATATCAGTGTCACCAGCATCTAAAGGTCACCTTTTAAGTAGTGGGGTCTGCTGCTTAGTTAGCTGAGCTGCCAAATATCTTGAGAATTTTGTTCAGAAACTTAATCAAGAGACTTATGCACCATTGTTATTCTAAATGACCAAAAGGAAATGTGGGGATATTTGATGGCTTGCCATTGAATATGGAATTTATCTCGCGAATGAAATTTATCTTGAGGTTTGAAGGAAGCTAAGAGTTATGCAGGGGTCCCTCATAGGTTTGATGGATTCCATATTCAGTGGTTAAACAGAATATTCTGTTCATTGACTGTACGCTGTGTGCAGTTATTGGATAGCGAACCTTTATCCTCCTACTGACTTTATGCTCAGTTGTGGCACAGGTTGCAAACATTGTTCAAAACCTGGAATTCTCCGCCAGTTCCACATTGATCCAGTTTGTTTCCTCTTTCAGCTTCTCCTGGATCTGTGAAGACGAGTCAAGCTGGCAGTGTGTCGGGCAGCCCAAAACCCTTCTCTCCTCAGTCCTCCACTCCCATTGCTGCTAAGGCAGAAAGGACTTTGAAAACCCCTCCTACGGGCAGCATCCTTAACCTAAACCTTGGTTAGTTGTGACCACAAAATGTTCTTCCATTGGTTTTGTGGTGTTTCTGGTTGAAGTGCAGTGAGAGAAAGAAACCGGGTGGGAGGAGTGTGTGTGCATGTTTGATGAGATTTTCCAAGGGAGATGTGACATGCCCTGGAAAGTAGTGAAGGAGGAAGAGTCTTTGGAGCAAGGAGTGTAATTCTTTTGGAGGGATATAGATACATTGAAATGGAAGTATATTGTCCTTTTTAAAATCGATACCATTTTTATGATTTAGTAAATTAGTTCCCAATAGCACACAGCCCCAGTTATTTTATTGACATTTTTAATTGTATATTGGAGGTCATAAAGTACACAGAGCCAGAGATATTTTTGCATATCGAACATATATTTGTTCAGTACAATGAGGAAACTTGCCTTCTCCCTTTGGCTGTTATTTACAAATTTGCTTATTTATGTCTTCAACACCACTGCTGTTCATTTCCATTTCAGTCCTAAGAGGCCAGTTTTTTTTTAAAGGTCAATTTATTGGTTTAAGAACCCTCATTTTGATGAACCAACTGAGTTAGCAAACTCAACAGGTCAGGCAGCATCTGTGGAGAGAGAAGCAGAGTTAATGTTTCAAGTCTGTGACCTTTCATCAGTACATCAGGGTTCTGATGGAAGTCAGAGACCTGAAACGTTAACTCTGTTTCTCTCTCCACAGATGCTGCCTGACCTGCTGAATATTTCCAGCATTTTCTGCTTTCATTTCCAATTTCCAGCATCCATAGTATTTTGCTTTTGTTTGACTTAGCAAGCTGCTTGTATTCATAGTACCCCTAATGTGCAGCACTTTGATACACAGCTATATTGTGCCATTGGGCTGCCATTGTAGTGCATTGGCTTTGGCCTCTGTCTTTTCAGATATCGCTAACACAAAATTGATCTTCCCTTCTCACTGATGTTTTGCTCTTTCTTCTCACACATAATAGATCGCAGTAAAGCAGAGATGGATCTAAAAGAGCTCAGCGAATCTGTTTTACAGTCAGCTCCTGTGCTCCTCACTTCACCGAAAAAGCAACCAGTTCGGAGCAGTTTCCTGCTTAACCTCGACAAGACGATAGAAAGTTGTAAAGCACAACTAGGTGAGGATTTCGTCAAATTTTTGTGTACTTCAAGAAAGCCTTGGTAAATTTGCTATTTTTTTGCGGGAAGGGATGGGGGGAGTGGGGAGGGGGGAGGGGGAGGGGTGGCATGCGGTAGAGAGGGACGGTAAACAAAAAGCCTAGATTTGATGAGTTTTGAAAATATCTCCCACCACAATAATTGGTTAGGAAGGCATGAGAGTTGGCATTTTGCCAATCATCTTGTTTAATTGACTGATGAAGTATGTGGTGTTGGACAGGCAATTATATTTCCCCACACCTTTTTGTTAAAATGGAGAAATGCGCGTTAATGAATGGTTTAACATTCTGGAAATGAGTTGCTGAAACCCATCCACTGAAGGAAAGTCCCATAGAAATGATTCCTGAGGCAAGGATTTGTACTTGCACTCAACTGGATGGGTGCCCAGCACTCTACTACTGAAGTTGCCAGCCTTAAGTTGTAACTCGAAAATATTTTTATCTCTATTTCACTTGCAAATTTACTCTTGCTTATTTTACTTGTATTCTGTTCAATGCAAAGATTATCCCACTTGTACTGAAGATTTATTGATAGATGACTGAATAAAACACTCAACACGTCTTGCTTTAATAAGCATTCCATGCCCTATTCTAGTGTTGCACCCAATCGCATTTATGTTATAGCTTTATTTGAAGTGCATACAGGGTATAAAGCCATGTAGCCCAGAAAACGTATACTTTAGTTTGCAGCTGGTGATATTAACTGATTTGAACCAGAACTACAGTTAGCCCGCCTGAGAAAAAGCAGGTAGTATTCCTGCTCCTGATAATATCCAGTGACAGCTGCTGGAAAGGTAGGTGTGTG
Source organism: Cetorhinus maximus (assembly GCF_964194155.1). Classification (NCBI taxonomy): domain Eukaryota; kingdom Metazoa; phylum Chordata; class Chondrichthyes; order Lamniformes; family Cetorhinidae; genus Cetorhinus; species Cetorhinus maximus. Next base: position 16,228,369 of record NC_135891.1, read on the forward strand.
TGACATCTGATGAGGACAAATTATGCTACTTCCATGACCAAATAGCTTGCTGAAGCACATATACTTTAAAATAGAAAAGTTGAATCATCAGAGGGTTTTTGCAATATGCACAACAAGAAGCCATACTGAGTGGAGGTATTTATATGCATTTTGGCCCTCATTCATTTAAACACTGCAGCCTTAACATGTTGAAAGGGCTCTATTCAATATTTGCCTTGTTATGGACAGGATGGGGTTTAATTTAAATTGCACTGTTATGAGACAGCCTTTTGGTAAAGCTGAGTTATTGAAAAATAATCCCAGGGGGAAACTTTAAACAACTGTCATAACCTATAATTTTAAGTGTTATGTTTGAGATGCAACTCTAAATTCAGGGATCATGCCACCAGTTCTCGAGAGGTTTTATATAAAGCTAAATGAAACATTTTATTAATTTACACAAGTTAAATATATACACATGGCCACAAATTACTACGATCATAACTTTTAACAGATTCCCAAACTAATCTCCATTAAGGCAACAGCAACCTATAGACTTAACCAGGAACCAGGCAAAGCATTTTCACCTTACAAATTTAATATGAGATTCATTTCACTTTGGTTCCTGTGGAGACAGCTGGAGGCTTACAGCTGCTTTTGATCTCACATTGCCTTTGCTCTACCCACACAAAACTGCTAAGTTATACCTAGCACAGCCCATTGAATGTAAATTCTCATTGTATCATCAGCCTATTCTAACAATAAAACCCCTTTCATAGTCCCAATTTTATCAGCCACATAAACATGTTGCTTGGCCTCTGCTTGCTAGGTGCCAGAGTTCACCCCACTTTTTGAATGCCCTATTCAAAAAATGCAAATGCACTCTATCTCTCTTATATATCAAAACTAGTACACATCAAAGCTCCCAGACTAGCTGGCTTTAATCCAATTAAGTCACACCCTCAGACTAAACCTTATTTTATAAGAAAAATATTTTCCAATAATATTATATACGTTAATAGCTTCATGACATGCACTAATTTCTCCTTTCACCACCTGTCTGTAAACAAAGATATTTTGATTTGTTTCCCTCTTTATAAGCGGTATTTCCCAATCCCTCGATTTTTGTGTCATCCAATTTCTAATAATAACCCTACAGAAACTCAAGATAGGATGAACTCAATGCATTAGTTTATTTGGACACATTCAAAACGTGAAAAGAGAGTTTGCAGCATTCCCCTCGCCTTCAGATATTGAAGAGAGGGATAGAGAAAAGAAAGACTTACATTTCAGAGACCACAGTGGAAAAATATTGTTTCACGTGTGTTCCAGAGTCCAGAATCTAAGTCCAATGAGGTATTCCATCACCGAGGCTGGTGGGCTGAAAGCCGATGTTGTAGAATTCACTTTTCTGGTGGTGTAGACTTCACACAATGAGACAGGCATGCAGAGAAGAATCAGTTTTGGAGGTGATGGTACAGAACTTCCAACAGAAGCAGAATTGATGGGGCCAGGTGTCCAACCTGGGCCAGAGCTCCTTTAGTGTGGCCTGCTAGTCAGATGTTAAACAGCAGACTGAGCTTTTCAGTTCGTCAAGGCAATATTAATTGTTCCACAAGCCCAGGGGCCTAGGTCATGTGACTTTACCTCTTCACGACATCTTCAACAAAGGATGTTTATACAGTGTTTGGAAATTGGCTTCGTGTTCCAGGCTGATAACTTCTCAGCCATTTATGAGTTGAAAGGAATGTTTGAGAGGCCGTTGTATTAGTAGATGTTCCATCTCTGCTGGCCAGCCTGAGTTATCAAATACAAAAGGCTTTTGATTATCTCCCTTGAGGTTGGGCTGTGCAGTCTCCAGGTGTTTGTTAGTAGCTCATCAAATAATGAGCTATTTATTATTTAATAATAAATATTAAATTTATATTAATAAATGGCATAGTAGCTTCCTTTGTTCTGGGATCACAGACGGACACAATTTCAGCCATTTTAAGGATCTTTGTTCAGTTTTTTAAAAAATGCTATAAATAACCACGAAGATATAAAAGTATACAGTGTGCAGTCTTAGTCCCTCAGTCTTCTGCTTTATTTTATTATAGAATCTATTCTTTCATATATTAAGCTCTCATTTGGTACCCTGTTAACTACATTCCTTATGATTAATTATAATACCCCCCAAACAACAACAATAACAACTCAATCCATGTTCGATTATATTCAGTAAACAAATTTTGATTATTATTCAATGGTGATTGTAATTGCTGCAAGTTGTATAATCAGTCGTCCACTGGTACACACTAACATCAAGATGTTATAATAAAGAGTTCGGTAGTACATGTCAACATTGTTTCTGCACTGAAAGCCACCGGTGGGACAAATTTGGAACTGAATAAAGCAGTTCCATAAAGTTTGAGATACATTGTGGTTAAACAAAAGCAGAAAGGCTGGAGGGATTTTAGTGGGGAGTGGCTGATCTTGGACATTTAACTGACTGTTACAAATTCTTATGGTTGAATGCCATTTGAACACCTGATTTAGAGTTTTGCTTTTTACATATGAACATACAAATTAGGAGCAGAAGTAGGCCACTTGACCCTTTGAGCCTGCTCCGCCATTCAATGAGATCAAGGCTGATCTGATTGTAACCTCAACCCCACATTCCCGTCTACCCCCGATAACCTTTCACCCCCTTGCTTATCAAGAATCTATCTACCTCTGCCTTAAAAATATTCAAAGACTCTGCTTCCACTGCCTTTCGAGGAAGTCAAAGACTCTCAACCCTCAGAGAAAAATTTCTCCTCATCTCTGTCCTGAATGGGTGACCCCATATATTTTAACAGTGGTCCCTAGTTCTAGATTCTCCCACAAGAGGAAACATCCTCTCCACATCGACCCTGTTAAGACCCATCAGAATTTTTTCCTCTCTCTCGCATCCTTATTTTCAGATTTTGAAGTGAAATAAAATTCCATTGGGCAATATTTAAATGGTGCCACTCTTTAAAAGCAAAATCAGGCACAGAGTAAAGTCATGGCATTTTTGCTGTATACATCATGTAATTGTGGTCCAGTGACTAGTTTTGACATGTTGCAAATTATTGTATTGTAAATTAGTAAATTGGAAATGCTACTAATCATGAAGTTTGTGCCCTGTGTAGGGATATCCATCTATTGTAATGTTTCTGAACAGCATTTGAAGCTTGTGGTTATTTGTTTTGAGACTTGATTGACGTTATTTCGGATGGTGATTTAGTACTGTATGAAAATTGAATGTGTTGTTACCCCAAGGAATAAATGAAATCGCTGAAGATGTTGATGCAGGAGCTGAGCACAGTGACTCTGAGGATTCAGAAAAGTCAGACACCTCTGACAGCGAATATGCCAGTGATGAAGGGCCAAAACTAAATAACGGGCAAGAAGAGGGAGAGGAAAAGGAAGGTGTCAGGAGTGAGAAGGATTCGCCCTTTGTGAAAAAGAAGCCAAAGCAGGTAATGACTCATGGTGAAGTGAAACAAGAAACCAGTCCAAGTTCTGCTCTGGGTAAAAGTGAAGCATCTGGACAGGAAAAGGCAAATGGGGACCCTGACAAAGAACTTGTTGAGAAAATGAAAAGTCTACATCAGGCAGCAAAGGAGAAGCCAGGGAATAAAGATGAGACTGACTCGCCAACAGTGCACTTGGGACTGGACTCTGATTCTGATTCTGAGAATGAACTGGTTATAGACCTGGGAGATGAAAGTAAAGAGGCTGTGCGTGAAAGCAAGAAAGGGGAGAAGAGCAAAAAGGATCAAACTCCTACACCGACGTTGAAGGAATCACCAGCTGCATCAAATACAGAAAGTATGTATCTTAAACTTTTGTTTTCTTTATATTGTAATACTTTGTTATACCTGGTGAGGATCCAGTGATGGCGTGTTTACTATCTCAAGGCTGAACTTTGGATACCTTGTAACACTAGAATGCCGTGGATGAGACCTGATCAAAATTTCCACTTTGGAAAGCCAGTTTATTTGGTTTAGAGAACTGTTTAAGGCAATCTGTAACATGATAATCAAATACTTTAACATGTAGAAAATGCAATTGGATTAGCCAGTCATAATTAACAAACTGGAAGCACATTGAGATTTGGAGTTTAATTTTCTTTAACATCTCAAGTTGCCAAATAATGATCTTTGTGTATTCAGACTGGCTGAAAAGTGGGACCATAGTGGAAACTTCAGAATGGCTGAATCAGATATTAAACTTTTTGGTGTAGAATTCATTACCGTGGTATAATGCATTGAAATGAAGGAATACAACAACCTTGGGAAGGATGTATTTCCTTATTAAAAGTATTTTCCACTTTTAAATGAAGAAGATTTGCTTGGAGAAATCTAGTTTGGCACTTTTACTTTAAATGTTAATTTTTGCAGCTGAACTAAAAGGGACTGTGTTTTCTTTAGCATTTAGTATTTAGTTAGGAAAGCCAGTATGGATTTCTTAAAGGGAAAATTGCATTTAACTAACTTGCTGGAGGTTTTGAAGAGGTAATAGAGAGGGTTGATAAGGACAATGCTGTTGATGTGGTATACGTGGGCTTCCAAAAGTTATTTTATACAGTGCCGCATTGCAGACTTGAGTAAAGTTAAAGCTCATGGAATAAAAGGGACATTAGAAACATGGATATGAAATTGGCTGAGTGACAGAAAACAGAGTAGTGGTTAATGGATATTTTTCAAGCTGAAGGAAGGCTTGTAGTTTGGAGTTCCCCAGGGGTCAGTGTTGGGACCCTTGCTTTTCTTGATATATATTAATGACCTGGATCTTGGTGTACAGGGGAAAATTTCAAAATTTGTGGATGGGGTCAGTGTTGAGTTGCTTGCTTTTCCTGATGTTTATTAATGGTCTAGATCTTGGTGTATGGGGCACAATTTCAAAATTTGCGAATGATACGAAGCTTGGAAGCATTGTGAACTGTGAGCAGGATGGTGTAGAACTTCAAAAGGACATAGACAAGTTGGTGGAATGGGTGGATTAAGTTCAATGTGGAGAAATGTGAAATGATTCATTTTGGTAGGAAGAACATGCAGAGACAATATAAAATAAAGGGCACAATTCTAAAGAGGATGCAAGACTAGAGGGGTCTGGATGTATATGTGCATAAGTCATTGCAGGTGGAAAGACAGGTAGAGAGAGAGCAGTTAATAAAGCATGCAGTGTCCTGTGCTTTTTTAATAGGGGCATAGAGTACAAGAGCAAGAAGATTATGTTGAACTTGTTTAAGACACAAATTTAGCCTTAGCTGAGTATGCCATCCAGTTCTGGAGGCCTCACTTTAGCAAGGATATGAAGGCATAAGAGAGAGTGCAGAAAAGATTCTCGAGAATGGTTCCAGGAATGAGGAACTTCAGTTATGTAAATACTTTGGAGACGTTGGGATTGTTTTCCTTAGAAAAGAAGGCTGAGAGGAGATTTGATAGAGGCATTCAGAATCATGAGGACTCTGAGCAAAATAGATAAGGAGAAACTGTTCCTACTCATGGAAGGATTAAGAACAAGGGGGCACAGATTTAAAGTAATTGGCAAAAGAAGAAAAAGCAATATGAGAAAAATCCTTTTCACACAGCGAATGGCTAAGGTCTGGAGTGCACTGCTTGAGATTGTGGTGCAGGCAGGTTCAATTGAGGCATTATAAATGGAATTAGACTGTTATCTGAAAAGGAAGAATGTGCAGGGTTATGGGGAGAAGGCAGGAAAATGGCACTAAGTGAAATGCTCATTCAGAGAGCTGGTGCAGACAGGATGGGCCAAATGGCTGCCTCCTGCGCTGTAACAACTTTGTGATTCTGTGAACTTGCTTCAGGGTGCAGGACCATAGAGCTTTCTTGTGGGTCTCGATTTGGACCCATTTAAACTGCAGTAGCCACGGCTTGAGACTGGACTTAGAACCAGTTGGCTCAGAAAAAATTCAAAGCGATATTTTTGAAGAGTACATTTTTTCACTATAAAATGGGTGGGAGGGGGGTACCTTCAACAAAAAAAATAGTGCCCTCGTGCTAACTTTCCTGCCTTTCCTTTAGAGAATTTGATAAAGATAATCAGAGATGTGTGGATCAAACTGCTGATTATCCTGTTCAACAGTTAAAGGGAAAGTATAATATTCCTAATTATGTATATAGGTAAAGCATCACCCACTTCAACTGTGTCCAGTCAACCAAAAGGTGAGGTTGCTTCTTCAGTCCCCAGTCTCCCAAGCCAGACCCCTTCAACCAGTATTACAACGACTGCCAGTGTTGTGTCTACTGCCACAGTTCCAGCTGTTGCTGTTAGCAATAGTCCAATTAAAAAACAACGGCCTCTATTGCCAAAGGAAACTGTTCCAGCTGTTCAGCGCGCGGTGGTATGGAATCCCTCGACAAAGTTTCAGACCTCCTCACAGAAATGGCACATGCAGAAGGTACAAAGACAGCAGCAGCAAGTGCAAGCGCCGCAGCAACAGCAGTCTCAAACCACAGGAACACGATACCAGACGAGGTTGGCTGTGAAAGGTATAAATATTTTGAGTATCTAGCTCTAATTCTAACAAAGCCCAACACATTATGATGTTAGTAATTTTATTACTATTGAAATTTTTTTTAAAAAATTACTTTTGTATTAAGGGAGGCAAATCAAGCCTTAGGGTGGTCATTGGTAACACAGTACAGACTGATGTACAGCAATGCCATATTCAGAAACCGAGAGGAATCAGCATTGGGAGCTAAGCTCATTGACATTGCCTTAGATGATTTGGGGCTGTACCATCCCCAGCCTCTCATAGAAACTAAGCCCCGACAGGCTAGGAGTGTCACTAATACACAAGACAGCGCACTGAAATCTGCCAGTCTCCCTTTTCATTACACGAATGACAGCCTCCTATTATTTTTCCTTTCTCTAACATTATGAACAATGCGGAAATAAAGCCTTTACATTCACAATTACTGTGGCATCTGAAATGGCCGAAGCTGATTTTGTGCTCGAGTGTTAGCTGGTTAGGTGTTGAGATTTTAAAATTCTATAACTTGGTAGTCATGTATGAATATGCCAAACTTGAAGACAATGAAAAGTCTCATACTGACTTTAACTTTCTAATTGCAGCTGTGCAGCAGAAAGAGGCAACTCTGGCAACTTCAACGTCTTCCATTACTTTGGTTACAAGTAGTTCTTCTACACCTGCGGCAGGCAGCAGTTCAGCAACAGTGAACACAGCTTCCAGTTCAGTCTACAGTACTGATTTGCCTATAGCTACTCCATCTGCTGATGTTGCTGCTGACCTTACTAAGTATACGAACAAGGTATGTTCTGTTATTCGCCCTTTATTGAATAGGTTTGCTACATAGAATTGCTTAGAAATTACAACACGGCAGCAGTCCATGTTTGTGTACATCCTCCATGTGATTAGTAATCCTAGGTCCCATGTTCCTGTTCTCTTTCCAAATCTCTTTATTCCCCTTTCCTTCAACCACCTCTTTTAAATGTTGGACATAGTTTATTTTAATCACTAATTTGAATAGTGCATTCCATAGACTCTCAAATCTCTGGGGTGGTGGTGGGTTGGGGAACCAATAGACTTTCCCTTGCTTTTTGTTCTAAATCTTCCATTGTGTTGATGTCCCATAGTTCTTAGATTGCCAACCATTGGAAATCGCCTTTCCCATCCCTTCATCATTCTAAGCATTTCTATATAATCATCCTTGATTTTCCTTTGTCCTTACGTAGTCTGAATTTTGTCATGTCTGTCTTATGCAAGAACACGAGAATTAGGATTAGGAGTAGGCCATTTAGGCCCTCAGACATGCTCTGCCATTCGATAAGATCATGATTTATTGATCTGATTATTGCCTCAACTCCAACGACCTGTCTGTTCCCCTGCAACCCTTTACTCAAAAATCTATGTAACTTAGCCTTCAATGTGTTCAATGACCCAGCCTGTACTGCTCACTGGGGAAGAGAATTCCGAAGTGTAACGACCCTCTGAGAAAAAAAATTCTCATCATCTCTGTCTTAAATGGGAGATCCCTAATTTTTAACTTCCCCACAAGGGGAAACATCTTCTCAGTATCCACCCTGTTAAGTCCCCTCAAGATCTTTTATGATTCAATAAGATCACTTCTTGTTCTTCTAAACTCCAGTGGGTGTAGGCTTAATCTGCTCAACCTTTCCTCACATGCTAACCCCATCACCCCAGGAATCAGTCAAGTGAACCTTCTCTAAACTGCCCCTAATACAATTATATCCATTTTTAAGTAAGGGCACCGAAACTGGAGTACAAGGTACCCCACATGCGGTCTCATCAAGGCCCTGTACAGCTGTAGCAACATTTCCCTACTTTTAAACTTGATTTCCCCTTGCAATAAATGCTAACATTCCATTTGCCTCCCTAATCACTTGTACCTGCATACTAACTTCTTGTGATTCATGTACCAAAGCATCTAGGTCTTTCTGTACTGTAGAGCTTTGCAGTCTTTCTCCATTTAAATAATGTACAGTTTTGCTATTCTTCCTGTCAAAGTGGACAAGTTCACATTTTCCAACATTATATTTCATCTGCCAATTTTTTTGCCCACTTACTTAATCTATCTAAATTCTATTGTTGACTCTATGTCCTCTTGACAACATATTTTCCTACCTATCTTTGTGTCATCAACAAATTTAGCTACCATATGTTTGGTTCCTTCATCTAAGTCATTGATATAGGTTATAAATAGTTGAGGCCCCAGTATTGATCCATATGGCACTCCACTAGTTATAGCTTGCCGACGCGAAAATGACCAATTTATCCTTACTCTCTGCTTCCTGTTTGCAAACCAATCCTCTATGTTTGCTAATATGTTCCCTCTACACTATGAACTCTTATTTTATGTAGTAACCATTGGTGTGGCACCTTATTGAATGGTTTTTGGAAATCCAAGTAGGCAACATCTACAGGTTTCCTTTTATCCATGTTGCTTGTTACTTCTTCAAAGAACTCTAATAAATTAGTTAAACACAATTTTCCCCTTTCACAAAACCATATTGACTCTGCCTGATTGTATTATGATTTTACTAAGTGCCCTGCTCTAATCTACTTAATTGTAGATTCTAGCATTTTTCCTATGACAGCTGTTAAACAAACTGACCTATAGTTTCCTGCTTTCTGTCTTCCTCCTTTCTTGAATAATGGTGTTACGTTTATGACTTTCCAATCTGGTGGGACCTTCCCCAAATCTAGGGAATTTTGGAAGATCACAACTGGTACATCTACTATCTCTGTAGCCTCTTCTTTTAAGATCTTAGGATGCAGATCATCAGGTCCAGAGGACTTGTCAGCTTTTAGTTCAAATAGTTTTCCCAGCACCTTTTCCCGCGTGATTGTGATTGTTTTAAGTTCCTCCCTCCTACCCCTTGATTTTCAAGTATTTTTGGGATGTTTCTTGTGTCTTCTACAGTGAAGACAGATACAAAATAGCTGTTCAATGTTTCTATCCTTCCTTTATTTTCAATTATTATTTCCCTAGACTCACTCTCTTTAGAGGATCAACACTTGCTTTAGTTACTCTTTTCCTTTTCAAATACTTGTAGAAATTGTTGCTTTTTTTATATTTCTACCTAGCTTTCTCTCATACTCTAATTTCTCCCTCATTCTTTTTGTCATTCCTTGCTGATTTCTAAAACCTGTTCAATCTTCTGACCTACTACTAATCTTTGCAGTATTGTACACTTTTCCTTCAGCTAGCCAAAGTTAGCCTTAGTTACCCACAGATGGTGGTAGTCATAGTCTTTCTAAATGGAATATATCTTTGACAGTAATGAAATATTTCTTTAAATATCAGCCACTGCTCCTTTATGTTCCTACCTATTAACCTATTTTCCCAATTTACTTTAGCCAACTTTGTCTTCATAATCTTGTAATTGTTTTTATTTACGTTTAAGACACTAGTCTTAGACCCACTCTTCTCACCTTCAAAGTCAATGTGAAATTTTATCATGTTATGATCACTGTTGCCTGGAAGCTCCTTTACTATGAGTCATTAACTAATTCTATTTCATTCCTCATCACTAGGCCTAAAATAGCCTGCACCCTGGTAGTGAGCAGAGCCACTGCTCCTAAGAAATTGTCCTGAAAACACACTATGAACTCATCTTCCAGGCTATCTTTGCCAATCTGTTTTGTCCAATCTGTATGAACATTGAAATCACTTATGATTATTACAGTATCATTCTTACAAGCCCTCACTATTTCTTCCTGATAACTCTGTCCCACAGTGTAACTACTATTAAGGGGCCTGTAAACTACTCCCATAAGTGACTTCTCACCTTTGTTATTTCTCATCTCAACCCAAACTGGTCCTACATCTTGATCTTCTGAACTAAAGTCATCTCTCACTACTGCACTGATGTCACCCTTAATTAACCAAGCTACCCCACCATCTTTTCCTAGTTTCCTGCCCTTCCAAAATGTCAAATACCCTTGAATATTTAGGTCGCACTTTTGGTCAACTTGCAACTATGTCTCTGAAATAGCTATTGGGTCATACACATTTATTTCTATTGCTGCTATTAATTTATTCATTTTGTTACAAATGCTATGCACATTCAGCATTTGTGCAAACTCTGGCCTTATCTGCTGGTGCACTCTTAAGCTTATACGCTCTGTCCCTTCCTGCCACACTCTGGTTATCATTACCCATGTCGCTATCCTGCTGTATGGCCTTGTCCTTTCCCTTTAATTTACCACATCGCCCCTCACCCCCAAAGTCTAATTTAAAGCCCCCTCTACTGCTCTAGTTATACTACTTCCCAGAACATTGGTCCCAGCACGGTTCAGGTGAAAACTGTCCCATTGGTGCAGCTCCCACTTACCCCAGTACTGGTGCCAGTGCCCCATGAATCAAAACCTATTTCTCCCCCACTAATCCTTGAGCTTTCAGATCTCTATTCTTATATAGCCCACACCAATTCATATTTGTATTCCTCATGGCAGGCATCAACCCTGTGAATCTGCAATATATTCTTTCTGTTGCAACATCATGCTTCCTATAGCGTGGAGCCCAAAATTGCATTCAGTAATCCAACTAGGCCTTGCTAAGGGTTTATAGATCCTCCATTACAACTTGACTTTGACATTTTTGCATCTTTTTTCCATAAAACCCAGTACTCTATTAGTATTTTTATGGTCTTTCCCACCTGAGGTGCTGCTTTTAATGTCTGGTGAACTTCAACCCCCAAATCCATCTGCTCCTCCACACGTCATTTAGCTTTCCATCCATTCGATGTACAATTATCGCTTTTATTACCAAAATGTACCAACTTGCGTTTACTGTCATTGAATTACATTTGCTATGGTTTTGCCTAATCCACCACCCTTGCTGTTTCTTGTGGTCTTCAGGATTATTACCATGCCTCCTGTTTTAGTATTATCTGCATGATTGGACATTGCTCCCTCAAGCCCTCTCCACAAATCATTGATTCACACAATGAACTGCATTAACAAACATCCACTTTACAGTTGTAATGTATATGGTATCTTGAATTGTAAATGCTTAAACCTGCAGTCTTTTACATATTAGGCTCATTCCAGATACATTTTCTCATGCTCAAGGCAAAAGTTCATTTCTACAGTCATGCTCTTGCTCCATATGAACTGAAAGATGATTTTATACCTGAAATAATCAGATTTAACAGGCCACAGGGCAAACAATGAACTTTTTTTAACCATTGGGATGCACCAAGAAATTGGTACAACATTGCACTATATGCTGTAAGCATACACTGTAACATATATTTCAGGCTAAAGACAAACAAGCGATATTGAGGTGCAAAGTTGAAAGATAGCACCGATTGTAGCTGGGTTATAATTCATGTAACAATATATCTTTCAAAACAGCACAATCAAGGCTGCTTTACCACTTGTTTGAAATACTTGAACAAGTTGTCCCCTTGATGCTCCCTCTTTACCCAAGAAAGACGATGCAGAATATTTTATTAAACAAAGTGTTCCTATTAAGACTTGTATCTTCTGGTGTCCTTTTGATGTTGAGCTGATACAAAAGAAGCTCCAAAGGTATCCTACAGATTTAAACAAACTATCAAAGTGGCTTTGGAGACAGCCAAGTCTCTTAAGAGGACCAGTAATTTGCACATAGTCGGGAGAAAGTGGGTCTGCAAGGTTGGTAATTAGGATCCCTGTTGAGGGAAGATGCCACAGCTAATGTTCCTTCAGTGGCATGGTGCAACATCAAATATGTGAAGATCACAGGCCACCATTGGATGGACGTGCATTTTCCTCACTGATGGATTGATTGAGAGCTCAGTAATTGGATTCAGTCTTGCATATTTCTTGAAGTTTAAGATATGAAAGAAGGAACCCAAAGTTACATTAATTAAGACCATGAGCCATTGATTTTAGATCCCAGACCCAATTAATGTGTGTATTCTAGCCAAGTGGCCAGAATACTGGTACAACCACCACCTCCCCACCCCACTCGCCAATCAAAAAATGTCTAGGATTCTTTACGTTAAACCAGCGAGCCCTCTACTCTGTCACTTCTTTGGTGGGAGGGGTGCTCCCACCAAAAAGAAATGTGTGTAAAGGAAGTTTTTTTAAAAATTCGTTCCTGGGATGTGAGCATTGCTGGCAAGACCAGCATTTGTTGTCAAACCCAAATTGTCCTTGAGAAGGTGGTAGTGAGCCGCATTCTTGAACCACTGCGGTCTGCCTGGTGTTGGTACACCCACAGTGCTGTGAGAAAAAGAGTTCCAGGTTTTGATCTAGCAACAGTGAAAGAATGACTATGTATTTCCAAGTCTGGGTGGTATGTGGCATGTAAGGGAACTTGCAGGCGATGGTGTTCCTATGGGCCTGCTGCCTTTGTCCTTTTAGGTGGTAGAGGTCGTGGGTTTGGAAGGTGCAGTTGAAGGAGGCTTGGCAAGCTGTTGCACTGCATCTTGTAGATGGTACACACTACTGCCACTATGCATCGGTGGCAGAGGGAGTGAATGTTTAAGGCGGTGTTTAGGATGCTGAACCAATAGGCTGCTTTGTCTTGGAAGGTGTCAAGCTTCCTGAGTGTTGGTGCTGTGCTTATCCAGGCAAGTGGAGAGTATTCCATCACACGCCTGACTTTTGCCTTGTAGGCGCTGGACAGGCTTTGGGGAGTCCGGAGTTGAGTTACTCGTCACAGAATTCCCAACCTCTGACCTGCTCTTGTAGCCACAGTATTTATATTTAAGACTATGTAAAGTACATTAGGGTGCATCTGTTTTGTAATTGTAACTTCCACATTTTTTCTTTGGCATTGTTGTGATGAAAGATTTCTTTCCATCAATGCAAGAGTTATAACTTAAACTGAGCCTAAATTAAGGTATTCATGTGATGACTGCTTCTTCTATATGTTGATTGTAAGATTCTGAAACAAAATGAAAACATTTCCAGCTCACTACCAGTCATCAGTATAATAGTATTGATAACCTAGCAATAAGTTGATTTCAGTTGAGAAGCCAGAGGGATGCTGTTGTAAGAAATAATTATTTATTATGGATACAGTAGCCACTGCACCTAATAGAGTTGAGGCATATTGTTGTATCAAGTGTGGTAATTTCACTGTGGTGATATGTTTTGAAGTCATTCATACCATAGGCATCTGCAATTTTTTTATTCATTCACAGGATGTGGGCATCGCTGGCTAGGCCAGCATTTATTGCCCATCCCTAATTGCCCTTGAGAACGTGGTAGTGAACTGCCTTCTTGAACTGCTGCAGCTCCTGTGGTGCATGTACATCCACAGTGCTGTTAGGGAGGAAGATCCAGGATTTTGACCCAGCGACAGTGAAGGAACGGCAATATATTCCCAAGTCAGGATAGTGAGTGGCTTGGAGGGGAACTTGGAGGTGGTGGTGTTCCCATCTATCTGCTGCCCTTGTCATTCTAGATGGTAGTGGTCATGGGTTTGGAAGGTGCTGTCCAAGGAGCCTTGGTGAGTTTCTGCAGTGCAACTTGTAGACACACTGCTGCCACTGTGTGTTGGTGGTGGAGGGAGTGAATGTTTGTGGACGGGATGCCAATCAAGTCGGCTGCTTTGTCCTGGATGGTGTCAAGTTTCTTGAGTGTTGTTGGAGCTGCATTCATCCAGGCAAGTGGGGAGTATTCCATCACACTCCTGATCTGTGCCTTGAAGATGGTGGACAGGCTCTGGGGAGTCAGGAGGTGTGTTACTCGCCACAGGATTTCTAGTCCCTGACCTGCCCTTGCTGCCACAGTATTTATATGGCTGGTCCAGTTCAGTTTCTGGTAAATGGTACTTTTGGAAATTTCCGCTTTTCCTGAATGCAGTGCTGCATATTTCTGAGAGTTAAACACTGTGGGCGGGGTTTTTGGGTGGGACCGGAAATTCCTGGCCAAAGTCAATGGACTTTTGGCTGGCCTGCCAAATTTCCATCCCACCCGCAACGAGTCCCGCAGCTGGTGGGACTGGAAGACCTTAGCCTGAGTCAATTATTTACTTCGGCAGAGTTGACCTAAAAAAGTGAAATGGTAATTCCCTTATTTTTTCTCTCCTCCCTCTTTTCCACCCCCCTCAACTCCGCCCACCCCACCCCACTAACTCACACGCACATGAACAAATTGGCCACGTGTTCTTGTTAAATATGTGCCAAGTATGAGTTTTTATATGAAAAAGAAGATTCCCTTCTCAAGAGTCCAGCTCAGCTACAGGGGTTTTCTTTGCTGGTCTCTGTTTCTGGCAGCTTTGCACAAGAATGATTGCTGTAAGGTGTAAATGTTAAGTGATGCTCAGCTGTCAAGAGGGCAGAGAAGACATTAGTTGTAAAATCCAAATTACTGTTGAAGATAATGAACAATACATTATTTTGTGATCAGACAGCATTTCATGTAGACAAGTGCCAGAAAATACAATAATAGAAAATGGTATAAATCAAAGAACCTAGTTTTCATGATTAACCCATACAACTGTTACTTTTTAGATGATGGAAGCGATAAAGGGAACGATGACTGAAATCTACAATGATCTTTCCAGAAATAGTTCTGGGAGCACAATAGCAGAGGTTAGTCATTTATGTCCAAATTGAAGACTCGCTGTTAAATAACGTTGCAAATCATCAACCAACCGATGTGAATTGACTGTTTATTTTGTCACCTGGCAGATACGACGAATGAAAATTGAAATTGATAAACTGCAGTGGTTGCACCAGCAGGAGCTAGCTGAGATGAAACATAATCTTGGTAAATGTCACAAGCCAGTTTTGTGCTGCCTTCTCCTTTTTCTCTTTCTACTTGCTGAAAAAATATTATTTTGTTTTGCCTTTTCTGTGTCATACTTCATTACCCTGGCAAGGGATATGTAGAAACGTATTTATTAGCTACACCATCTGAAATTAGGAACCCAAAGTGAACTGGTTGCTCTTGTTGCTCGTAAGAAACCTCGAGGCCTCAGTTTAGTGTCTTTCCCTAATGGCATGTGCTAGATTGGGCCTTTTTGACATTTGGATTTCTTTTTTGAGAATAAGATTCCCCTCCTAAAAGATATCTGTGTAGATCTTCAACTTGTTGCGTGGACGTAAATCTGGTGTCACAGATCAGCTGCTTAGTTTTCATTTCCCAGTTGAAAACCTATCACGTTTTTCTTCCTTTCTCTTTGCTTGGGTTTCTTGCATTACCCAACACCCTTGAGGAGAGAGACCCAGGCAGATAACCTGCTCTGTCAGCCTCATTCTGAACCTGGCCACCAGAAGGGGTGAGGGAGGAGTAAGAATTGGCTTTCCTTCTCTATTGGGAAGTATCTAGCCTCTGCTAAGCACCTCCTTTAGATAAAAGGCATTGAGATTAGTAACTTGTTTTGTAGAGAATCAATGTAAATTTCCTTTGTTACTTTGCAGTGTAGAGATTTTAATATGCTGCATCCTCTTTCCTCGCCTCCTGTATTGTGATACAGGCAGGTGCTTTCCATTTGTTTTAAGAATCATTGTAACCATGTGGACTGGGAATAATGGATGCAGTCTTGTAAAGCTACATTAGTTTTGATTGTTTATGTTTTAAGCTCAGTGGATCAAATTTGTACAAAGGATTTCAGGTGTACTTCTGGGGTAAGATTGATATTACATGAGCAGGAGAGTAGGTCATTTGGCCCTTCAGGCCTGCTCTGCCATTCAATAAGATCATGGTGGATCTGATTATAACCACCCGCCTACCCCTGATAACCTTTCACTCCCTTGTTAATCAAGAATCTATCTAGCACTTCCTTAAAAATATTCAGAGACTCTGCTTCCGCTTCCTTTTGAGGAAGAGAGTTCCAAAGATTCACGACCCTCTGAGAGAAAAAAAAATTCCTCATCTCTGTCTTAAATGAGTGGACCCTTATTTTTAAACTGTGAACCCTAGTTCTAGATTCTCCCACAAGAGGAAACGTCCTCTCCACATCCACCCTGTCAAGACCCCTCAGGATCTTAAAGGTTTTGACTAAGTCATCTCTTACTCTTCTAAACTCCAGTGGATACAAGCCAAACCTGCCCAACCTTTCCTCAAGACAACCTGCCCATTCCTGTTTTGGGTCTAGTAAACCTTCTCTGAACTGCTTCTAATGCATTTACATCTTTCCTTAAATAAGGAGACCAATAATATTATGGTATAGATGGGTTCCCAGGCTCATGACACAAAAACTCTAAGTTCAGGTCATAAGAAGCCTCAATCTAAATGTAGTTCAAGTTAGTTGGGAGTAAACCTTTAGCCATGTCACTCCATGCCATTATATCAGTGTAGTTGCTGCAACTGTTATTGTTACAAGTTAGCTTGTGCAGCTTCTTTACACTTCTGCTAAAACATTATGTACATCCCAGATATAAACAGAAGTATTTATACACTTTATATTCTTTTTTAGTCAGAGATAGCCCAGGAGCATATTTTGTACAGAAGCTCCTCTAGTCATGAACTGTCATGGGATAGGGTCCTGTGACTGGTACCGTTAATACAGGATGAAAGGAGAGTTTCATTTTCTCTTTGAAGGGGAGATTCTGCACAAAATCTTTACTCTGGGCTGCTTCTGACAAGCAACTTGAAAGCCCAAACATAGAAAGATGGAGAATTGAATACCATTAAATGCTTTAGAATCCCCCTTTGTCTCAAAATCTTAAAATGTTGTATTTCTTTAAAAAAAAACACTGTTCTCTTTTAATCCATTGATGGTAAATAAGCTGAGATGATTTTCTCAAAAACAGTTTCTGATTGTGTGTCTTAGAACTAACAATGGCAGAGATGCGCCAGAGTCTTGAGCAGGAAAAGGATCGTATGGTCACGGAGATGAAAAAGCAGATGGAGGCAGAGAAGCAGCAGGCTGTTGATGAAACCAAGAAGAAGCAGTGGTGTGCAAATTGCAGGAAGGAGGCCATCTTCTACTGTTGCTGGAACACCAGTTACTGTGACTACCCTTGCCAACAGGCACACTGGCCAGAGCACATGAAGTCTTGCACTCAGTCAGGTACGTAATGTCATAACTTAGAGACAGGCTTGAGCTTTCCAGCCTTGACATTGTCTTCAGCCTGAATGACCTCATTTTAATACTGAACGTAGATGGATTGTATACTTTTTTTTGAGAAACATATTCAAGTAAAGGATTTTCCTAAAACAAAAATCAGCATGCCTTAATCTTTTTGAAGAGAGACAAGAATTGTGTATCATTTTTATCACAATGTTACATGAGCACTGATTTTAAGAAGGGAAGTGGAGAATCCTTCATCTGCCATCATTATTGCAACAGTTTCAATAATATTGTGGATTGTCTTTAAAGTGCAAGCAGCCATAGGCATGGAAGATTGTGTTGCCTGTAAACCAAAAGTACTAAGAACAGCGGACATTAATCTTTCATTGAATATATTTTATCCATTAAGAAACAAGTACCTTGCTCACTTCGCTCTTTACTGTTAATGCCCACTATAAACTTCAGCCTGTAAGTTGGCACCTCTCCAGGGTCGCCTTTAAATTGCAGAGTCAGTACACCAGCTTTAACAGATTTATCTTTTGATTGTAGCCACTGCTACTCAGCAGGAAACTGAATCAGAAGTGAACTCCGATACATTAAATAAGAATGCACAGCAGGTCCCCGCGGTCCAGCAGTCACCATCAGAGACCAAAACCAGCCAAAACGACAAGGACCCCAGCACAGATAAAAGCAAGGAAAATGTCACAGTAAGTAGTGCCTGGTTACTTGAGTCTGCAGAACTTTACTTCAGACACTTCAGGCCTATTGAAATCATGGTATTCGTTGAATATTGTCTTTATTTTCAAAGCTATTTGCAGCTCAGTTAAGTGGAACAACCACAGTTTTTATTTGGCAAAACTTATCTTTTTTAGGGACCAGTGTGTGACTAAACCAAATTCACTGGTAATCAAATGTTGCAAAGCTAGTTTGGTTCAACTTCCTGCTAGAGGGTAGTTGAAGAAATGACATCTATGGACCATTTTGAAATGCTTTCCTGATGGTTTTCTTTCCGGCATCACATGCTTCTGATCATTTTGTTTCACGTTGCAGTCTTAAACCATTGCTACTTTATTTGCTTGTCACAATCTTTTTCTGTTATATGGATTCAAATGGAAACCAATGTTGCAATGTCAACTGTTTCCAAATTGACACAGTAATCTATATGTAGTTGTATTTAAGATAATTAGTTCCTTATTTGCATGTTGGACAAAATAGTAAGATTTATAATCCTTAATTTCAAGGACCCACTTGTAGAAATTTGACACAAACCTTCATTCAACTCCAGTTTAGGCAGGACAAAGGCCAAACTACTTAATCAGCACACGGGTCTTTTCAAGAATTACTTTAGAAATTTGACTTAATTCTGACATTGTATGTCTAGTGGAGGCTAGATTTCTCTTGGATTCTAGATCTGTGTTTTTTTCCTTTGCTGTGTCAGTTTTTGTTTCTTCCCCTCTTCTCCTGAAGTCATTGTTTGTTTCCTTGCTGCAGTCTGTCTACTCAGATACCAGGCTCACTGCAATGCCTTGATTAAGCGGTCATTATTCATATGTAGTGCATCTGCAGTGAAGGTCAGAAAACGATTAACCATATTATCAGGGATTTTTTGGCTGAGTCTCATCCTGCCTTTACACTCCCTCGTTGACACTTGTACCTCCAGTCAAACTTGCTGCCCGAACCAGCTGAGCCACATTCAAATTTTCAAATAACCAGTATAAAGCAATTCTTGGGATAGTGATGTAAATATGCAAGTTTCGGGTTTCAATCATCTCATCAAAGCAGGAAGGAAAGTTAGTAGGCAAATGAACTGGGCTGTATTCTTGTGCTTTTTAGCAGGCCACCTGCCCTTCCTGTCTATATATATATATATATATATATATATATATACACATTTCTTTTTTTGGTTGACTTCATAATAATTGCAATTAGGTATGGAATTTTGTCCTGAGGAACAGAGCACTTTTTGTCCTCACCAGTGTCAGTGTCAAGTAAAACTGGGACTAGATGCAGGGTTAAAATTCCTCTACCTACAATGTTTGTTTACCCCAAACTTTCAAATAAGAGTCCTGCACGACACTAGTTGAACCGACCTTAAATCAGTGGCCTGCATTTGCAATGATAACAGTGAGATGATCAGCGCTTACCATTATTATGGCAATCAAATTCTGGCATCCAGATATGTGCAGTAAAATGGTGAAATCTGTAATTGCTGCCCTAGTTGCCCTGTTTCTGCACAAGCTTTGCCAGACTCGGCATTAAAACACAAGGGGCAGGAAGTTGTGCTGCTTACCCAAAAGATTAACACTAAACTTGCTGGAAAAAGTTAGAGTGTGCATCTAAGTGTAATGAATGAACCTCTCTGGCACTGAAAAGGTACTTGTACAAGTGTAGTTGTAATTATAGTTGGAAGTTACAAAAAAAAAAATTTTTTAAACATTTCTTTCTAAATCTTCCTAACTTCACCTTTCTACCTCTCTTTCCTCCTTTAAGACACTTCTTAAAACCAACCTCTTTGGCCAAAGCTTTTGGTCATCTGCCCTAATTTCACCTCATATTGCTTGGTGTCAGACTTTGCTTTTTAATGCTGCTGTGAAGCACCCTGGGATGTCTTAATATGTTAAAAGCACTGTATAAATACAAGATGTTGTTCTGTCCCTTTTTATCATTCTATCTTCACCCCACCTTTATTTCGCTTTCTGTACATGAATTTACATTGAATTAAATATCGAACCAAACTTGCTCTTCATGGTTTAGACTCCGTTTGCCTCAGTAAAAAGTGAGATACCGTTGTTTGTCCTGCACACAGATGTCATGTAGAGGGTCCCACACAGGAAAGGCTCTCTAATTACTGAATGCTGCTACACAAAAACTCAGTAAAAATCTGTAGGTGGCTGTCAGCATCGTGAATGGTGAGCACAGTTCAGGTTGCCACTGGCAGCAAAACCGGGACCAGTTTGTATAATAGGACTCTTACAGCAGAAAGAGAAAAATAAAAATAATTTCATTCTGACAGTCTGAGCTGGAATACACCTAGGTTCCAGAAGTCAAGGGCAATGTTTTAACCTACTGCATCATCAATTCCTCTTCCTCTTTCCCAACCCTCCATATGTAAAGAAAGAAGCATAAAATGTGTGGAACAGTAAGTTCTGTATATTTTCTTTCTTGTCCTATCTAATTTCTGGTGCCACACTGGTGTCGCCAAGAGGTAACAGCTAATTCTGATATTTGAATCGGAACGAAGTTTGACTGAGGATGACCATTGCCATTTCAGGCCATAAAACTGCTGCTTTTAAATGCTTCCACCACTGACATCTGATGTGTTGCCCAGATCCACTACTATTGTGGCTTGTTACAATAAACTTAGCTTAAAAAAACATACAGGAGGAATTTTCAGTATAATGCTGGAGCTTAAAACTGGTGCTGTAAGTCAGCCATCTGCTATAGAAAGTACCTGGTTTTACTTTACCTGTATCTTAACAGGAAAGAAAATTGGCTGGTCTGTTAATGCTGCCCACACCGCAATACCAATTTTATAATCCAGTGATGAGTTGGAAATGACCCCATTGCCATTTCCTGCAACTAACCCTGAGCTACGCCACAGGACACTTGACTGTATATCAAGTTTCAAACAAAATAGTAAGTTCGCAGCCCAATTCTGCTATAGATTCTGAAGAGCAAACCAAAAACATCAAGGCTGCCTCAGAGTGACATGACAGGCATGGAAACCTGCAAACGTTGAGGAAAATCACTCACTCTTCTAAGTAAAAGTGGAATATTAACAACTTTTGTTGAGATCAAATAGCGATATCTGATTTAAGAGCTTAATTATGTAGCTATCCTACAGCTGAGGAGAAAAATTAACAGGAGTAGAATCAAGCTAAAATGGTGGATAATCAAAATGGAAAAGCTGAATTAACATTAAAATAAACTCCCTGGAGTTTTTACAGAATTTTGAAATTTCCAGCCGTCCAAAAAGCAAGTTTCTAGCTGAAGTTGATTTAAAAACATTTTCTCCTACATGAAAACTGTTCTCCTAAATAAAAACAAAATATTAAAACCAAAAGTAGTAGCTCAAGTTTACACAGATGCGGATTCATAAAATGATGCATTTAAGGTTCTCTCTGTAGCACTGCAACTGCAAGATAGGAGCAGGTGTGACCAGCAAGCAGCCTATTTAAACTGGTCGAGGTCCAGCCACCTACATTCCAGCAACTCAACCCACAATCGTAAATGCAACCATTTACCAACTAAACGGACATTGGCAAATGGAGAGTAAAACATAATATCACCTATTTAAACTTGAGAATAATTCTGCCCATGCCCCATTGGCTGAAGGTGTTGTTTCAAGCAGTCTCCATTAGACTGGGCAGTGATATTGCAACAGCCTGTTTTCCTTTGGTTGAGCACAACATCCTTGTATCTTGGAATAATTCAGTAAAAATTCGCTACCCATCCAGTCACCGTTCCATCTGTTGTGAAAGTTCAGGTGATGCAGATCCTCTGTCTTCTGTTGAGCTCACTTAAACATACTTAGGATGCGTGGTTTGCCAGAACACTATCATACCAACTTAAACTACTTGGAGGATGTTGCATGTGATATGAGTACAGTAATTCAATTGTGTGCCCTCCTAACATGAAAATCTAACTTTTCCACCAAATTAGTTAGAAATAACATAGTTTTTAAAGCCTAGGTGGGAACCATTTAAGCATCGCTCACCACAAGTTAATAATTGTAATCGTTCTACAAATGTGTCTTTGGGATGGTAACGTGGGGTTGGCGATATTGTCCCTTTTCAGAACAAAGGAAAACTTCTACTTCTGAAAGCTCTGATTCGAGTGAAAAGTATTTCACCTTTCCTCTTCTAATATACTCTCATCCTAATTCTGCTTTTGTTTAATCCGAGCAACCCTTCATTAGGAGAGTATAGGCAAAGGCAGAGCTGATCTTTTGTGAAATTGTCATGGTGTTATGAGGGACATCATCATCCGGCTGTTCTTGCACCTATTCTCCTGCACATTTTTGCAGTTTTCTTATCACCACCTCTGTAATAAAACATTGCAATTAGAAGCCAAGCTTTGCTTGGGAAGAGTGACTTAGATGCTGCTACTTTTCCCGTTTAATGTTTCATTGCTCAAGAGTGCACTTAAATTCAACTCTGAGGCATTGCACCTATTGTTGATGATTAGTGGTGTTCGGGTGTCACTGTAGAACTCTCTTTCTGCGCAGAGAATGTCCAGAGGATTCAGTTTACCAACACAAAGCTGAAATTCGTCTTCAGGTAAGCCAAATAGTTCTAAAACAAGTGATTCTTGGCACATATACTAATTCACAGAAATATGCCCCCACTTTCTTTTCTATTATACTTCTATGTAGGGATGTGATAGGGAAATATCATCTTAGACATCCCTCTAAAGTGAATGCAGCATTAGAAGTAACAAAGTGAGCTGGGTTAATTTTAAATTTTAAGAAACGGTACATTTTATTGAGTTTTCATATACATGGTGTAAGAGTTTGAACAAGTGAAATTCTGCAGATGCTGGAAATCCGAACAGAAAAAGTGCTGCTAATGTTCAGCAGGCCTGTGGAAAGTGAAACAATTATTCTTTTGGGTTGATGAGTGGAAGAATTTGTCATTTATTTTCTTTCACTTTGTTTCCTACGCTAAACATATTGTTTTAAACTTACGCACCTTCTCATTTCTTTTTGGAGTGTGAGGGTGATTTATTTAAGTGCACAGCACCTTACAATTTTTTTGTGTGGTCGCACACATGGTAACATAAATGGGCGAACTTTTGCACGCTTGCACAGGGACTTTCTGGTTGCTGCATAGCTACAAAGCTTAGAGGGAACGCTGGTTCTAAGTAAGGCTGCTGCATCGTGAATGAGTCTCAATTTTCTGTGCAAGCCTGTTCCCTGACACTGACTCACTCCCATTCTCTCTTCCTTCCTCCCCCTTTTTTGCGATGCTTTATTGTCAAGACCTATATCCAATGCTGTGACCCCGTTGCCCCCTCTGCATCCGCAGCACTTGCCCTTTTGGCTACTAACTTTTGCCAACACCTTCTTGGTCTGTTTGCTTCTCATCAGTATTTGAGAAATGGAAGTGATGGTGTAACTAGCTTGAGAAGAAAAGATATTTTTCTCTGCTTGTGCAGTTTTATCCATGTCTTATAGGATGAGGAGAGATATTCAAGCTACTTCTGTTTGAGGAAGATCATAAGCATAGTAGAGAATAGGGTTTGAATGAGAAATTAAGAAGGTGAAGCTCAGAGCTGCACAGTAGCTTCAGATTCACTTTGATTTTTGTAATTTTCTCTTTTTTTTTATATTGAAATCCTGAATTCCCTGATTTCTAGAGTGTGTCCAGTTGATATGGAGGAGAGTGTCTCTCCTTACCTTCAGTGGCTTTTGTTTGTAGTGATGGTGGATGTTTGCATGTTGCTTTAGAGGGTGGGTGTGTGCAAAAGGAATAATTTTCATATGCCTCGAGTCTCTAGCCGATTTTGGGGCTGTTGGGATGGGGGTGTGGTAAAGTTGCTTTCAGTTGATCAATTTTTGATTTTGCTACCTGTTAGGTGCCAGTGAGATACGGGCCTAGACATTAGGTTCATGCAGTACTCATTTTCTGGCCATTTTGTTCCTTTCCCAAAGGAAGCAAGCGCATGTTTCAGTCTGGAAGAGCACTGCCAGCCAAATTGGGAAAGGGCAAAATAAGAGCCCTTTCCCTACACCTGAAGCAGCGTTGGATCCTTTGATGTACAAATAAGGGGAATAATGCCGGCTTGAAGCCCCCCTCCTCTAGATTGGTTTGCCTCGAGGCAGCCAACGCCATCACTGGCTGTTCTCTGGGGAAACCAGGCCGAGACATCGCCTGCAACAAGATAGTTAAATAACTTACCTGAATGTGACACTGGGCGGAATAGGAGTGCCCCTCCCTATCCCACATTAGAAGAGAAAAAAAATCACAGCCACTCACCCCACCTACCCCCACCCCCACCACCACTGGGCCGCGCACCTGCGTTGCAGTCAACTTTTGAACTTGAAACATTCAAAAATTTAAAACTTGCCAAGGTAATCTGATCCCCAAGCTTTTTGAGTTTCTAATATCACAGAGAAAGTGAAATTGCATTAGAAATTTCCTGGTGTGTCGGTGGCTAGCAAGCAAAGTTGCGTGGGTGGGATTATACTTTAAAGCAGAATTTTGCTTTCGCTAATTTAAGAGCAATGCCAACAAGAAAATTAATGCTGGGGCTATTGGCATCACACTAAGAAGTGCTCCACTTATTGTACCACTTTTATGTAGAATAGCTGAAGATTGAAATTTACTGCCACAGATAGACAGGGCATTGTCCTTCTTCCTGCAGTCACATTAGGATGTGGCAGAAAAGCTATTTATATTTACTATGCCATCCTTCCACTGTCTGCAGTCATATTAGGAGGAGGTCAGCTACTCTGTGGACAATTGGAAATTGAAGGCTGAGATTTTAAAAATGCCGGTTGTGAGCACATACTAATTGAATGATCTGTGTCTTTTAGCCTTTAATCCATGCCCATCATTAGTTTGGAGTGTCTAGTTTTGATAAGGGATGTGGCTGCATAGCTCTGACTACTGAATTTTGCTTATCCTTGAACCTTGTCAAAATAATATTGACACTTGCCTCTTAATACTAAGACGATTAAGTTTCTTTTAACCTGTTGTGGGGAAGCTGAGTGAGGAAGGAGAAGCACGCACTACATACTGTGAAATCTGGCATGTTTCTACATCTTTTAAATTTAGGGGATTGACTTGCCCACCAGGTTTTATTGTATGTGAAACTGGCAGATTAAATGTGATTTGTTTATTTTGGTAGTTACCATATCCGCTAATGTATTTCAATGTTTTATCTGATTGTGGTGCTCCTCTTTGCTTTCTGATTGATTGGGCAGTGACCAGTGACCCAGTTACAGAGTGAGGTCTAGTATTGCAGCACAGTATGTGGGAGATTTGGGGTAATAGCAGGTACATTGCAGGCACCTACTTTGAGCAGTAATTGCAGGAGGTCAATGAGTTGGAACAAACATATTCCAGATGTGTCCACACAAATGGTCCTAATTGCATTTTTTAGAATTTTTCCAAGTTGTGGAAGAATTTTGCCAAGTTGTGGAATGCACTAACTATTTAAGTCCAGGATTAACTCATATAAACTTAAATTCTGTTTTTGCTTCCACCCACAGACTATGCCAGTCGTGGTGAATCCAGCAGTCACGGTGCAGCCGGAAGCCCAGACCACAATGCCTGTCCAAACCCGGAGAGCCTGAAAGCCCCAGTTCTTGTGGAAGGACATTTGAAGAAGGCAGCATAATGGAGCAAGACTTTGCATGGGGAATTTGTGAATACTGCCCTAGGTCTCCTATCCTGAGTGGATAAATTCATTGCTTATTTGCTTTGTACATAATATACAAAGTTTTTGTGACACTACATTCTCATCTAGCATTACAAAAAAAAAATCAACAAAAAAAAATTTCAAGCTGAAGTCTTCGGAATATGATCACATCCTGCAAACCTTTTAAAGAAGTTGTCAATTCTAAAGCTTCGCCCACCTTGTATTTCCCTTTAATGTGGTTTAATGGAAGATTCTAGACCCTAGTTCCTGAAAATGTAGTGAATTGGGGAACGTACACAGCATGCAACAAAAAAAGCCTTTAGTAGTTGGACCACAG
Source organism: Cetorhinus maximus (assembly GCF_964194155.1). NCBI lineage: Eukaryota > Metazoa > Chordata > Chondrichthyes > Lamniformes > Cetorhinidae > Cetorhinus > Cetorhinus maximus. Next base: position 16,254,529 of record NC_135891.1, read on the forward strand.
CATATAATATTTATATGTAGGAGTCTGTGAAACCCAGTGACGTAAAAAGCATGAAATGGGAGGTAAGTCTTGGCATTTCTAATGAAGGAGTACAAAGTGGGGAGGTACATCTCGCTGCTCATTTTTTCCCTCTCCTCCACACGTTAGCAATTGTTTGCTCTTGGTATGTCTGATATTTGAACACAAGGAGTTTGTGTGTATATGAGATGATCCTTTCTGTGTTCAAAATGATTCCAGTGCTTTTCTGATGTGTATATTTTTGTTTTTTTTTATTTTCATCCTGGTTTATAAAATAAGCGGTTTGTACAGTTTTCAAACAGTCCTGATGGGTAAATGTTATTAAAATAAAAAGTAGAAAAAAAATTGACACTATAGTAAATTTACCATTGTTTTTTGAGGACATGATTTGCTAGCCTAAACTTGTGAAACAGAATTGCTTTTAGCATATGGAGGTATTTTTTCACATTTCTTTGTACAAAGTTTATATTAAAAATAGAAAAAAAAAACAATGGTTTGTATCTCTTTTCTATTGCTGCCTCGTTGGTATTTTGTGAATGTATAAATACCTGATGCCACGGTAGAAAAGTGCATTTGTGCTACGGATTGGAATATTGGATTTGCGTTCCTGTTCTTTTTTTACTGTGTGGGCTTCTTGCTGTGCTATGCAGAGTGAAAACCGTGGGCCGGATTTTTAAATGCGCCAGAGCTGAGATTGGAGCTGGGCCGACGTTCAGTTATGTGTTGTCCTCCATGTCCTCGTTTCCTGCACCCATCCTGACCTGAACTCAACCGGTGGTCCTCTTCCTGACCCAGAATTGAAAATCCTGGCTCATGTGTTTCACCACTGGAGTTGAGAGGCAGATTTTAAATTTAAAATTCAACTCACTGTGGAGTTCGGTATTATTTGACACTTGGCTCGTGTTACCATCAAGTGGACGTAAGTCTGTAATCACTTTATGAAAAAAAATTAAAGGCTCATCGCAAAAATGGCAGCTAAATATGTAATGTGGCTTTTTAAACAGATGGTGGCGCTGTTGCTTTAAAAAGTACTACTTGTCGAAATCAGTTAATTTTTCAAGTCTTGTAAATATAATGGTATAACAAATGCTAAATACTTATTTTGCAAGGCATTTGGATGAGTTTATACAGATAAAATAATGTATTGCTTTGCTCTCAACCTGGCAAATGTTTTGGGGATGTGGGGGTGGGTGTGGTTAGTGGAATTGAGTGAAATTGGGCTATTTTATTATCAATTCTATATTTCATGAGACTGCATCTTCCATGAATAGGAACGGTTGACTTGTTTACAGATGAGCTAGGATGAAGATTCTCGTGTCATGCAAAACCAGGATGCAAAACGTGTGGAATATTATAATCCAGTAATTCAAATGGAGGAAAGGAAATCACCAATTGTTTTGTGTCGAACACACAGGGAAAATGGACAGATTGAAAAAATGGATTGGAAGGAAAGTTTAATTTGAATATCCCTACCATCTTTTTTTAAAGAGAAAAAGTGCTGCCTATCTCTAAGGTTCAAAAAGTATTAAATGTACCATGTCAGCTCCGGTATGTTTTTAATGGGCTGCACAACCAGGGTAGTACCTCTTTTTTTTTCATTCGTTCATGGGATGTAGGCATCACTGGCTAGGCCAGCAGTTATTGTCCATTTGGAGTCACATGTCGGCCAGACCAGGTAAGGACAGCAGATTTCCTTCCCTAAAGGAAGTTCCCTAAAGGAAGGAAATTCGCTGAAGGACATTAGTGAATCAGATGGGTTTTTACAACAGTTGACAATGTTTCATGGTCATCATCAGACTTTTAATTCCAGATTTTTATTGAATTCAAATCCCACCATCTGCTGGAGCGCGATTTGAACCCAGGTCCCCAGAGCATTACCCAGGGTCTCTGGATTACTAGTCCAGTGACAATACCACTATGCCACCACCTCCCTGAGGTGCTGATGGATATTTGGACGGGTGGTTAACAGTGAGGTTGAGTGTCTTGGGCTACAGGAAGATATAGACGGGATGGTCAAATGAGCAGATAAGTGGCAGATGGAATTTAACCCTGAAAAGTGTGAGGTGATACACTTTGGAAGGAGTAATTTGACAAGGAAGTATTCAATGAATGGCATGACACTCGAATGTTCTGAGGAACAAAGGGACCTTGGTGTCATAGATCTCTGAAGGCGGAGGGGCATGTTAGTGGGGTGGTGAAAAAGGCATATGGGACACTTGCCTTTATCAATCGAGGCATAGATTACAAAAGTAGGGAGGTCATGTTGGAGTTGTATAGAACCTTGGTGAGGCCACAGCTGGAGTACTGTGTGCTGTTCTGGTTGCCACATTATAGGAAGGATGTGATTGCACTGGAGGGGGCGCAGAGGAGATTCACCAGGATGTTGCCTGGGATGAAACATTTAAGTTATGAAGAGAGGTTGAATAGACTTGAGTTGTTTTCGTTGGAGCAGAGAAGACTGAGGGGCGACCTGATCGAGGTGTACAAGATTATGAGGGGCATGGACAGGGTGGAGAGGGAGCAGCTGTTCCCCTTAGTTGAAGGGTCAGTCACTGGGAGACATAAGTTCAAGGTGAGGGGCAGGAGGTTTAGGAGGGTATGTGAGGAAAAACATTTTTACCCAGAGGGTTGTGACGGTCTGGAATGCACTGCTTGGGAGGGTGGTGGAGGCAGGTTGCCTCACATCTTTTAAAAAGTACCTGGATGAGCACTTGGCACGTCATAACATTCAAGGCTATGGGCCAAGTGCTGGTAAATGGGATTAGGTAGATAGGTAGGTCAGGTGTTTATCACGTGTTGGTGCAGACTCGATAGGCCGAAGGGCCTCTTCTGCACTCTGTGATTCTGAGACACCAAAAATCTGTCTATCCCAGGCTTAAATGTAATCAATGATGGAACATCCACAAGCTTCTGGGGCAGAAAATTCCAAAGATTCATAACCCTTTGAAGTAATTTCCCCTCACCTCAGTCCTAAATGATCAAGGCTGAGATGGACAGATTTTTAATCAGCAAAGGAATCAAAGGTTATGGGAGAAAAGGCAGGAAAGTGGAGTTGAGGATTATCAGATCAGCCATGATCTCACTTACTGGCGGAGCAGACTCGCTGGGCCGAATGGCCTACTTCTGCTTCAACGTCTTATAGTCTTAGGGTCCCTTATCTTGAGACTGCGCCCCCACATTTGGTAGAGTCCCCAACCAGCGGAAATAACCTCTTGGCATCGACCCTACCAACCCCCATCAGAATCTTGTGTGTGTCTATAAGACAGCCTCTCATTCTTTGAAATTCCAGAGAACATAGGCCCAATTTACTCAACCTCTCATCGTAGGACAAGTCTCTCAGCCCAAGGAGCAATCTGGTGAACCTTTGCTGTCCTACCTCCAACGCAAGTATATCCTTTCTTCACAGAGACCAAGTAGGGTTGCTATCCCTCCCGGAATGCATGGGAGTCTCCTGGAATCGACATCAATCTCCCGTTGGAGAGTGAAAGCAATCCGGGAGATTTTAAAGCATTTTAAGCAAATAAATTAATATGAGTAATAATTAATACACAGAAGCTCATCATTCATTGTAAAACAGTGATCTGATGGGGTGCTTGGCAGCGTGATGACATAAAATGTAAACTGGTACTGACACAGGTCGCACAGGCGCACCCCATTCCTGAATGTCGTTGCCTGGTTTTTCCCCACTGTTATATAGATACATGGATGTTGATAGATACATGGATGGGAGAGGTCTGGAGGGTTATGGACTAGGTGCAGGTCAATGGGACAAGCGAAATAATATTTTGGCACAGACTAGAAGGGCCGAATGGCCTGTTTTCTGTGCTGTAGTGTTCTATGGTTCTATGTTATTATCAAGTGGGAAGGGGCGAACTGGTTGTGCTCTATTCAACCTTCTCGGTTGGTCACAACAATAGGTTTAAGTTTATTTTTAATGAGCATGTGTCTTTTCCAAATCGATGTATTTAACTGCTAAAGCTGTGAGCCAAAAACGAGCCAATCAAACAAGGTTTTCTTGAGTCAAACAAAGAGCAAATTTATTAACCAATAAACCCAAGGAAATCAATAAAAGCCTTCAGCAGCCATTAGGGCGTGTGCGCGCGCGCACACACACACACACACACGTAACAGAAATAAGGGGAGTTGGACTCCAATAAAATAAAGTGAAAGAATATACTGTTAAGTGTTCTTTGATTGTCCTTCAAGCATAGATTTTAAACATTGTGGCTGATTTAGGTTAGCTGGTTTCTTGGATATGGTCAGATGTAGAAGATTTTGCAATTATTTCAAAATCTCGGTTCGCTGGTAGGTTTCTGGTAGAGTTGGCTTTGTGAACTGGACAACGCTCTTATTCCAAAAGAGAGAGGGAGAGGGAGAGAGAGGGAGAGAGCGCCCTCAGCTTTCCCTGCTGAAGATTTTCTGGACACTGCCTGCATCACTTGCAATCTCTCTGTAGTGGTTGGCAACTTTCCTTGAAGTACTTTGCCCATTGTGTATTTCTAAGAGTTTTGGTTGGGTCTGTCTGTGATAGCCATTGTTTCAATGTCCAGTATTTTACATTTTTAATGTTTTTTCATTAAGAGCTACGAGCTTTGATGGGTGTCTGGATTATAGGAAATGTCTCCTCACCCTCCCCTGAGGGTGATTTGTTGGTTCTCACCTTCCTCTTGGAATATGGCCTTGCATTTTTAAGCAGTTTGCTCTGTCTCTGTTCAAACTGCAAAATGTACGGTCAGTGTTGGTAAGAGTAACCACTGCACAGTTGTTGTGGAGACAAAGTCCCTTCTTCACATTGAGGATATTCTCCATCATGTGTGGCACTACCACTGTGCTAAATGGGATAGATTTCGAACTGATCTAGCAACTCAAGATTAGGCATCCATGAGGCATTGTGGGCCATCAGCAGCAGCAGAATTGCACTCGAACACAATCTGTAACCTCATGGACCGGCATATCCCCAACTCTACCATTACCACCAAGCCAGGGGATCAACCCTGGTTCAATAAAGAGCGCAGGAGGGCATGCTAGAAGCAGCACCAGGTATACCTAAAAAAAGAGGTGTCAACTGGTGAATCTACTTACGTGCCAAACAGCATAAGCAGCAAGTGATAGAACTAAGCAATTTCACAATCAGCCGATCAGATCTAAGCTTCCACTATAAGGTCAGAAATGACGATGTTCACTGATGATTGCATGATGTTCACCATTCGTGACTCCTCAGATATTGAAGCAGTCCATGTTCAAATGCAGTAAGACCTGGACAATATCCAGCTTGAGCTGACAAGTGGCAACTAACAAGCGCCACACAAGTGCCAGACAATGACCATCTCCAACAAGAGAGAATCTAGCCATCACCCCTTGACATTCAATGACATTACCATCGCTGAATCCCCCACTATCAACATCCTGGGGGTTATCATTGACCAGAAACTGTGGCTACAAAAGCAGGTCAGAGGCTAGGAATTCTGCAGCGAGTAACTTAATTCCTGACTCCCCAAAGCCTGTCCACCATCTACAAGGCACAAGCCAGGAGTGTGATAGAATACTACGCACTTGCCTGGATGAGTACAGCTCCAACAACACTCTGGAAGCTTGACACCATCCAGGATAAAGCAACCTGCTTAATTGGCACTACATCCACAAACATTCACTCCCTCCACCACTGATGCACAGTGGTAGCAGTGTGTACCATCTACAAGAGGCACTGCAGCAACTCACCAAGGCTCATTAGCACTTTCCAAACCCACAACCACTACCATGTTGAAGGATAAGGGCAGCAGAAGCATGGAATACCTCCACCTGGAAGTTCCCCTCCAAGCCACTCACCATCCTGGTTGGCAATATATCGCTGTTCCTTCACTGTCACTGGGTCAAAGAGTGAAATAGCATGCGATGATGTAGGGCGAGCATCCCGATGTCATTGCGCACTATTTTGGTTGGTGGGTGTGTGTCAAAGTTGGCAGTACACCTGCCAACAATTAAGAGGGCCATTAAGCCCATCCATTAATTGGCCAGCCAGCATGAAATTGCGGTCGGAGCCTGATCGCAGGAGGTGCTCAAGTTTCACGGCCGTTCCCAGGCCTGACAAGGGGAAATCCTCCCCGTGTTTTACTTCCTGATTTTTATTGAATTCAAATTCCACAATCTGCTGTGGTGGGATTTGAACCTAGGTCCCCAGAGCATTACCCTGGGTCTCTGGATTATTAGTCCAGTGACAATACCACTAGGCCACCACCACCCTTGTGTGGGATAAATGGAGAAACTGGGGAGGGCTGGGTGGGCGAGGATTCATCAGTTGCTGCGTTAAAGGGCCACCACCTGATCGCGCTTCCAGCGGGTGTCCAGGTGTAGCAGTGCCTGAACTAGACAATTCTAAACCAGGATATTAACACAAAGTACTTTTATTGATTTATGTGCATCAAATAAACCTATCCCCTCTCGCTAGTGTCCTGGTCTTTGGGCTCACCAGCTCGTGCCACACTGCCCGTGATATTAATTCCATTGACGTCTCCCATAATATGTCCAGCCCCAAGACCGAGGGGTGAATTTTACAGGGGCTGGGGGTGAGTATTGCTCACATCCCCATTTCAAAAGTCGGTAGCAAACCAACCGACTTTAAAAAAAAAAAAAGACTGCCCCACAACGAAGATGCTGCCGGCAGCCAAAACAAGCTGATTGGCTGGCAGCTTTAGCAGTGCCAGAACTCAGTAGCAGGCGCCGCTGGGACTGCAGGTAGTCCCATGAAGAAGACAGCATTGATCCTGGCAACAGGTAAGCCGGGGCTTTCTGGGCAGGGAGGGATCAAGCACCCTTGGGAGGGGATTGGTGGGGGTCAGGTTTTGGAGGCCAGGCAAGGCGGCAGAAAGGTGGGGTATCATCTTGGATTGTTGAGAAAGCAGATTCCCGACTCTTGCCTGCCTGCCAAATGCCAATCATATTATGGCATGGGCAGCGTAATATTTGGGTCAATTGTGCACTGTATAAAAAAAATGGCAGGGCAGTCTGCCAGTTTTGGCACCCGCCTGCCTATCGTATTATGGGAAACCAGCATGTTGACGTTGGATTCACAATGTCATCACGCCAGATTTTATGCAATCCCGATTTGCAAGCCCAAAAATACACAGTATTCCACGTGTGGTCTCACCAAATCCCTGTACAACTGTAGCAAGAATTCTTTATTGCTGTACTCCAATCCTCTTGCAATAAAGGCCAACATGCCACTTGCCTTCCTAATTGCTTGTGTACCTGCATGCTAGCTTTCTGTGTTCCTTGTACAAGCACACCCAAGTCTTTATGAACATCAACACAAGTTTCACATCTTCCAAAAAATTCTTCTTCTTTTTAATTCTTACAATCAAAGTGAATAACCTCATACTTTATACTCCATCTGTCACCTTGTTGCCCATTCGCTTAAACTCTCTGCAGCCTCTGTGTCCTCACAACTCACAATTCCAACTAGCTTGGTATCATCAATAAATTTCGATACATTACTCTCTTCATTTAAAGTCTCATCATCTGGGTAATTGTAGCTAGCTGAGGACCCAGATGCTTGTGGGATTCCGCTAGTCACAGCTTGCAATTTGAAAATGTCCCGTTTACATCCACTCTCTGCTTCCTGTTAGCCAATTGTCTATCCATGCTAATATATCACCCCCAACTCCATGAACCCATATCTTGCCTATTCACCTTTTGTGTGACACCATATCTAATGCTTTTTGGAAATCCAGTTATACTACATCTACTGGTTCCCCTTTATCTACTCTACTAGTTACATCTCTCCCAAAATCTAACAGATTTGTCAAACAAGGTTTCCCTTTTGTAAAACTGTTGACTTGATCTCAACACCCAGGAATGGATGGTAGCTTTAAAATTCAAAAAACATTTTTTCTTTGTTGATCTATTTATCAAAACTGAAGAGTTTTAATTTCTACATTCTGTTTCATAGCCTCCCCCTGCAGTTTTGCTACACTTGGGAAGATTTTTATCTGCAAATACTAGCTGTTTTTTCTATGTCTCTCTCAATATTGCTCGAAAAGGATAAATATATATATATATATATAAAGGCAGGGAAGAGATGGTTCCAGTTGAAAATTTAATACTGGCACAGGTCTGACCTCCTTTGCTGTAAATATCTAAAATGGTGCATTTAGACATCTCAGCCAGTCTATAAAGCAGTGCAACACAAAGTATAATGGCAGCAACTTGGAGCTGAAGACAAAGGGAACATGCAAATCAGCACAAGGAAGGTGAGAAAACTATAAAATAAAATTGCATTTATATAGTGCCTTTCACATCCTCAGAACATCTAAGTTTTCCACAATTAAACCTGGGTTTGAAACTAATTGCAGGCATCTTTATTGCTTGCTACTAAATTCTGTCACAAATTCTTGAGTATTCAGCATGTGCCGACTCTATTCCTTGGACAAATCATATTTCGCCTATGGAGTTGTTAGATCATGGAATGCTTTGCTGCCAATAGTAAATACAGAGACCACTGCATCTTTTAAGAAGGTTAGGTGATGTTTGAACTAGATTGCCAGCAGGGAATCTCGGCTGAATGGTGTCCATCTGTGCCCTTGTGGCTCTCTGACTCTAAATAATGATATTGGGCTTTTGGACAAAAACAGGACAATGGGGTTAATTTTGGAATTGCTCAAGCAAAGACCCAGCACAAACAGGTCAAATATTATAAACTTTAATGGAATCAATAAACTCCACATATCTAATCTGCTACGCGTTCCTTACCACATTACTGCACTTCCAGAGTTTGAAAAATATAACTGACAAAAATTAAAATACAGAAAAAGTAATGAAATACTATTCAATAAAAGCACAATTTGACATATCCTGTCATTGTGAATCAGTGATCTTGATCTACTCATGGCCCCTTGACAACATCATCTGAAGACCTGGGGTAAGCTTCCAGATGTATGTCTCTGCCACCTCCTGATCCCTCCACCACCTCTTATGTCGCCAGACTGCTTGTTTGACATTCGGTCTTGAATGAGCTGCAATCTAGTTAAACGGTGCGAAGACCAAAGTCAATATCTTTGGTCCTCACCACAAGCTCTATGCCTTTGTAACGAATCCCATCCCCCTACCCAGCTACTGCCTTGGGCTGAACATGACTGTTTGCAACCTCAGCATCCTGTTTGCCCTGAGCTGAGTGACCAATCTGATTTTTTCCATCACAAGGACTGTCTACTCCCACTCTGTCACATGGCCATCCTCCACCCAATCCTAGCCCATCCACTCCTGGCACACATTTGTCATCTTTAAAAGTTGATTATTTCATTGGTACCCTAGTTGGTCAGCCTCTCAATTTCCATCCTATGTAACTTCAGCTCATCCAAAACTCTGCTGCCCATATATTCTATCCCATTCACCTGTTAACCCTGTCCTTGCTCACCGATTTTGGCTCCTAGTCTTATATACACAATCCAGAGCTCTTGCTCTCATCCCTTCTTGCTTTTGTCCCTCCCTATCGCTGTAACTTCCCACTTCTGAACTTTTCACTACTTAGATCCTGCCTTTTTTTGTGCAGTGTGCCTCCCTTCACCCTACCCTTAGTTAATGTGCTTTCATCCACTTGACCTTATGCTCTGCGATTTCCTTCCTAAGTCATTCTACCCCTCCAACTCAGTCCCTTCCTTCAAGACTCTCCTTAAAATCCCACTAATTTTTAGTTACTCCTGATATCACCTTTGTTGGCTCAGCGTCCATTTATTTCTGATAATGCCTCTGACATGACTGGTGCTATTTTCCATGTGTTTTATAAAAGTATATTATTATTTCTGTTTTTGGACATAATAGTGGGAAGTCCTCAAAGGTGCAAATGAGGTGGAAACATTTGGGAGAAGTTGACAGGTGAGAACTTAGTTGCATTGAATGGCTCTGCCTCTTTACTGTTTAAATGGACTCATATGTTTGCTAAGAAAGTAATCTTTGCTATAAAGTAGACTGTTTGCTTTAAGCCCCGCCCCACCACCAACTCGTTGGTTGACACATTGGAGCCAATAGACACTGACTGAGAACATTGTAGTGGTTGGGCCCTGATCCATTGAAAAGAATGGACCTTGGATACCATTTCTCCATTAGACTGTTAAACCCTGCTACCCACCATACACCCGACCAGTAATTTTTGAACTGCAGGATCCTCCCTTCCCAGGCTCCCCAAATTCCAGATCCCAGGAATCCCACTAAGCACTCATGCACCCTTAGAATACATTCCCGGAAATTAGAGCTGAGAACTTCCTCTCTAATGCTCCCAGACCCCATAACCTTCCTAGAACTGTTCTCGCTAGTGTTATAGGACACACCCGCCAAAGACTCCCAGTCCCTGGAACTTCCATTCAAGGTTTTGCTAGAACTTGTATTTGTTGATGTCCTAACTGCTTTAAGCAATTAAGAGTCAGTCCCAAAAAATTGCTGGAAAGCTGGTTTTCAGACTGCTTTAAAAGTTCTGAGAGTGATGACTGACGATATACAATTTTCCTGTCAAATACTACCAGATGCTCATCAACCTTGCACAATAGCAGCCAACCATAATTTCAGCTCCTAGTCACCTCCGCAGTCTCACAGTAAAGTCTCCCTATTCCTCTGCTCCAAAATTCACTCCCTGCCTCCCATTACTTCCAAACTTCCAAGACAGTACCTTGCTATTAGTTTCATTCCACAGAAAATAAACTATAAATTCCACAATAACTGAAGTCTTTTCAGATATAGTTTCCCAAAAGTCTATGGCTCATCGTGGTTAAGTATAAATTAAAAATGCCTTTCCAGATTTTAACTTGCCCATTTTTGGTGTTTTTAAAAAATATATCAAGTAATGACTTGCTTTTTCCATTTCCTTGTTTTGAACTTTGAAGGTATATAAGTGTGTTGCACCGTACTTATACGCATATGATTTCTACACTGTATTAACATTTCCTGTCGTGACAGATGTCTGTACACTTCCCCTAACCCCTAACTGCTCAACCTATTAACATTTCGACTGTCAGCCCCAGGCAGTGACAGCTTTGGCCCAAAAGTAGAAAATCCATTATGACCCAGGTGAAGATGTTAAGGGAGAGGCAAAGAGAGAAGCATGGGTACTTCCTATCCAGTTGTCCACTCTGTGTGGACTCATTCATAACTCAAAATGTGACCCGCATTGACTCCTGCTATCCTTAGCATACTTGACAATGGTGAGCAGAGGGCAATTACCTTGCCTGTACACCGTTTATTACTAGAGTCATAGTCCAACACAATGGAAGGAGTCCATTTGGCCCATCAAGTTTGTGCTGGCTCTTTCAAAGACCCATTTAGTTAGTGCCACTCCCCTGCTCCTTGCCCATATTCCTGCAATTTTTTTTTCCTTTAAGTATTTTTAAGGGGCAATTTACTCTGCTGATGGATCAGCATCTCAGCCAGTGAGTAGCTGAGTCAGACAGCCCGGGAAGACCCCAAGTTCTGCTGACTTGAATGACTTTAGCCAAAATGATAGAGGTACCCACAATAACTGGCCTTATATGGTCTTGGGAGGTGAAAAACCAACTAGCGTTCCTGCCTTTATCACTATCTAGTAACTCTCTCTGGGTGTATTTTTAAAAATCCTTTCATGGGATGTGGGCATTGCTGGGTAGGCCAGCATTTATTGTCCATCCCTAATTGTCCTTGGGAAGGTGGTGGTGAGTGGCTTGGACTGCTGCAGCCCATGTGTTGTAGGAGCACCCACAGTGCTGTTAGGAAGAGAGCTCCAGAATTTTGACTCAGCGACAGTGAAGAAACGGTGATATCGTTCCAAGTATGTATACATACAGGATAAGTGTGGACAGGATTGTGCTTGCCTGTAACATTCAAAGAGCTTGTCAATTCTCATTGTCTGAGATCATAATCGCTTGGGTGAGGTATAGATGACTGGCACCATGCAACTATATGACAGGAAGGATTCAATGCCTTCAGGAGAAGAGAAGGAACTGGGAAGATAAATGATAGAGAAGCTATCATAAATTTTAATAATGTATTCATTTTCTCAGAGGCTGTTAAATGATTTGAAACTTGGCTAATTGTTTTGAAACTATCAGACAAAATATATCCCCATGGCAAACCATGAGTTCAGTTCTGGTTACCAAGCCAAATTTAGTTTTGTGTAAGGGCTTCCTGCCACTTCAATCTGTCTGCTGCAGTTGAGATAAGTAACTTCCCAAAAAATAGTGAATTGTTAGTTGTCCTTCAAGGTTTCAAGCAAATTGAAGTGTTTTGTGGAGATAATATTAGGCAGGGGGAGGCAAACTACCTTGGTTCATCATGAACAAAGAATAGTCACAATGTGGAGTGTCTTGCTTAACAGCTATCTCACAGCAAAGTAGTGGATGGACTGAGTAATCATTGGCCGGCACTACCTTGCAGGGAACCCTGATGTGGGTCCCTTCACTGCCTATCCCATCTTCCAGAATGACAGTCTGGAATGGGTCACCTTTTGTAATTAGTGCTCCTGGCACAGAGCTTGGTGTGGCCAGTGTAAATGTTGAGAAAAATGGGAGATTGTGATGTGGATCTCTACATCTGTGTGCTAAAGTTGAAAAATGTGTCCAATAAGTCCTAAATAGCATGATAAGAGATCATACTATTTGAATGTATTTGTTTCGTGTGTTTGTAAATTATATAAAGAAAAGAAAGACTTACATTTGCTTAGCGCTTTGCAGAACCAATAAGAAGTCTCAGAGCTTTCCAGCCAATGAAATATGTTTGAAGTGTAGATACTGTTGTAATATAGGAAACACAGCAGCCAATGTTTGCAAACAGCAAACTTTCACGAGAAGCAATGTGGAAATTACCAAATAATCTGTTTGTGATGTTGATTGAGGGGTAAATATTGCCCAGGACACCAGGGATAAACCCCCCTAAACATAGAAACTAGGAGGAGGCCATTCGGCCCTTCAAGCCTGCTCCGCCATTCGATATGATCATGGCTGATCCTCTATCTCAACGTCATGTTCCCGCTTTCTCTCCATATCCCTTGATGCTCCAATATTCAAAAAATTATCAATTTCTTTCTTGAATATACTCAGTGACCCGGCCTCCACAGCCTTCTGTGGTAGAGAATCCCACAGGTTTACAACCCTCTAAGTGAAGACGTTTTTCCTCATCTCAGTCCTAAATGGCCTACCCCGTAGCCTGAGACTGTGGCCCTTGGTTCTAGACTCCCCAACCAGGGGGAACAACCTCCCTCCATCTAGGGTAGAACTATTCCGTCGGCGTGCTTCCACTGGCGGGATGAGGCTTCATGAGGGTTTTTAAATTTTAATGAAAAGTTGCAATAAAAGTTATGGACATGTCCCAACTCATGTGACAGTGTCATATGAGGAGACATGGCAGGGAAAATTTTTAAACTCCTTTATTATAAGTTTCAAAATGGAGCCAATCTCCCTGAGGCAGCACTGAGACTCAGGGAGATCTATGTGCTCATTCGCACACATGCGCAAAAGAGCGCACTCCCGGCTGAGGGAATCTCCCCCCGCCCGCATAGGGAGCGCATAGCGCTTCCTGGCGGACATCATGCTGGGCGGGCCTTAACTGGCCCACCCACATAAAATGGCGGCGCGCCCCCAACTGGGGGCGCCAATCGGGAGCCAGCCTGCTCGTGCCCAGTCCCACTCCTCCCCTCCCCCCCCCCTCCCCCCTCAACGGGGGGGAAAATTTTTCCCCTAGCCTGTCTCGCCCTGTTAGAATTTTATATGCTTCAATCAGATCCCCTCTTGTTCTTCTAAACTCTAATGAATACAGGCCCAGTTGAACCAATCTCTCCTCATACGACAATCCTGCCATCTCCGGTATCAGCCTAGTGAACCTTCGCTGTACTTCCTCTATGGCAAGTATATCCTTTCTTAGATAGGGAGACCAAAACTGCACACACTACTCCAGGTGCTGTCTCACCAAAGCTTTGTATAACTGCAGTAGGACATCCCTCCTTCTGAACTCAAATCCTCTTGCAATGAAGGTCAACATACCATTTGCCTTCCTAATTACTTGCTGCACCTGCCAGTTTACTTTCATTGACTGGTGTACAAGGACACCCAGATCCCTTTGTACATTCACATTTGCCAATATATCACCATTTAAATAATACTCTGCCTTTCTGTTTTTCACACCGAAGCATATAACTTCACATTTATCCACATTATACTGCATCTGCCATGTGTTTGCCCACACACACAACTTGTCTAAATCACCCTGAAGCCTCCTTGCAACCTCCTCACAACTCAACCCCACCCAGTTTTGTGTCGTCAGCAAACTTGGAAATGTTGCATTTGATTTCCTCATCCAAGTCGTTTATATATATCGTGAATAGCTCGGGGCCCCAGCACTGATCCCTGCGGTACACCACTAGTCACCACCTGCCGTCAGGATAAAGACCCATTTATTCCCACTCTCTGTTTCCAGACTGTCAACCAATTCTCAATCCATGCCAGTATATTATCCCCAATCCCATGTGCTTTAATTTTGCCCACTAGCCTCTTATGTGGGACCTTAGCAAAAGCCTTCTTGAAATCCAAATACATTACATCCACTGGTTCTCCCTTATCTATTCTATTAGCTACATCCTCAAAAAACTCCAGTAGATTAGTTAAACATGATTTCCCTTTCATAAACCCATGCTGACTTTGTCTAATCCTGTTAATGCTTTCCAAGTGTTCTGTTACCACATCTTTTATAATAGACTCTAGCATTTTTCCCACTACTGATGTTAGGCTAACTGGTCTGTAATTCTCTGTTTTTTCTCTCCCTTTTTTAAATAGTGGGGTTACATTTGCCACCCTCCAATCTGTAGGAACTGCTGCAGGGTTCATGAAATTTTGGAAGATAACCACTAATGCATCCAATATTTCCAGGGCCACTTCCTTTAGTACTCTGGGATGTAGATTATCAAGCCCTGGGGATTTTTCAGCCTTTAATCCCATTAATTTCTCTAGCACCATTTTTTTACGAATACTGATTTTCTTCAATTCCTCCATCTCACTAGACCCTTGGTTCCCTAACGTTTCTGGGAAATTATTTGTGTCCTCTTTTGTGAAGACAAAACCAAAGTATGTGTTCAATTCTTCTGCCATTTCTTTGTTCCCCGTTATAATTTCCCCTGTTTCTGACTGTAAGGGGCCTACATTTGTCTTTGCTAATCTTTCTCTTCACATACTTATAGAAGCTTTTACAGTCAGTTTTTCTGTTCCCTGCAAGTTTCCTCTCATACTTCATTTTCCCCTTCTTGATCAGTCTTTTTGTCTACTATTGCTGAATTCTAAACTGCTCACAATCTTCAGGCTTGCTGCTTTTTCTGGCAATTTTATATGTCTCCTCTTTGGATCTAATAATATCCCTAATTTGTAATCCACGGTTGAGCCACCTTTCCTATTTTATTTTTGCGCCAGACAGGAATGAATAATTGTTGTAATTCATGCATATGTTCCTTAAATATTAGCCATTGCCTATCCACCCTGCTCTTCTTTGAAATAGTGGAGTGCCAGCCTTGATATTTGTGCCTGAGCCCTGAAGTGAGACTTGAACCCTGAACCTTGTGATGCAGAGGTGAGAGTGCTAACAAGACATGGCTGACGTGTGTGTATATATAACTATAGTTTATCAACATGTGCATGCAGCATGTGTCACATGTGTCACTTGTAGATCTGGTATGTACGTGGATATTTGTTCTGGAGAGCAGTTAAGAATTTTTTTTAGTTAAGTCAGTAAGTGAATTCTGCCCTCATTAAATTTTTTGTCACTGTTCTTTTCATCAAAGGTTGACGGTGGTATGTAGCACTGTATATGACATGGTGGATATTCCATTTCAACAGTATTTGTTGATCTTCAAACAACTGAGAAAATATTTACAATGAAGCACTCAACATTGCACATTTGTTGCTACAAATAGGGCTGGCCTGTTGCCTCTGAAGGAGGAAACTAATTGGGTTGGACTGCCAGCACTCCCAGGCAATAAAACTCCAGCTGAAGGAGGCTATAATGAATCTTGGATAGGACCTCCCTGATCCTCCAGGTGAGGGACGAGCCTACATTTGCACTGCCTTGCCTTCCAGGTGAAAGGTGGATCTCGTAAGATGAGTCGGTTTCAATGGTAAAATGAACAGAGATGCATCTGTTTTCCAGCATCCTTCCACCTTAAATGGAATATAATGCAAAATTAGTCTCAAAACTCTAAAGGTAAATGTTTCCATGTTTAGCACATGTGTTTAGGATACAGGTGGGGTATAACAAACTGTTATAAAAGGCTTGACAATATGCTTGAAAAATACAATAAAGTTTACTGTTTAAGGAAATTATTCCTGCCCTTTATAAAAAAAAAAATCGTGTAATTCAATATTAAATGGCCATAGGTGTTAGTTTAAGTTAATCTTCATTCTGGCATGAGAACAGACAGTGATTAATGTCAAAACTATCACAAGTTGCTGCATGAGGTGAAATTTGTTGCTGTTTGTGCAGCATTTAAATAACTTGAGAAGTGAAACCTGACTAATACCGAGGATGTTGGGTCTGTATTTTGGGTGAGTTTCAGGTTAATTTCAAGGAGACAATGACTTAGCTTATTGCTTCACCATTGATTTCAAAAAAATGTAGTGGTTCAGTAAAGGACTACAAAAGAATGGTACAAGATAGGGTTATGTCCACAATGCCTCAAGTAATGAGTTCCCAATAACAATTATACCCACAAAAGAGGTGAAACTCATCTTTAGCCACGCAGTGCAAATCTGGCAAATCAGCAGCATGTTTCAAATTCTGCTCCATTTCCCCTTCCTCTTCCATAGTGGAAGGAAGGTGACAGGCAGAGGCCAGCTGCTTGTGGTGAAAGTCTGAAAGATATGAGAGGGGGTGAAATCAATTAAGTCAATGGTAAAGGGAATCAGTAAACCAAGCTGTCAAATCGCTATCACCCAGGTTGTGCTATCAGCCAAGACCAATTTCACCCCATTCATCCTACATTATTCTTGTGCACTTCCTCGTTATGATCTGAGTCACAGTGGCAGAAGTTTTGGATTCACGCCCTTCATCTTGCCTGGAGTATTGTGCAATCCTGAAGAGAGCTAAAGAGAAGGAAAAAAGTGAAAATGAAGTTTTTAAATGATTTGAAATAAACTATAACAGCTAACATTTATATAGAGCTTTTTAAATTTATAATGCTTCACAGGGCAAAGAATAAACCTCAAAAGGAAGAGATGTCAAACTTTAGAGGAAAGATTATGAATGGCGACAGCCTGGTCAAATATCCAAATTTTAAGGGAGTTTTTAAGGAAATAGAGAATGAATGCTTAGGGAGTGAGAGAGAGATTGGAGCCAAGAAAACTGAATGCTGCCACCCATGGTAGTTTCAAAAGATGGGTAGATGTAAAAAAGACCAGAACTAGAAAACCAATGGATGTGGGAGGGGATGTAAGGCTGAAGAACCTTGCAGAAGTTGAGTGTGGAGCAAGGCTATGGAGGTATTTGAAAACTAGGATGAGTGTTTTAAACTTCATGTATTAGGGAACAGTGAGTTAGGGTTGAACAGCAATGATAGGGTGAAGACAAGTGAGATTTGGTGTATGAAGGATTGGGCAGTTGAAGTTTGGAAAAGTTAGAGTTTGAGATACCATCAAAGGGAACATTGGGAGAAACTGAGTCTAGAAGTGACGAAGTTGTGAACACGACTTTTGGTGATGGGAAATATTATGGACGTGGAAATAAATGGGATTGGACAGGATGTGGGGTTTGAAGCTCCACAGTGGATTAAGGAGAACAGTGAGGTTTCTCACAATTCACCCTGAGCAAGTAGCTAGGGAGAGGAATGAATTTGGTGACTGTTGTGATATGCCTTTAAGGGATAGCAACAAGGAAAGTATGTCATTGTGATGTTTGTGTTTAACATTTATGCTTTTTTGTAAAAGGATATTTTAGCTAAAAAGAATTGTCATATAAAAAACCTGACAGTAGGGTGTGCTAAGTCCCGGATGCATTTCCCCCTGGTGTAGAATAAGGAATAAAGAAGCCTTCTGTTTTTTTTGCATAGGAAGCTGGGGTTCAGAAGCAGATAGCTGTGTGTGTGTCTATTCTTAATTGTTAAGAAATGATAAAACACTCCAAATGGCGATGAGAGTGGGATCATTATTAGGGGCTTTAGAGGCTTTTGCTCCAGCTACTGTGGACTTTGTAGTTTATGCTGAGCAAATGTTTTTCATTGCGAATGAGATTGAAGAGGAAAAGCAGATCTGTGTTTCTTACAGTCATCAGAATGAAAAATTTCACTTTACTGAAAAATCTCATTGTTCCTGACAAGCCAACAGATAAAAGCTTTAGAGATCTTGTGGACGTTTTGAAAGAGCACTTCGATCCCAGACCAGCAATTATTGCCGAGAGATTCAATTTTCACCAAAGAGAACAGCATGCGAGTGAGTCAGTTTCCCAGTTCCTCGCTGAGTTGATATTAATTAGCAGAACATTGTGACTTTAAAGGTTACCTGGAAGAAGCGTTGCGTGATTGCTTGGTTTGTGGATTAAGAAATGAAAGAATTCGGTGTAGATTGATAGCGGAGCAAGAGTTGCCACTGAAGAAAGCGTTCGAGATTGTGCAAAGCATAGAAATGGCAGAGAAACAAGCTGGAGATTTGAAAGCACATTCTAACAATGCTGACGTTAAAATAGTAAAGTCAGGGTATACTCACTTCCAAACATGTTACCACTGTAATGGAACAGGGCATAATGCAGAAGCCTGTAGGTGGAAAACCACTGATTGTCACTACTGTGGGGACAAAAAAGGAAACATACACCATGCATGTGGATCAAAGGCTGATCACAGTAAAGCAGTACCACCAAGAAAAGGGCATCATGAAGAGCACACAGAAAGTCACGCTTGGAAAAAATTAACAAGCAGTTTAAAAAGACGCATTACTTAGAAACAAAATACATAAGTAATGTGAGTCCAGACGAGACAGAAAGTGAAACTACCAGCGACAATTTAGAAGAGTAATTGTATTTCATTCAGTTTGATCTGAAACTACATGAAGGACTAAAAGTTGGCATTGCCTTAAATGGTAAAATGGTTGAAAAGGAGGTTGACACTGGAGCATCTGTTTCTATTGCTTCAGTGGAAACGTGGGAGAAAACTTTCAAGAAATGCCCATGGGAGAAAATCCTCCTCCAGCTTAGCACCTACACTGGTGAGCCTGTGAATATACTTGGAAAAATGTCCATTCAAGCTAAATATGGAGATCAAATAGCAAAGTTGCCACTTATCATTGCGAAAGGGAATCGTCCATCACTTAAGGGCAGAAACTGGCTAAAAGAAATTCGGCTGGACTGGAATAAAATAAAGTGCATTGCAACCCCATGTTGCAAGCCTTATTAGGCAAGCATGCTGATGTTTTCAAAAAAAGGTCTTGGAGTTATTAAAGACATTGAAACCAAACTTGTTCTGAAGGCTGAAGCTTCCCCAAGGTTCTTCAAACCACGATCAGTTCTCTACTCAATGCGACAGAAAATCGAGCAGGAACTAGAACGACTTGAAAACTTTCAGATAATTGAGAAAGTTGATTATGCAGAGTGGGCAGCTTCAATAGTCCCAGTAGTAAAGGATGGTGGGTCTATCAGAATATGTGGTGACTATAAAATCACCATTGATCCTTTCCTGGAAGTGCATCAGCACCTGCTATTGAAAAATTGAGGACCTTTTCACTGCTCTGAACTGAGCTGAATTATTCACAAAGCTTGACCAATCACAAGCATTTTTGCAAATGCAGCTGAGTTAAGATTCCAGGAAGTAAACAACCATCAGCACACACACAGGTCTATACCAATACAAACCATTTGAAATCATGTCATCACCAGCCTTAGTCCAGCAGCCCATGGACAAAATGCTGCAGGACCTCCCTGGTGTAATCTGCTTCCAAGACAACATGATTATCACCTGGAAAAGCCTCCCAACTCATTTAGAGAACCTACGCAGGGTCCTGCATGGACTGGAAAAATACGGCATCCGCTGTAAGAAATCCAAAATCTCGTTCCTGAAGCCCTCAGTGGAGTACCTGGGACAGGTGCTCGACAAAACTGGCGCCTCAATCTCACCCAGAAAGATGGAGGCAGTGGTGAATGCACCACATTAAGGAGCTTGTTCGTTTTTGGGATTTGTGAATTACTATGGCAAGTTCATTTCCAGTTTGGCTACCAAGGCCGCGCTACTGAATAATCTGCTGAAGAAGAACGGGATTGGTCACAAACCTGTCAGGGAAGTTTCAAGGAACTTGAGCAAGAGCTCACTTCTGCTAAGGTCCTGGCACATTTCAATGAAAAGTTACCTGTCAGCCTGGCTTGTGATGCATCTGGTATGGTGTTGGAGCTGTGATCTTCCACACATTTCCTGATGACAGTGAAAGGCCCATTGCATACGCCACACGCATATTGTCCAAGGCAGAACAAAATTATACCCAAATTGAGAAGGAAGATCTTTGACTAATCTATCAAGTTAAGAAGTTCCACCAATATTTGTATGGGCGTAACTTCACATTAATTACAGACCACAAGCCTTTGACCTGATTGCTTAGCCTGAAATCACAAAACCCGACACTTGCCGCTGCACACCTACAAAAGTGGGCACTGATCTTATCTGCTTACCAGTACAAAATTACATTTCATTCTACTGCGAATCATGGGAATGCGGACGCACTTTCCAGACTTCCATTACACCACAGCTCCACAACCCGAAGTGAAGTCACTGCTTTCAATGTGAACCAGTTGGACATGTTACCTGTTGAAGCGGATCAATTTGACTTTTGAAACACAGAGGGATGCTGTGCTCTCAAGTTTACCTGCACATACAGAAAGGTTGGTGTGTACCTCAAGAAGTGACTACCAAGCTTAAACCTTACTACATGCATAAATTTGAGCTGACTCTGCAAGATGATTGTTTGTTGTGGGGAATTAGAGTTGTTAATCCTCCAAAATTCCAAACACAAGTGTTAGAAAAATTTCACATCAGCCACATAAGAATCGTCAAAATGAAAGCATTAGCTCATCTACATGTATGGTGGCCACACCTGGATAAAGACATCGAAGGCATGGTCAGTGATTGCCTCCCATGCCAAGAAATGAAGTCTTCTCCTGCACCTGCCCCATTACATCCGTGGGCTTGGCCTGACCACCCACGGCAGAGACTTCATGTGGACTTTGCCGGACCACTTCTCGGACATACATTCCTGATTGTGGTGGATGCCCACGCAAAGTGGCCTCATGTTATTCCCATGAAGTTGGCTGCTTCAGCAAAGACCATTGATGTTCTCCGGAATGTGTTCACTACGTTTGGATTGCCAAAGTAGATTGTGTCTGACAATGGCGCACAGTTCACACCATGTGAATTTCAAACATGCCAGAAAAACAATGGGATCAAGCAGATTCTCAATTCGCCTTACCACCCATTCTCAAATGGTGAAGCGGAGTGCTTTGTCCAGACAGAAGAGTAATACGGACTCGAAACAGATGCTGTTAGACCTGCTGAGTTTTTCCAGCATTTTCTGTTTTTGTTTCAAAACGGTCAGATTGAAGGGAAGGAAGTTGGAAGCTGAAACTGAAGAACTTTTTGATGATGTATCGTAACACTCCACATTCTAACAGACGTATCTCCTGCTGAGCTGATGTTTGGAAGACAACTGCGTACCAGAATGGATTTGCTGTGTCCGCATTTGAAAGGAAAGATTGGTTCAAGGTAACTTGATCAGAGACGGTCACATGACAGAAGTAAACCAGCTCGTGAGTTGAATCTGGATCAGTCTGTTTGGGTCCAAAATTACTGTGGAACACCAAAGTGGCTCCTGGGGAGAATCATCAAGCATCAAGGACCACTGGCCTATGATGTTGAATCTTCCTGTGAAATCTGGAAGAGACACACTGACCAAATTAGAGAAGCCAAATCCAAGGAACCAAATTTCCAGAGATCTCCAGTCACAATGGAAGATTTCTGGGAAACATCTGCTCCAGTTGGTGAAACCCAACACCTGTAGCTGCGACTGTTGAACCTGAACAGAAACGAGTGGAACAGCAGAACCTTCCATTTCTAAGCAAACAAACAGAGATACCTAGGCCAACACTCCTCTCTAGATCAAAGCGAATCTGCAAACCACCTGACCGATTTGTTCCTGGCCAAAGAT